>NC_084487.1:67011485-67366985 GCF_030035675.1 Rhineura floridana | reverse complement strand
AAAATGTCGACTGAAATAGGTCGATGGGAATCAGGCGTGGCAGGATGCTCCCTAGCCCACCCTGCCAACATGCGGCGGACCCTAAAGTCCCCTGCATAATCCTGAAAACCACCTGCTTTTGCTAAGAATGAAAGCCCCGCCAGCTTACCTTGCAGTGCCCGGACTGACAGGCCACGTCTCCTGCCGTCCACCAGGAATTCCAGCAAATGTCTCACTGGAATAGGCCATTCTGGTGCGTAGCCCTTGCCAGCCCAGAATTCCTGAAGCACCCTACCTGCTCTCTGGTAGCTGGCGATCGTGCTGGGGGCAATGGATAGGCTTATAGCCCTCTCCGACTCTGTTCTCCAATCTCCCAAATCGTAGGGGGCACGGCTTCCAGCTGAGCCCTGGCCATCGGCACCAGCTGACGGAAACGGTCCATCTGGTTCCGTGACAGAGCATCAGCAACACTATTGTCAATGCCAGGAACATGCCGTGCCCGAAAAAGAACATTGAAACGCAGGCACTGGAGAACAAAAGCCCGGACAAGGCTCATAACCCTGACGTTCCTAGATGTAAGGGAGTTGATAACATGGACCGTGGCCATGTTATCACACCAAAAATGGATCGTAGAGTTCCTCAGCCTCTCGGCCCATAAATAAACAGCCACCACTATAGGGAAGAATTCCAGAAAGGTTAGATCCTTGTCTAAACCGTCTTCCACCCATGTCTGTGGCCATTGACCCTTACACCAGGAAGACCCAAAGACTACCCCAAAGCCACAACCTCCAGACGCGTCAGACTGAACCTGTAACTCAGCCTCCAAGAGTCGGTCCTGCCTCCAAAAGGATATTCCATTGAAATCCCGTAAGAAGGAGGACCACACTGCCAGGTCAGCGCGCAATGCTGCTGTAACCCAAAACCTATGGCGGGGTCATGACAGCCTGACCATGGCATCATAAACATGCCTTCAAAATGCTCTGCCAGGTGCCACTACCCTGCAGGCGAAATTTAGGTGTCCTGCCAACTCTTGGAGGGTGGAAAGGGAAACCTTCCTTGCACCTGTAACTTCTGCAATCTTCCTATGGAGGATTAGAAGCTTCTCTTGGGGGAGCCTGCAGCATTGCCTGTTAGTGTCAATTTCAATACCCAAGGAAGTCAGTATAGGGGCTAAGTTCCTCTGCTAGGTCCTGGAAACGTGTCATTAAGTATAGGGATTCATCAGTGCCAGCCCCCCCGGCAAATAAAAAATCATCCAGATAATGTACTACCGAATTCAGACCCGTCCTTTGCTTAATAGCCCATTCCAAAAAAGTGCTAAAGCGCTCAAAAACTGCGCAAGAGATCGAGCATCCCATGGGTAATGCTCGATCCATATAGAATTTATTGGCAAAGGCGAAACCCAGCAGCTCAAAGTCTGCAGGGTGGACGGGCAGAAGGCGGAAAGCTGATTTAATGTCACACTTGCCCATAAGTGCACCTCGTCCACAAGCATGCACCATGTGCACTGCGGCGTCAAAGGAGGTGTAATGGACTGTACAAAGACTGTCAGGAATGAAATCATTAACTGACAGTCCATGTGGGTAGAACAAGTGATGAATCAGCCTAAACCCGCCTGCAGCTTTTTTGGGCACAATACCTAGTGGGGATACCCTAAGGGTAGGGAGTGGGGGTGTTTGGAACGGGCCAAGCACCCGCCCTGCCTGTACTTCTTTGTCAATTTTCATCTGTACAATTGCCTCCATGCCTATAACAGATTTTAGATTTTGTGACATGAAGGTGGCCCTTGGCCCACTATAAGGAATTTGGAAGCCTAACAAAAACCCCTGGGAAAGAAAACGCGCATCACCAACTGCTGGGTAACCAGCAAGCCAGGTCTGCAGAACTTGCAATTTAATTGGGGAGGGGCCCTTTTCCTTGAGCAGCCCCAGGTGGGGGTTGCTTTCTACCTCCCTGTTGATCCCTGTTACCTCCTCTATAAAACCTGCCCCTGGGGCAGGCAGTACAAGGGTGTGCTGCCCCACAAATGGAACATTCGTGGTGGAAATGACACGGGTTTCGTGAGCAGACTCCCCGGGAACTAAAATCCCAGCACAGCAGCTGTTGTTGAACCCCTTGCCCCGCATTAGCGCGGGGAAGGGTAGCTGTCAACTGCCTGCTCATTAGGTGCCCACTATCACACCTGTCGCCCGTCATGGCATGGGCTGTAGTCATAAACTGCAGCCACAGCTCTGATTCCTTTTTGTCCCATGGCAGAGACCCATCGCATGCCCCGCGCATACGAAATGCCTCATCATAGGACAGCCAGGCCAGTCCTGAGAACTCCACATAAGCCCTGTAGATTATATCTAAATACTTTAGGAGAGACAGACCCTTTTGGGGCTGTCTCTCCATCAGCACTCCAGCGTATATTAAATACGCTGGCAACCAGTTGGCCCATGTGCGGTCCACCCTCCTACGTCTGGGCCTCTCCACATCGCCTCCAGCATCCTTGTCTTTATCCCTCTTAGGTTGTTCCCTATATAAAAGGGAAAAGACATTGACATACTCCTCTCACCAATTTTTTTCTTTCGTTGAAGGGAGCAGGTGGAAGCCTACGGTGATGGACGTGTCCCCAAAGGGTATAGCATTAGCTGCAACAGCCCCAACGGGTCAGACAAATCGCCCTGGTTTACCATTGTAGTGGACAGCTGCTGCTCCTCCACCTGGGTGCCTGATAGAGCCGGTCTGCCAGGTGACACAGCAGGTGCCGGCACTTGTCCATTGCCTGCATGTTGCCAAATTTGGCTACATGCAGCTTGGAGTGGTGGTTGAGCAGTACTACCCACTTCCAATCTAGGAGGAGTAGCAGACACCGTCCCTGGACTGGTAACCCATGGGCCTTGAAAAGTCCACCCCCAGCCTGGCGACCCAGTGGCCAGAGCAGGCCTGGCAGACTCACCTGTTCCCACCAGCGGCGCAGCCAAACCAGCAACGGGGCAGTCCACCACAGCTGTTGATGTCACTCCAGTCTGGGGTGTCGCCACCTCTCCTCCAGTCCCTATCGCCGCTATTGGCACAGGGGGAGCCACTGGCCCATCACTCACCATCTGGGTAGAGTCAGGGCAGGTCTCAAGAGCGTCAAGCCTCGCTAAAATCAAAGCAAGGATATTACTGTTAGCCCCTTGCCTCTGCCCCACATTTGAGCCACCTGGAGCCTTTGCTTTTGTTCGCTTTGGCCTGGTAGCCCCCCCAGTGGAAGTCCCCGGAGTGGCTTCCTGCTCTGAAACAGGCCGTGATAACCCAGGAGCCAGGGTTGGTGTCACCCTCCCCCGCTGTTCTAAAGCCTCCAGGCGCATCAAGATGGCAGCCCACGGCGGCACCGTCTCCTCATCCGAGGAGCCAGGTGCCGGGGGAGGGCGTTTATGTGGCTGTCTAACAGCCTTGCCCTTACCTTTAGCCCCCCTTTTCCTTTTTTGGATGGCATAACTACTTAATACCACCCCTGGCCAACAAGAATAATAGTGACAATATTATTGTTATTAATAAAGGCCACTGACCATATGCTGAAAAACATTGCCGGCCTTCACTTATCAGTAATCACCACAGCCAAAGTAGGCTTATTATTACAAGCCCCTGACTGTCTGGTGTAATTAGCCTATTGCCGTTCTTAGCAAAACACTATAAACACACAAACAGTATCAGCATCAAACAATGTCAATATTAACTGCTGTAAGACACTGATTAATGTATAAAACCTGTAACACCTATAATATATTCATAAACAATAAAATCTATTTAATTGTATAAATTCAAATATAACTGTGTTGTGTTCTTGTTAACTGGCTGGCAGGCAGCCTTGAGGTGGTGCTGTTGGAGTGCACCCTGTGTCTCCTTCCCCTACTAGCTGGGGGTGGGGGGTGCTCGCTGTGTTTGGCTGAGTAGGCCCCTTTAACGAGGCCCACTTCGGCTGCAGCCACTCCTCCAGGCACGCGACTAGAGAATTTACTTGATTGCTGCAGTATTGTACTTTCGCACCTCCGGTGCATATAGAGTTTTTAGCAACTATCATCCCCTGATGAAAGCCCTTGATGGGCTGAAACGCGTTGGGCATTTTATATTATAAGCTATTTCTTCAAAGAATTTATACAATAAATACATTGAAACTCCCTTCTTAGGCATTCAGGGTTTACCCCCTTTTTTTCTGCACGTGACCACCCTTGCCTGCAGCCCACACCCGAAATGAGGGAAATAAAGAGGCCGAAATCGGCCCGAAATTGGGCCTGTGAAGCTGTAAAACAAGTGCCTAAAATGGCGCTGACCATGCGGCCGTATCAAAATGGCCACTGCAAGTGCCCAGCAGCTCCTATCTGAACTGCTCTGTCCCTCGACGTCATCTGCAAAATGGCCGCCACCGCCGCTGCTGCTCTTCTCTCTGCCCTCTCCGTTCTGTCCCTCGCCGTCGACGATGCGCGAGCAAAGAGGGGGTAGGAAAGGGCGGCTGGGCTTAAATAGGCCCTTAAGCCCCGCCCCCTCATGCTGCACGTCGCGGACGCGTAATAGACGCGACGTGCGACTTTGCCCTTACAGAAGATGGAGGCAGCAGCTTCGCCTCCGACTGCAACTAGGCCCCACTCATCAGTTACACGGTGAGTGAGGCTTCATATCCCTAACAATCAGCTATTTGTTTAGGGAGGAAGGAGCAAAGGGAAAAGGCATCCAGGTTCCCCTTGGAAACAGCTAATTGGAACAGATGCCACATCTAGACAGCTCTGTCAACTGGAGCTACACTGGTACAAGGGGATTTACTGAAAAAGCAGAAGAAACTGTTGTGCTCCTTGCCACCATAATAGTGACAAAGGATGTGACACATCATTATTGATGACTGATCTGCTTTTGTTTCTCATTTCTGTAAATAATTCCCATTGGATTGTATACGCCAAGAGTCTGATGTTTATGTGTGATCCTGAGAGCATGAGCAGCACCCCTTGTGCTGCTCTGTTTGTAGATTCACAGACCTTTGCAGAAACTATGTGCACCTGTTAGGTAGAAATGTAGGATATGAAACAATTAAATAAAAGCAAATAAAATAGTGTGTGAAAACAGGGAGATAGAGCTGAAACTAAGTTCAGCAAAAGCCGTTCCTTGCCATCATGACCTGTGCTCTGGTAACCTTCTGTCTGGACTGCTGTAATGCATTGCTTATGGGGCTGCCCTTGAAGATGATCTAGAAGCTTCAAATAGTGCCAAGTGAAAGTCTCATGTTGATATTTTTGTCTTCATCTTTCAGAAATAAAGAATGGAAATTTGAAAGCCATTTTAGGGCTGTTTTTCAGTTTGTCTCGTTATAAACAGCAACAACACCAACAGCAACAGTACTATCAATCTTTGGTAGAGTTACAACAGCACGTCTCTCATTCTCCACCTCCCACTGATATTGGCCAACCCAAAACACAGCAAGATATGCAGTCCAGGTAGGTAAGAATATTCCCTCTAGTACAACCTGGAATTAAAGTGCTTCCATTTTGTAATGATTTTCAAGAGCTCCCAAATGCAAAAAGAGCTGGATCCTGAATGCATGTTTCCTTGGAATTAAGCCTACAGTCAATTGGATTTGGGAATAAATGTTCATAGGATTGCACCTTTAGTCTATATTAATTCAGACAGTTACTTCAGCTTCTCTGTTGTTCTCACCAAGGCTTGCCAACAGTCATGAATGACATAGAGTGAGAGGAGAAACTCGCAACTTTATGGGAAGGGTTCTTGCAATATGACTTGCAATATGGCTTGCAATATCCCTCTCTCTAGTTCCCGCCAATCTAGCTAATTTGGTTGGCGGGACTGAGAGAAGGCCTTGTGTGGCCAATCTAGTCAGGCGGCATAATTGGTGGCGTTGTAGGCACTCCTTTAGATAAACTGGGCCGAGACCGTATAGGGATTTAAAGGTTAATACCAACACCTTGAATTGGGCCCGGAAAACAACTGGAAGCCAGTGTAGATCGAACAACACTGGCATGATGTGGTCCCGGCGACGACTGTTTGTAAGTAGTCGAGCCGCCGCATTTTGTATAAGTTGTAGTTTCCGGACCATTTTCAAGGGTAACCCCACGTAGAGCGCATTACAGTAATCTAATCGAGTGGTGACCAGGGCGTGTACTACCAGTGGGAGCTGATGAACAGGAAGGTAGGGTTGCAGCCTACATATAAGGTGTAGTTGATACCAAGCTGCCCGGCTCGCTGCCGAAATCTGAGCCTCCATGGACAGCTTGGAATCAAGTACAACCCCGAGGCTGCGGACCTGATCCTTCAGGGGTAAACTCACCCCATTGAACTTCAGGTCAACAGTTCCCAACCTTCTCTTGTCCCCCACGAGTAGTACCTCAGTCTTGTCGGGGTTCAGTTTCAGCCTATTCCTTCTCATCCATCCACTCACGGACTCCAGGCACTTGGACAAGGTCTCCACAGCCGACTCTGGTGAAGATTTAAACGAGAGATAGAGCTGAGTGTCATCCGCATATTGGTGACACTGCAACCCAAATCTCCTGATGATTGTCCCCAGCGGCTTCATATAGATGTTAAATAGCATGGGAGAGAGGATAGAACCCTGTGGCACACCACAATTGAGAGGCCAAGGGTCTGAAACCTCCTCCCCCAATGCCACCTGTTGGTACCTGTCAGAGAGAAAGGAACGGAACCACCGTAATACAGTGCCTCCAATTCCCAATCCCTCCAGGCGATATAAAAGGATACTGTGGTCAACAGTATCAAAAGCCGCTGAAAGGTCAAGGAGGACAAGAAAGGTGAATTCTCCCCTATCTAATGCCCTCCTCAAATCATCTACCAGAGCGACCAAGGCTGTTTCAGTTCCGTGACCAGTCCTGAAGCCCGATTGGTATGGATCTAAGTAATCCGTTTCATCCAAGTGTTTCGACAACTGATTAGCCACCACTCGCTCAATGACCTTGCCCAAGAATGGTAAATTTGAAATTGGGCGAAAGTTATTAAAAACTTGGGGATCCAAGGAGGGCTTCTTCAAGATGGGCTTTACAATTGCCTCCTTGAGGGCTGATGGCAACACACCCTCTTTCAAGGATGCGTTTACCACCGCCTTAATCCCCTCACCCAATTTCTCTGCAGTTCATAATGAGCCACGATGGGCAAGGGTCAGTTAGACAGGTGGTAGGCTTTACAGTTGAGAGCACCTTGTCCACATCCTCAGAAGAGAGAGGCTGAAAATGATCCAAACATACCGGCGTGCAACTGGGCAACTCTGGTTCATCTACCGTATCCACGGCGCACGGGATCAAGCTCCGTAAGCATTCGATTTTATCAGCAAAGTGCTTAGCCAAAATGTCACAGGAGGTTTTTGACTGTTCCAAGGGTTCCTGAGCAACTGGACCGACCAGGCTTCGGACCACTTGGAATAACCTCCTGGGACAGCACTCTGCAGACGCAATAGAGGCAGTAAAGAAAGCCTTCTTTTCTGTCTTTATTGCCACTTGGTAGGCAGTTACTGCTGCTCTAACTTGTGTCTGGACACCTTCGGAGCGGGATTTCTACCACCGGCGTTCTAGTCGTCTCACCTCCTTTCTCAGAGTACACAACCGTGGTGTATACCACGGTGCTAACTGAGTTCTGTTCAGGGGGAGAGGACGTTTCGGAGCCACCCGGTCTAACGCCCCGGTGATCCTTTCATTCCACTCCATCACCAGGGTTTCGACCGGGCGACCTTCAGCAGGTTCCAATTCCCCTAGCGCAGTCAGGAATCCATCAGGATCCATCAGGCGCCTGGGGCGGACCATTCTAATAGGTCCATCACCCCTGTGGAGGGGGTGCGGCAACAAAAAGTCCATGTTTACCAGATGGTGATCTGACCATGACACAGGGGTGGAAAGAACCACATTCAATGGGACTGACTTCTGAGTAGATATGTATTGGATTTCCGTATACATATATCTATCAGTCTGGTATTGCTACCTTACATTGAAAATAAACTAAATCAAATATTGTATTCACTAATACGCAAAAAAACCTTGTGGTTTAAGAACGTACCTATAGCCCACAGATATTTCTATCAAACTTTAAATAGCAGGAAAATTGGGTAGCTATAGAGAATGCATCAGGGGAGCAAGAGACCTGACCTCTCTGAGATATTATACTGCCCTACAAATTTGTCAAAATGCAGACACAATTTGGGTTGTCTTTCACAGTCCAATTCACTTCCTGTGTAGCTTGGAAGAATTTGGTAGGGGAGGAGGAGGGAGGGGAGGAAGAGCACGGGAGCAGGAAGAGGAGAACAGGTTTGATCATTTGAATGCTTATTGAGTTCAGTGGGATTTATTCCCATACAGTCATGGTTAGGATAGGTAAAACTGACCATGGGGGAGGAGGAGGGGGAGGGGATAGAAGGGGGAGGGAAGAAGGGAGAGGAGAGGGGAGTGTAAGGAGGAGGAGTGTATTGGAAGGGGAGGGGGAAGGACAAAAGGGAGGTGAGGGGGGAGGGCAGGGCAGGTTTGATCATTTGCATGCTTATTGTGTTCAATGGGATTTACTCTCGTGCAATCTCTTCAACATTTTTATTAACGACTTGGATGAGGAGCTACAGAGCATACTTATCAAATTTGAAAATGATTACAAAATTGGGAGGCATAGCTAATACCATGGAAAACAGAAACAAAATTTAAAGGGACCTTGATAGGCTGGAGCACTGGGCTGAAAACAACAGAATGAAATTCAACAGGGATAAATGCAAAGTTCTACACTTAGGAAAAAGAAACCAAATGTACAGTTATAAGATGGGGGATACTTGGCTCAGCAATGCGATATGTGAGAAGGATCTTGGAATTGTCGTTGATCACAAGCTGAATATGAGCCAACAGTGTGATGTGGCTGCAAAAAAGGCAAATGCTATATTAGACTGCATTAACAGAAGTATAGTTTCCAAATCGCGTGAAGTATTAGTTCCCCTCTATTCAGCACTGGTTAGGCATCATCTTGAATACTGTATCCAGTTCTGGTCTCCACACTTCAAGAAGGATGCAGACAAACTGGAACAGTTTCAGAGGAGGGCAACAAGGATGATCAAGGGACTGGAAACAAAACCCTATCAGGAGAGACTGAAAGAACTGGGCATGTTTAGCCTGGAGAAGAGAAGACTGAGGGGAGATATGATAGCACTCTTCAAGTACATGAAAGGTTGCCACATAGGGGAGGGCCAGGATCTCTTCTCGATCATCCCAGAGTGCAGGACATGGAATAATGGGCTCAAGTTGCAGGAAGCCAGATTTCAACTGGACATCAGGAAAAACTTCCTAATTGTTAGAGCCATACGACAATGGAACCAATTACCTAGAGAGGTAGTGGGCTCTTGGACATTGGAGGCATTCAAGAGGCAGCTAGACAGCCATCTGTTGGGAATGCTTTGATTTGGATTCCTGCATTGCGCAGGGGGTTGGACTTGATGGCCTTGTAGGCCCCTTCCAACTCTACTATTCTATGATTCTATGAATCATGTTTAAGATACGTAAAACTAACCATGGGGGAGAAGAGAGGGGAGGAGAAGGAGGAGGAAAAGGAAGGAGGGAATTGGAAGGGGATGGGGGACGGGATAGGACAGAGTAGAGTGAGAGGGCAGGTTTGATCATTTGCATGCTTTTTGAGTTCAGTGGGATTTACTCCTGTGCAATCATTCTTAGGATAAGTGAAACTGACCTGGGGGAGGAGCAGGGAGTGGAGGATGATGGCAGGAAGGGGAGGAAGAAGGAGGGGAGTGTGGGTGGGCACTGGGCAGAGGGGAAGCCCCTTTTCTTTCCAAGAGGAAAACACTGTGAACAGTATCATTCTTTTTCAGCGTTTCCCCCACCTTTTTATTCTACAGCAGGCACATGTAGCCTCCCACACAAATTAAAACCAAAGCTGTCCCTGGCCACATCCACACCAGGCCTTTATTTCACTTTTGACAGTCATGGCTTCTCCCAAAGAATCCTGGGAAGTGTAGTTAATGAAGGGTGCTGCGAGTTGCTACGAGATGCCCTGTTCCCCTCACAGAGCTTCAATCAGAGCGGCTGACTGTTAAACCACTCTGGCTACTGGAGCTCTGTCAGGGGAATAATAGTCTCCTCTCAGAACCCTTCACAAACTACACTTCCCAGGATTCTTTGGGGTAAGCCATGACTGTCTCATGTGAAATCAAGGTCTGGTATGAGTGTGGCACCCTGATCAGGCAAGCAAACAGCTGTGAGTCTGGCTTTTAGAACGCTGACAGTTGGTTCTTACTGAGCATGCCCAGTCTTATCATTTCTTAAATTAATTAAAAATCAGCTAGGCATTTTTTAAACTTTTAACCTGCAGAAGATGAAGGTCAGCGTATGGGGCAACGTCAGTAATAGGATTACAGGTATTCTGTAAACACTGACAGAAAAAAGTCCAACAGGGGTCTGGTTTTTCTCTCTCTTTTTACATTTTGAACTCTCGATTCTTCCTGACTATTTTGTGTATCGCCATTAAGATTTAGAGGGTTGTTAAGCAAGTGTTTCTGAGTTCAGGACTATACGTTTTGTAAGGTTTGTTTTGAAATGAGCTTATGGGAAGCATCAGAATGGCATGGGGTATTTTTGATTTAACATTGTGGTATGCGAAAAATTCATGCTGTCTATAGTATACAGCCACTCTTGTGGCTGTATAATTAATGGAGTTATTACTAACACAACACATAGTCGATCAGACCTTTGTAAGCATAGGCAAATAATACACTACATAAAACATATTATTTTAACATAATTCATAGTTACAACAAAACAGCATACCATTGCCATATGTATTTAATTGAATGTGTTGCTTTAGGAAAATTACACACTTAACTTCATTTTATTGCTTTTAAAGAGCAAGGAGGTGGATTAAAGAGGTTTTCTCACTAGTTCCCTTTTTTGCTTTAGCAACTGAAATGCACTTCACAGTAGAATTGTTGGAAACTGCTCTGCATTGTTTTCAAATGAAGTTTAAAAATGCTTTGTAAGTCAATGACACTGTAATATTGCAGTAGCCCTTGGGAAAACCACATTTCACAAGGGACTGTGGGTAGTTCCCAGGTTCCTCCTTTTTGCCTTTTTTGAAGATAAGGACAACATTAGCCCTCCTCCAGTCATCCGGCACTTTACCCATCCTCCACGATTCTGCAAAGATAAAAGACAGTGGCTCCGAGGGTTCTTTAGCCAATTCCTTCAATACTCTAGGTTGCAGTTCATCGAGCCCTGCAGATTTGAACTTGTTCAAAGTGTTAGATATTCCTTGACCATTTGTCTATCAGTCTCAAGCTGCAATCTTGCCCCTTCAACTTCACCTTTCCCAGGAGGGTCATAGACCCTCTTTTGGGAGAAGACTGAGCCAAAGTAGGAATTGAGCACTTCTGCCCTTTCTTTTGTCATCTGTTATCATTTTGCCATCCTCACTGAGTAGCTGTACCACCATTTTTTTCTCTGTCTTTTAGTATGGATGT
The DNA here is from genome assembly GCF_030035675.1 of Rhineura floridana. Taxonomy (NCBI): domain Eukaryota; kingdom Metazoa; phylum Chordata; class Lepidosauria; order Squamata; family Rhineuridae; genus Rhineura; species Rhineura floridana. The sequence goes on along the minus strand of NC_084487.1, from coordinate 67,355,533 downwards.
ACCTGAAGAAAGCTATTTTGATTTTGATTTTGGCATCTCTCACTAACCTCAGCTCATCCTCAGCTTTAGCCTTCCTGACGCCATCTCTGCAATTCCATGCTACCTGTCTGTATTTTTCCTTTGTGGTCTGGCCTTCTTTCCACTTTCTGTATGTGTCCTTTTTTGTTTTCAAGTCATCTCTAAGCTTTTTGAAAAGCCACATTGGCTTCTTCTTCTGTCTTCCCCCTTTTTTCCTTGAAGGAATTGTTTGCCATTGTGCCTTTAGAATTTCCTCTTTTAGAAACTTCTTCCCATCTTGGCCTCCTTTTCTCATTAGGGTTGCTTGCCATGGAATCCTACTTATCATTGTTCTTAAGTTTATTAAAAACAGCTTTCCTGAAGTCCAGGGTACACTTATGGCTACTCTCAGCTTTTGCTTCCTTTAAAATCAAGAACTGAAGTATAGTGTGGTCACTTTTCCCAGAGTTCCTGTAACTGCCTTTCATCCACCAAGTCATCTCTATTGTTTAGTATTGAGTAAAAGATAGCTGATCCTCGAGTTGCTTCCTCCACTTTCTGTAGGAGAACGTTATCTCCATCACAAGTCTGGAATTTCTTGGAGGGGCCATGTTTGGCAGAATTTATCTCCCAACAGATATTGGGGTAATTGTAGTCCCCCATTACTATTACATCATGCCTACTCGAAACATTGGCAAATTGTTTTGCAAAAGTTTCATCCTCATCTTCTCTTTGATTGGGTGGTTGGTAGTAGACTCCAAACTACCATGTTCATTTTATTCCTTGCCCCATTAATTTTAATCCAGATACTCTCAGTGGAGCTACCAAGCTCATCCTCCTGTACCTCTGTGCAGGGATATATATTTTTAACATATAGCATGACTCCACCTCCCTTTCTATTCCTTCTGTTTTCTTTGAATAAGTTACATCCTTCAATTGCTGTATTCCAGTCATGGGAGTCATCCCACCAAGTTTCAGTTATACCTATCAAGTCATATTTACTCTCCTGCATTAAGAGTTCAAGTTTGTCCTATTTGTTTCTCATATTCTGGGCATATTTCTCGGAATGCTCGGGTTTCAATCCCATGCAGTACGGAGTCTCCCATCACTACTACTCTTCTCTTCTACTTGTCGTGGGGCATGGTTTCATTGCCCCTGCTTGACTGAGCTTCAGCTTCTTGCTCACTGTTGCATGGGGTCTCCTGTAATTCTTCCCATGCAGACCATCCTCTAGTCTCATCCTCAAGTGTCTGAAAGTGGTTCCATAGTTCCACTGGTGAAGAGTGTCTTCTAGCTCTTCTGCTCCTGGCACCCTTTTCCATGGAGTTTCCTCCACTTCATTGTTGCTCTCCACAACAGTCTCCTCTTCTGATTCAACATGCTGTTGTTCTTTCACCTCCTATACTTCTCTTTGCTGTTGTTGTTCTAGTGTTCTATCTAAGAACTCTTCATCTCTTACACTCTTCAGTGTGTCCAGTCACTGTTCCAGGTCCCTCACTTTTTCTTCCAAAACAGCCACCAGCTTGCTCTTGTTCCACATGTATGCCATGTTGTTCTCAGGCAAAACAAACATTGCACACACCTTGCAGATCACCACCACTGGAGTGTCCTTCCCATCCATACTCTCTACTATCTTTTGTTTCTTTCTTTCTACTTTTATTGGAATGACCTGTGCTTTGTCCTGTCCTCTTTCAGGATATATAGGAGAGTCCCACTGGTACATGGTGTGCTGTACAAGGGAATAAAAATTTTAGGGACCTCCCCTTTGACCTCCCCCACTGAACTCCTGTTAGTTTTCCCTGTTCACTCACTGTGTTCACTTGGTCTCTGAGGCCTGGCTCACTTGTATCTCTGCTGGACCAGTGGACACAGCTCCCTTTGCTCTGCTCAGTTTAGAGTCAGTAAACAGAATGAAAACTCCCAGCACATACAGCTGCTCCTAGTTGCACTCAGTAGGTACCAGTCCACACTCCTTAAGCCAGCAGCTATCAGGCTACGCCCCTTCCAATCAAGCTGCTGTGGAGCCCTTCAGAGCACATGGTCAGAGCCCTCTTTGTCTTTGTCTGTCTCTTCCTCTTTACACCTCCTCTGCCAAACTCCTGTTAGCTCTCCCTGTTTGTTTGCTGTGTTTGCTCGCTCTCTGAGAGCTGGCTCATTTGTATCTCCTCTGAACCAGCTGACCCAGTTTGTGTTGCTCTGAGCCACCTTTGCTCTGCTTTGAGCCACTTTGTGTCTTTCCAACTCAACTTATTATTCAGGACCAAATTAGATCTTTTCTCCTCCCCCCACTTCTAGAAAAAATAACTGATTTTTTCCCCTTTTCACATAAGTGGATAAACTTTGCAGAAATAGAAGCCTCTCCAGAGTGGATTAAACCTGCCAAGTTGAAAGCAGATAACATCTAGCACTTTACATGCAGAGCACCTTTAAGGGCTTTTTTAAACAAAGGAACACTCCATAACTTCATTTTCTGCCTGAACTGGATGCAATTTGCAGGCATGGTCAATCAGAACAAAATCTGCAGCAGTTCTCTCCTAAGGGCAGACTTTTGGTTTGGGTACAATAGGAATCAATAGGGCATGGAGGTAGTTGGGGGGTGGAACATGGATCCTCAGAAAATACTAGAGTTGGGGAAATGTGAGCCCCTAGCAAGCTCCTGTTACCCCATGGATTGTTGGTGGAGATGGGCTTCTGTCCTCTATGGATTTTTGGGGAAATAATGGAGATCTCTCCATTGACTTGCAGAGAGAAAGGCATAGATCCATGTGAAAAGCAAACTCAGTTTTTTTAATCTCTGCTTCAAATTACTGGGGTTGGAACCTTGGAAAAAAAGGTCACTAATTAAAAGCAAGACATATCCATCAAAATGAAAGACCCTTCACCATGCCCCAAAGCTCTAGGTGCTTCCCCAAGAAGCTTGGATTTATTTCTCAGAAGGAAGATATGTTTCTGTGGGGAGTTTTTTGACGGTTGATTCCACAGGGCCACTAATCTTAGGGAGTTCCTGATCTGACCCAAGACACCTGGTTAACAACACAATTTAACTCGTAAATGTGAGAACCTTCTCTGAATCACTCCAACACACCCCGTAATTCAGAAATACACAGACCCACTGCACAACCCTATTATTTCTAGGCATGTACTTGTTTTGGAGCTGACTTGGTGATGACTGAGTACATTTGTCCCTTGGTAAACCCAGAAAGCTATTTCATGAACAGTATGTTCTGGATTTGGGGTTTTTTCACATTGTTGTCTAAGAATGAAAACAAACCAAAATGTCATCACCAACACACAACAAAACACATATATACCACAATACTCTCATAACACTCTATTTCTTCTTAATTGCAGAAGCCTCATTTACTCTCAAGCCCCCACAAATAAGTCCCTTCAAGAAAGAAACATAACTGCTTAGCTTAGACAAAAGCTGCTCCTTGCTGGTCCAAAGATTTGTAAATTACATACTTAGTGCCATGAAATATTTCATGTTCAGTGATATTTAGTGATGAACCTTCTTGATATCCAGGCTGGTAATATTGTTGGCAAGTAGCATTCTGAAATAAGCAGTACATGAAAATGTCAGGTTTTCTCAATGGGATAAGGATTCCATTATGTAAATTAGGGCTCAACTCCCATCAGACTTTGCTCAGAAAGGGGCCGTATCAGCATCAGCACAGCCAACAGTCAGGGATAATAGGAACTGTAGTCCAACAACATCTGGAGGCCACCATGTTGGCTACCCCTGATGTAAATGTTAATGTATGGAACAAAGGTTCTTAGTTAAATAGGAGAGGACTTTTCAAAAGAGAGGCATTTTGGCCATGAATAAGCCTTTGTTCTGAAAAAGAATGAAAATAGTTATATTGAACAGTTTTATTTAATTCTCTTTTCTTACATTACAGTTACACATTAGTCATGGTTCCATTTTTGTTTATTTTGCACACACACACACACACAAGGTCACAGTGCTGATGGCCTCATTTATATCTGTCAGTAGAAATGTATGGCAGCAATGATGACATTATATTTTATGCCATGTTTTGTCAGTTTTCTTTATCATTGCAGAATATATCTAAGCTTGCCATGGTGATGATCTTTCAACCACCCAGATACTAAAGGAAAACACATGTAGATGAAAGTTCTCTCCCATTCATGGATTAGTCAGTAACTGATTTCAAGGAACTGTCAGCAAAATTCCGCAATGCAGACAAACCAATATTATCACATAGAGAAATAGTGGTCACAGCTTGACATCCAGATGGATTTGGTTATTTCATTAAAGTTCACCCTGTGTTACTTTAAAAAAGCAAATATATTTGGCTGATTGGTACTTAAGACCACTTTTTACTATAGCTGATATACTGTGGGCAATGTTTTACTTTGTTCTTTCTCGGAAGTAGCAAAAGAAATAACTGGTCTAGCAGTTCTTGTGAATTTTGTTGAAGGCAATCAGTGGCCTGATTTGCAAGTAATGCTAACCCAAACCATGGCTAAGTATGAACAAACAAACATGTAAATGCATGGATCAAAAATCGTAGAGGCTTCACTCCTTCCCTGGCCTTGCTGCTGGACTACCAAAGCTTAACCATGGTTTGGCTTAGCATTGTGTCTGAACCTGGGCTTGTAGTTTGTCTCTCCAGACAAACCACGAGCTATAGCCAAAATCTATTATTGGCTTACTGTGCATGGTTTGTCTGGGGAAGGAACCACCCATTACCAGTATCTCTGTTTTGTCTAAATTGAGTTTGATTGTTGGTCCTCACCAGTATGATGATAATATACTTCAGAATTCTGGATGACCCCACTCAATGGTTTCATAGCATCAGGGATAAAACTAACCCTGCAGAACACTATACTGGAGAATCCATTGGAAAGCCATGTCCTCCAGTCGACTCCTTCTTGAGACATCCAGCCAAATAGGGTTGGAGCTGTATCATCATCATCATTATCATAATCGTCATCATCTAAGCAATGTGCAGTGTACAAAATAGAGGCAAAATATAAAACAGAATATGAAATAACCAAGCACATCATAAATACATAATAAAACACAATGACATAAATCCAAAGATGTAGAGTACAAAATCTAATCTCAGGGATCAGGAAAGACCTGGGAAAAAGATAATGTTTTAATGTTTTAAAAAGATAACATTTAAAACAGATTACTGATATTATTGCACACTCCCAACTCAGAAGGATACAGTCACAGAGACATCAAGGAGAACCAAATAGGGTCACACTCTCCCTGTCTTCTGATTAGGCTTGCCAGGTCACAAGCATTCCAAACCCTGTGATGTCATGGGGTGGGCCCTAGTGATGGCACTCCCCCTAGCACCTTCCTACTCACAGCCACCCCACTCATTCCCCCTGGCACCAACCCCGCACCTTCCTACCCACTCTCACCCCACTCACCCAGGCATTTTCTTTCCTACCGACTATCATGAACCTGTACCTGTTCATGAGTTATTAAAAATCTCATAAGTAATACCTTGGCTCAAGCAAGGGACTCTGGGAGATTTTACAGTTAGAAAAGCCTAGCCTCTGCCAATTTACAATCCTGAGTTTCACTTCCAGCTGAAGATGGTTAGAAGAAGCCTCAACAAGCTGCACCTGGTTATCTCTGCTGATTAGCAAGTGCCTGGCACTCAAGGTCATCCCTGGCCTGTGCAGTTTGAAACACAGTTGGGAGGGGGGCCTGCAAGGCGCGAAAAAGTGAGAAACACCTAGAAGAAGGTTACATCAGCCAACTCCTGATTGGTCAATTAATCTGGACCGTTAGGATTCTTTTCCTTAAGTATAGGGCTGGAAACCCTTAGCTTTTGTTCTCTGCTGACTTGGTACCAGAGTTCCAAACCCTTCTGCCTTTTGTGGTTCCATGGGGGTTGCCTATGGGGAGGTAACCTATGGGGAGGTAACCTATGGGGAGGTAACCTATGGGGAGGTAACCTATGGGGAGGTAACCTATGCCTGGTTCCATTGCTTTATGTTTAACATCCATCTCTCTTAGGAGAGATGCTACTGCAACCAACTACCTCATGTGTAAGTAGTTAGGTAAGCTAGTTTGTTATTTTCTTGTTGTGTGTATGAATTCTCTTGTAAGTACCTAAACCCCTGTTTGGGTGAAAGGTCTTAAAGGATTACTTGCTGCTATAATTGATGTGCACTTATAAATCTTAATAAAGCTACTTCTATTTAACCTGGTGTGTTCATTGAGAGAAGGGGTGGTTCTGGATTCAGTACCTTGACCATTCTCTGTCACGTAACTACCAAAGAGGGAAAAGAAGTTAAGGCTTAAACTTAATTGGGGTATTAAACCAGAGTTCCTGGCAAGGAGTGTAACTTTGGCTCGTGCCCTATAGGATCTTGGTTTTACCTATTTTCTGGGCTCAGAGATCCCCTGGCTCTGAGTGGACCAGCAACAGGGGTGGTGGCAGCCTACCTTCTACCTTGCAGGGTTGTTGTGAGCGTACACAGCCTTGGCAAGGGTGAAGTAATAGTTTTTTCGGTTCCAGTCTCATTTCCCTAAGGGTGGGGTTTGGGATTGACGCATGGTCCCTGTGCCTTGACAGAAGGGATTCATGACACTGACCTCACCCCACTCACTCCAACACACCACCCCCACACCACACCCCCTACCCACAGCCACTGCTTTGAGTAACTAGTAAGTTCACCAATGCATGGGTAAAAGTCTTTTACAATGCTCCATGGAAGTGATTGTATGTCATAGCATCCATTCTTTTCCTGGGGAATTTTAAGGAGAAAAATAAGGCAGTCCCCATAACTGCATTTTAAAAGTCAAATTCTCCTCATCAATTCTGCATGAATTGCCTTAATCTCCTTTTAACATTTTCTATTGTTTGTTTTTATATAACATGAATTTTTATATTGCTCTTCAATCATATTTCTAGCGCAGTTTCCAAAAAATAATACAATGAAAATATAAACACGCACATACAAAAGTAAGGGGAACCTGTGGCCCTCTAGTGTTGTTTAGAGTCCAGCTCTCATCAGCCTCAGCCAACATGGATAAAGGTCAGAGATGATGGAGGTTGGGAGTTGGATACACCCACCTTATAGTCTCTGCCTGTCACTTCCTATATTTGTTTTGGTCAGTCTTTTCACCTGCCATTTATAATTTTGTAAATTTTGTGTGTATTTTGCTTACCTTTGTTGCCATTGTTCATAACTTAGAACACTCCCAACACCCTTCCATTTTTTTCCTTTTGTAGAGAGGATAATTTATTCCCCTGTTTCTGTTGTTGGGTTAGATCCAGACTTAGTAATCTTTAAAATATAGTTAATGAAATCAATGGAAATTGTGTTAGTCATGACTAATGTAAGTCGCTTGATTTCATTGGACTCATTGGATTGATTTCATTTAAGCCAGACTCTAAACTGTCTGGCTTAAATCCATTGACCTTTTTCTGCACTTTCTCTGGTTCTGTTTTGAGGTGGGGTGCTTAACACTCTACACAATATTCTAAATGATTAATAACATTATATTTTCTGCTTTATTTCTGATAGCCTTACTCATAGGTCATTATAATGTGTATGTGTGCATTATTTTTTACAGCAAGCCAAGTTGATGAAAGAGCTTACTACTATGTTTCCAATATCTTGTTTCTAAGGTGCTGCAGCATCCAGTTCAGAAACAAGCCTTTATTAGTAGATACCTGATGTGTCCTAGTAGGAATTTGTTTGTATTGTAAGCCTACCAAATTTTATTTGCTATTAGCTGGGTCATCGCAAACAGGTTTTAGCAGTCTTTCTGAAGCTCATTCTACAACTGCTTTATACTTTACTACCCAGAAAAGTTTGGCGTCATCTACAAATTTGGCCACATCACTGTTTATCACTGTTTCCCATATATATATTGTGAATTAATTATGCTTAAGATTTATTAATTAGTTACAAGTCAATGCAGATCCTTATGGGATAACACTGTTTTTCTGTCTTTATTATGGAAACTGCACATATTCCTACCCTTTACTTCCTTATTTTGCCTTATCAATAAGATAATGTATCCTTACTCTATCCCATGGAGGCTAAGTTTCCTTAGCAGCCTTTTGCAGGGAACTTTGTCTTATATATATACAAACTGTAGTGGTTGGTTCACTCTTTTCTATAGGTTTGCTGACATAAATGAGAGAAAGCAACTGTAGATCATAGTAGGCTGCAAACTAGAATTGCATACATTTCAGGGATCTACATTCCCCATATTGGTATACATCAAAGTCACTGATATTATACTACCGAATATATGATGCATATTTAACTAAATCTGGATGTTGTTATGAGAGACAGGATGTTTATTGTATGAAACCTACATACTGAACTATTCAAAGCTGTGAAGGAAATTACAGAGCAAGGTGGGGAAAGCAACTATGTTTCATGGGCTTCCCATATCCTTCTATTTTGAGGGATCCTTTTAACTCCTGTGTTGTTTTATGTGACACAGAGAGGTAAGCGGCGGTAACGCAGCTGAAGCTCTGCTCACAGCCGGAGTTCGATTCCAATGGAAGGAGGAAGTCGAATCTCCGGTAAAAGGGGTCGAGGTCCACTCAGCCTTCCATCCATCCGTGGTCGGTAAAATGAGTAGCCGGCATATGCTGGGGGGTAAAGAAAGGCCAGGGAAGGAACTGGCAATCCCACCCCATATAAACAGTCTGCCTAGTAAACGTCGCAAGACGTCACCCTAAGAGTCGGAAATGACTCGCACTATAAGTGAGGGGACACCTTTACCTTTTAACTTGGGATAGAGGTGATTTTTTTTCCAACCTCATTTTGAAGCAAACTGCACCTCCTGGATCAATGCACATATTGGAATGGAATTGTCCTTCATATTTCACACGTCTCTGAATTTTATGATGCAGTTAAAAAAATGTACCAGAATGGGTAAAAATAAATATTTTAGAATAAAATATATTTAGAAATGCAGACAGTGACATAAAGTATAAAAATCTGTATTTTGTGCTAAATAGATGTATAAATATGATTTTTGTACAAATTTTTTAAAAAGAAATGCAGATTGTTGTGAAAACAGGCTAGAACAGACTTAACTAAGTCTGCACGCATATGCAAATTGACACACAGAAATAGAGTGATCCATCCATCCATCCCTACTCTTAATTTCTTTACTGCTTAGAAACCATTTTGGCAAGTGAGCAGCATATAAGTTAATACATCATCATCATCATAACAACAATGACTTCAGTGTGTTTTATCTCTCTCTCTTATGCTGTTTAAGGTGTTGTTGCTTTTTGTTTTGTTTTTTACTTTAACTGCCCTGGATGAATGTGTCCTTAAGGAAGGAGCGGGGAACCTGCAGCCTTCCAGATGTTGCTGGACTACAACCTCTGTTATTCCTGACCATTGCCAATGCTGGCTTGGGTTGGTGGGAGCTGAAATCCTATATATTTGGGGGGGGCACAGCTTCCCCACTCCAATATTAAACATATTAAATAAATAAAATAACTAGTAGAATTAGAATTTTGTCTGGGTGCAGAAATGCTGTAGAAACTTGATTCTTTGGAGGATAGTACCTGTAGACATATTTATCATACTAGGATTGAGACTGTAGCTCAGTGATAAGAGCACATGCTTTATGCGCAAATAGCCACAGGTCTGATTTCTAAATTCTCTAGGTAGGCCTGGGAAGGAGGACTCCTCTTTGAAGCCTGAGCAGCAATTGCCAATCAGTATAGACAGTACTGAGCTAGATAAATTAATGGCCTGACAACAGTGGGAGAGGGCTATTCATCTCATGTCTTGGTTATGGGCTTCCTATAGGCCACGGTAGGAAAGAGAATGCTGGGCTAGATGTTCTATATTGAGATCAACTACTATCATGTGCCTCATAGCAAAACCATTTTACTTGTTCACCATTTTGTGAACACATAAGCTGGTTTATATGTCCTTGTTGCTCTCTTTTGAGTATTTTTGTATTTCTGTGACGTAGTCATCTAAGTTCTTGTTGGTGTTTTTATACTGCATTATATTTTCACATTCACATTCTGTCATAAGGGGAGGAATCTATAATCATTTTAAGTGTCATCACAAAAGACCTGTAAATGTGAGATATCATTAAAAGTATTGGAAATTAAAAGAGAAAATGGTATGCTTCTCAAGCTTTTTGAGCTCTGTGGGTAGTTTTAGGGACTTTTTCAGTGTTGATCCCTATATTAGAGAAAAACTATTACAGATGATAACATGTTTTGTTCTTAAAGTTAAGAACATATTTCAATTTTCTGATCATTAGCATATCTGCTTAGCTTTGAAACCTGTTTTTAATCTAAGGAAGGACAATACTATGTGGTTTATTACCCCAAATTTCAATAACAAATCACAGGCTTCATTATTAGCTTTAGTATTCACCACAGGCTAGTATTCTTCCCTTATGACTGTTGATGACATGAGTCTTGAAATTACATGGGTACAAATAGTCTATTGCACTGCAATCCAGACCTTTCACCCTAGGACAGTCATCCCAAAGCCGCTTTTCAATAAGTAGTTACCTCCCTTTGTGAGTCATTCAAACTACTTTGCTTTTTTCCACAAAGAAACATTCTTGCTTCCAGGAAGAGACTGGGGAATAATGCCAGCCTATCGCATAGAAACTAGTTGTCAGCATTTGTTGATCTGAAATATTTTGTGAAGGTGACAGGCAAGCATAGCACCATATAAAATGCTATTTCAAGTTCTCTTAGCCTTCCTTTCCATGCCATCTCTCCATATTGCCATCTCCTGTTGCTGAGACTCCATCTGTGGAAGATTAACAAAGTCCAGACAATGCTTTGGCCATCCCTGTAGATATCTGCATTCCTGACCATGTCCAGAGACTCCTTCACTATTAGTGATGGGTGAACTTATCTCATCAAAAATAGTAATTTGCTTGCTAAGTAACAAATACAACATTACAAACTTTGACAAAAGTTCTTTGGTATTTCAAAATGTTGAAGTACCTTCAAATTTAAACTTGCAGTAACATGAGGTGGTCTGAGTGCTTTCAACCATTTTGTTAACTTCCTTAAAGGTACAAATCTTATCTAAGAGGCTAAGAAGCACACACTTTCAAAGTGGGGGCAGAAAAATCCCTGGAAAGGACATGTCATAATGTAACATTTATTTCCAGTGGTTGTATGAGGGATAAAATAATTGCCTCCATAGGTCCATATAAGCAGTCAACTCCCCCAAACTCCCAGTCCAGTCCCTGGAAATTCTACTTTATCTGAACACACAGGGTCATCTCCTGGGACATTTCTGGCCCTCCTTTGAAAGTGCAAGGCAAGGGGTGTGCTTCCTAGTCTATTAGAGAGACTTTTACATTTAAGGAAGTTAAGATAAAAAAGAAAATGGTTTAAAAGCCTTCAGACCATACTCTTTCCTCCAACCATGCAGACTTCCACAGCCACAGAAAAATATATATTAACTTCTAATCAAACTCAGTTTGAAATATGAAATTATTAAAGTTCATTGGATCAAAGTCAGGACTCGTTATATATTCAGGAATTACAAATGTACTAGATTTGATTTAGAAAATGACTAATTTTGAGTTTAAGCAGTATCACTAATTAATATATGTGGACTCCATTAAAAATCCCTGGACTATAGCAGTGTTTTCTCTGCTACTGCTGATCCTAGTTGTGCAGGCCCACCCTAGGCCAATCCAGCAGCACCTGCTTCTTGCCTTCCTCCCATTCTGCATTTTCTCCTGATTCTGCGTTCCTGCATGCTACCCTTGCTATCCCTTTTTAGGGAAACCGTCAGGCATCTAACCTTACATGCTTTTGAGGGGGGAGAGGGTAATGTGAAACATTCAGTCTTGTGATTCCCAGTTGTATTCTGAAGTGGAACTGTCCAGCAGCAGTTTTACCAAGTTATAAGCTCTGATGTTCCTTGTAATATATCCCAGGCCTAATCATATCATATCACTTGGTACTGCCATCACATTTTCTACATCACTGCTATGTTCTACATGTTTCTAGCATAGGCTGTGTTTATAGAGAAATAGTCATTATCCCCATGCCAAGTATACTTCCCTGGGTACTAGTATTGGAGAATAACAGTTGGACAAATGTACCACATGATAATGAAGAGTCAAATCTGTCTGCCATACAATGCCATATTAACGGTCTGTCATTTTAGTTAGTTTTTATAGTGAAACAGCCCTAAAATGCTGTATAAAATTTTTAATATCCTTTGGAATGAATCTTAATGGTAAAACATAGCACATGGTTCCCACTGATGCTTTTGAGAGTCCTTGTAAAGCAAAAATTGAGAACTTGTGACCTTTCAGATGTTGCTGGACTACAACTCTGAACATTCCTGACTATTGACCATGCTGGCTAGAGAAGACATAGATTGCAGTCCAAATAATCTTGAGGGCCACAGGTTGTCCATCCCTATAAATAATAATTTTCTTGAATACAGATGACATCCTCAGTTAGTGTCCCGAATGGATCTTTAGATTAAATTCAATGGCACCTACCTCAACAAAATTCAGAGCAGATGTTTGTGTCCTTAATTAGCTCTGAGGTTGATCGGCAGCAGTGTTGATAGTTTACTACTCGTATATTGAAAACAAGGTGGATGGGGCAGTTTATAATGCATTGCATTACAACATAGTCTGTACTTTGAAAACTCATGGTGTAATCATTACATTTAATGCTTTCTTTGATTAATTTGTTTTCTATCTATTTTCTATTTACATTACATTAACTCATTATTTGGTGGTAAGTTGTGCTTTTTATGCATATTCAAAAAAAATTCTTTAATTCAATTTCTCTGTTTCTTCTCATACAGTCTGACAGCCAGATATGCAACTCAGTCTAATCACAGTGGAATTGCAACCAGTCAAAAAAAGCATTCTAGGTCAGTTAACATCTCTAATTTATTGCTTGCTAGTGATGCTTAATGGAGTCACTGCCCACTGGCATTTTATACTTGAAACCAAACTAGACATTAAACTTTTTATAATCATTTTTTTTTAAAATGCAAGATTTGCAAAAAACAAACAACAACAAAATGACGTTAGCCAATGGAAATGCCCTGCCATGACTGCAAGAATAATAGCACTGTATAATAGCTGTAGGGATATCTGTACGTTGCAACTTAGTATACTTCATGTAAAATAACTTATTTAAATGAGCTATCAAGTTTCTACAGGGATTTTAGTACTCTAAAGTGGGGATCGAAGATGGCCGCGTGAGAGTGAGTACAGCAAAATGGGCTCTTAAATACTTCAGCTTTGTAGCTAAAAAACAACAACCAATATAATCTACTAAGGAAGAGGCAATATAACAAGACTGTGCCTACTAGTTCCTGACTTTGATTTGGACAACTCTATTTAATTGCCTTGCTCATTATTTTACTCTGCTGATTTATCACCATGTGAAAAGCTGAAAGAGAGAGACATGAGATAAGACGTCTCTGTGTTCCACTATTGAAGAGAAAATTAATAAGAAACAGTATATAACAGCAACTGAACTAAAAAGCTAACACCTTATCAATATTTTATAACTTTTAAATCATTTTTAAATTGTTTTAAATGCTGACTCTGTATCCGGGAGAGTAATTATGGTTCTAACTAGACGAAAACGTAAAGAGCTAGGTATTCCTTTAAATGAAGAAGATATACAAGAAACCTCCAAGGAAAAACAAACTAAAATCACTTCTTATTACCAACCGAAAATGAATGCAATAACGATAAATGACAAAATAGATCTGAAAGAAAACTTGTCCTTTGAAAATTTATTAATGGAATGGGATATAGACAAAATACCATCATGGCTGCCAAGCAATGAAGAAAAAAACAGCATTTTAAATCTAGCGCAAGAAATGGAGGAGGCAGAAAATGTCGGAATTACCCATGATTTGTTACCATGTATAAATCAATCTGGAACATCATTACCTGACGAAGAGGACTCAATGCCTCCATTGGAATCTTCAGGCTCCTACGAGGATTTTAAAATAAACTCCCAATCCTTCATCTCGATTGCAGGAAAAGAAAATGAACATGAACAAATCAAAATACAAACAATTCCAATTAATGATGATTGGTGTCAAATGGTGTCCCAATCACTCATGCAAATTGCTAAATTTGTGGCAGAAGCAAATTCACTCTTAACAACATTAACAGAGCTAACAGTAAAACAAGTAATACAAACTGACTCTGACACCAAAAATAAAAACGCAGCTATGCAGACTTCCCATTCAGACCAAAGGATAGATCATCTTCCTTTGAAGAAAAAAGAAATAAGCTCTAAACCTCCAATGCAAACTGCGAAAAAATCTAAAAACATTAAATCTATTAGGAGTCATCATAAATGCCACTTGAAATTTGAAAAACTTTTCAAATTACTTGACACAGAAAAAACCTCGCCAAAGGAAAAAAAGAGGAAAAGAAAACAAAAGAAGACGAAGAAAAAGAGCACCGAATTAAAGAGCATAGTGCCATCTAGTGAAGGAAAATCGCAATTAATCGTAGAACAAGATACACAAAGATTATCAAGCCCAAAAAGTATCCAGGCAAACTCGAACTTTAATCTGAATGAACAAGCTCCTAAGGAACATTTAATAATGAACCCAGACAATGAATTTTCTTCTTATTCAATTCAAAATAACAGAGATTGGAATTTAATCCTAAACGAAAATCAATTGGCTCTAATAAATTATCCAAAACCAGTGGGATATTTAACACAAAATGAAAGAAAGAGACATCTGACTAATATTGTTAACAAAGTATCCCCAGGATTGGTCCAGACAAAAGACATCATAAACATCAAATATTTATTTTACAACTATATTAGCGCCAGAGCTATCGTTACATTTGCATCAAAAGAGAAACTATCTCTTTTCCAGCACAAAAGAGAATTATTGGTAACTCAAAATATTTATACTGCCAGAATTTTTGACAACCAAGTCCCTCCTAAAAGTCTTATGTCTCGTCACTTTATCTCTGAGAGAATTCTAACCCAACATGAAGTGGATGCACGAGAGTCAGACATACTCAACCAATCTATAATAGAAATAAAAAGTATGGAGGCCACTAAATTTCTACCTGAAGAAATATCTTTACTGGAGACCTTTACAACTTTATCTTCGGAAGCAAGGTCAGAAATCAGATTTAAACTTGAAAATCTGCTAACTACAGTAAAAGAAATGGATTGTGAGCATGAAATAGGGAACATTAACATCCCTGTAGCAACAGAAAAAATAACCCAAGGGGTTTCAGAATTATCTAGGACCAACCGAGAAAATAAAATTGAAAAAGTATACCAACATATCCCCTCAGATGCCTTGGAAAGAGAGAGACGTTTGTCAAATTTAAATACCAATTGACGTAATAGCAATCTAAAACTCCCTTCCTTAAAGATACTATCGTGGAACATTGCTGGTTGGTTTAATAAAGACAAAGATCCATCTTTTAAGAATTTCTTGGAGCAATATGATATCTTGCTCTTGCAAGAAACATGGGCAACATCATTAATGAGTTTTGATGGATATTCAGCCTACCAGCTAAAAGCCATACCCAGCCTTAGGGGGGGACGTCCAAAAGGAGGTCTATGTATATTTGTTTCGACAAAAATTAATGTTTCTGTTATAAACTGTGAACCCCTATTGGATCTAGCCAATGCAGTACTTATAAAATTATCACGCCAGATGTTATTATTATTTAATATTTATCTTCCACCAGGTAAAGAGGTAAAATCGAGCGCTACTAAAACTGCTCAGCTTGAAAATTATATAACAAAATTAACATTATGCTATCCAGCTGCCCTTTTATTAATAGCTGGAGATTTCAATGCCAGACTGGGTCCATCTGATGAAGCTTTGTTTAGCAAATATAAAATGATAGTCCCCTCATTGGATGGCTCAATTTCTATACCTATCAGACATGCAAAAGATAATAGATCTAATTATGTAGGCCTCTCTTTAATGCAAATGATTTTTCAATTGAATTTAATTCTTTTAAATGGTCGTACTAGTGGAGACCTAGAAGGTGAATTTACGTACTTATCATCTAGAGGTGCATCCACAATTGATCTTTGTATAGTATCTCAAGAACTCTACCATTTAATAGAGAGATTCAAAATAATCGATAGGCCTGAGAGCGATCATTCGCCTGTCAATATAACTCTAAAATGTACAGAAGCTCAAATCTATTCTGATTTGCAATCATTCTCGATCATTGATTGTGAAATTCGTCCAAACAGACTCAAGTGGATCCCGAAACTAGAAAAAGAAATTTCAGATAGATTGAATCACGTAGATAATTTGGCCCAAAATTATCTTATACTTCTTAACAATCAACAGACTGACCCCTACAATCTAGATATTAAAGGATCTTCAACAGATTTTTCAGCCAAATATAAAAAATAACTTAAAGAATCGGAAGCTAAATTCCAAACCATGGTTTGATCATGAGTGTGTGTTAAAAAAAAAAATCTAATTGCCACTTTTAAAGCATATAAGTCTATAAGATCACAAGAACTGCTGAACATATACTGTGAAACCAGAAGCCAATATAAGCAACTTAAAAATAGGAAAAAGAAATTAGGTCTAATAGAAATTTGGAATAATTTAAATAATGCTGCCAACTTAAAAAATTCTTCTTTATTTTGGAAACTAATAACAAATAATTGGCAAAAAACTTTTACAAACTTAGAATGTTATATTCCTTCACAAACATGGGAATCTTATTTTAAACATCTATATAAGAATGATTCAGATCTTCAAATCCCACAAAAAGTCACCAATAATAATATACCTGAATGGCAACCTGTTACTGTGAACGAAATTTTAGATTTATTATCCAAATTAAAACCAAATAAAGCTCCTGGCCCAGATAACATCCCTGCAGAAGTCTTTAAAAATAATGCAAATTGGTGGGCCCCAGTACTTGCAACACTTTTTTCCTATATAGACCACTCTATGCAAATACCTGAAGATTGGGGCATGGCAATAATTGTCCCAATCTATAAAAAAGGTGTCACATCCGACCCAGCCAATTTTAGACCTATAAGTCTATTAAGTGTAATTAGTAAACTGTACGCTGCCCATTTATATAATAAATTAATAGATTGGACTGAAAATGAACATATTCTGGCTCAAGAGCAAGCAGGTTTTAGGACATGTCGTTCAACTACAGATCACGTCCTGGTTTTACAACATCTAATAGAGAAATACACCAAAAGAACAAAGGGCTCTCTTTATGCCGCATTTATCGATCTTAAGACGGCTTTTGATTCGATATCTAGAGCCAAATTATGGGAAAAACTAGAAGGTACTAATATTGATTTGCGTTTACTATCATTGATGAGAGGCCTTTATGAAAACACTTACCTTCGAGTTAGGTGCAATAATAAAGGTCATTTAATGAATCCTATACGTACCCATAAGGGTGTAAAGCAAGGATGCATACTGGCTCCACTTTTGTTTAACATTTATATAAATACAATAGTTAATTCTTTAGCAATAATTCCTTCTCATCCTCCAATATTAGCGGAAGCACCCAGATTTATTCTATTATATGCAGATGATCTAGTTCTAATATCCCAAACCCCTATTGGTTTAAAATGATTACTATCTAATGTAGCACATTTTTGTGATAAGGAACATCTTACAATCAATCATGACAAAACAAAAGTCATGATCTTTACGAAAAATAATAGACCATCCATACACCTTTGGCGGCTAAATGGTCGATTAATAGAACAAGTATCTGCATTTAAATATTTAGGTATAACTTTACAATCATCCAGATCTTGGAAATTACATATAAAAATGATTATCCTAAATGCGATGAGAACATCGAAGGCTCTGCTATCCTTTTTTTATAACAAAGGGGGTCAAATTATATCTGCTGCCATTAAAATATTTGTGGCGAAAGTAATTCCACAGCTGACATATGGTATGCAAGCTAATACTTGTCAAAACTTTGCTTCACTTGAGTCAGTTCAAAATTCTTTCTTAAGATCGATTTTGTCAGTTTCCCGGTGTATTCCAAATTTCATTATAAGACTAGAAGTAGGACTACCTTCAGTAGAATCCCGTATCTGGAGTTATAGAATTATTTTTTGGCTGAAACTTCTGTTCAACCCGGTAGGTCTGGCACCACACACATTAAGTGATAATTTCCAATCTACTTGGACTCAGATGATGTTAAATAAAATATCGTCATTAGGTTTTTCAACTCAAATAATTCTAGATTTGGGTTATGAAAAGGCCAAAACAATTATCATCCAACGGATCAAAGATATAGATTATCAACATCACTTGATGCTGATAAGACATCACAGATATAATATAAAACCCCTAATACCGATGTCTTATCTATCAAACCTGACGATACCTAAATGGCGTAGAGCCTTCACTTTAGCTAGATTCAATATACTACCATCTGCAGTCTTAGAGGGCAAGTATAAAAAAATCCCTTTAGCCGAAAGAAAATGCCCATGTGGCACTGATGAAATAGAAACAGTTGCACATGTTCTGCTACATTGTCCGTTTTATAGAACTCTTAGAATCAAAATAATCACCCCTATTTTGGATTCGTTTCCCGGAAAAAGTGACAGCTATTATGTGGAACTTTTATTATCTGATCGCTTTCCTAAAATCACAGAAAAAATTGCTAAATACTGTGCCTCAGCTATTCAGTGTAGGAAAAATTTGATATCCTGATGGTGATAATGTTTTAACTTGTATTTAACAGTTTACCTATGTGCTACTTCTGTATTTATGTTTGTTGATAATTTTAGCTGGCTGTCTAAGATTTCATTATAACCCTAATGGTTTCGCTTTAATTAGGGAAATTAGACTCTTTAGAGATTTGCCATGACTTATTTTATTTTATTCTTTTAATATCTGATTTGTTAATATTGCAAAGGCCTTAGAGCTTATGCACAAGGAGATTCATACTTACTCTGTACACATGTTTGATGGCCATCTATCTCTGCTTGGTTAAAGCTCTTTTTTCCAAGTAAATCTGAGTAGGGAAAAATTGATACCCTGTATATGTTAATATTTTAACTTGTATTAAATTGCTGTAAAATAATTGTTTTTAACCATTTCTATGTTGGAATGTCTAATTGATATGTTTGGTCTGTGACCGCAATAAACGTTATCTATCTATCTAGTACTCTAAAGCTTCTCAATACATAGAGACAGCTGTAATATAAAAAGACTTGTAAAGATATTATTTAACTGTGGTGTGCCTTTGTAACTGAACTGCTGATAGGTAAACATACAAGCAAATCCAGACTGTCAGCTTTTCCCACACTGTCTCTGTGGAAAAAAATTAATAATCTATCATGCAGTTGGGTGCCTGAACTGGAGAACTTCCCATCTCAGGTACTCAGCTAACAAAAGCTTTGTTGCTTTTAATCAGCTGAAGAAGGCTGGCAGTGAGTGAATGAACAAAGGAGGGGTGTAGTAATTTTTCTCAGATTAGTTGTGACATCACAGCACCACTGTGAGCTCTTTATTCAGATTACTTCTGTCTTCTCCCATAATTTGGTTTACAAATAAAAACAACTTCTACTGCACTTTTCCCACATCCAGCTCAGAAAATCACCACCTTTCCAGCTTAAAAGAAGAAAAACTGAATTGTGTGCTATTGTTTACCTTGGAAGAGCAAAACTCTAAATTTTAAAATGGAACAAATGAAGCATGTCCTGCTTACATTAGAAGGGCTTAATTGTTGGTTTGAGAATGGAATAGAACAGTGGTGTTCAAACTTCTTTGGGATACCCTTTTCATCATACTGATTGGACTGCCACCAAAGAGTTCCTGCATGTTATTAGCAGAATCTCTATATTGCACACCATTCTGTGGATATGTTCTTGGCTATACTCCTAGGTGCTAGTGTAGATTCTCAGGTCTGCTGCTCATCCTGTGTAAACTGAAGTGAACCGTAGAATGTGGCAGATACGTCTAATCTGGTGGAAAAGTAACTATGAGCAGTTTTGCCTTTATCAGTCTTTTCATTGAGGAAGGGCTGTAGCTCAGTGATAAAGTACATGGAATTTCCAGGCAGGGCTAGGAAGGATTACTGTCTGAAACCCTGAGCCACTGCCAGTCAGTGTAGACAATACTGAATTAAATGGATACATGGTCTGACTTAGTATGGCAGCATTTTATGTTCCTATGTAAATAGTTTGAAAGCCACTGGAACAGAAGAATTAGCACTGCTCCTGTCTGAAATGTTGTCAATAAAGTATTGTACAATTTCTTTAGTGTTAGGCACAACTATTGTTTGTGTGAAACTGGGATGAAATGGAACAATGAATTATCTTTAAATAAATCAGAATCTTACAGACTTAGTCTGCATGTTGGTTACCTGTTCTATCTGAGGCATGACTTATAACCCTCTTTCTTATAAGCACTAAAATCTGTGCATTTGCTTCCTAAAGAATTCCTAGCTCCTGTTGTTGTGTTCCGTCTTATGTCGATTAAGCATACTTTTTCTTTAAAAAAACCCACCCTGATCGCATTGTTTGCTGTGCAGTTCATTGCTTACAATGAACTATCAGTTGTGTGATCCAATGTATAGAGTCAGTTTTATGATGCAAGCTGAGCTGTTGGGGATAGCCTGGAATGAGCTATACCAAAGCACAGTTGTTGTGCACCTGTGGTCATAGGTTTTCAGTCCCATTTATTATAGACTCTCTTGTCTCATCCACAATTCATCGTGTCTGGGATCTAACAGTTGTTGCTTGTCTAACACTATATACTTATACCAGTGTCAGTTATTTTTGATCAGAAATATGTCCCTTGTTAATTACCTGTTGCTTTAAACTTTGCATTTCCTTTGTTGCTTAAACTGATTCTGTGGGGACAATGACTGGAACTGGAAAGAATGGGTACATATATATATGCTGTAACTGCTTTAAGACCTGTTTCCAGTATTACAAATGCTTTTGGTCCTTTTTTCATTTTGGTAACTGAGAACTATGGGGGGGGGTTGCTTGAGAGATTTATAAGTGACTAAATCAGTAGCCATAGATCAGTTGTTTGATAAAGTTTAGTGTACTTAAATGATCTAGAGCTCTGCTCACAGCACAGACTCTAAAAGAACAGGCCAACAACCAGAATGAACCAAAAAGTAACTTCTGGATTATTAGACATCTAACACTGCTGTTCTCTAGGGTAACTGCCTCACAGAATGGCAGTCAGCTGAGACAGAATAAGCAGTCAAACTGAAATATCGCTCTTCAGTGTAGCTTTCTTGATGTGCCATTATAGTCAGCAAAGCACTTGCATGCACACACATACCCCTTTCAAAAGTTTCTTTGGTATTATTTTCTCTCTTTTCTCCATGTATCAGTTATTAGCATTTCACAGTGCTAATGTTATTTGAAAAAAAATAAACAAACACTATCTGCTGCTAGGAATGTTATCAAAATTCTGATTTGAATCCCCTAAACTATCAGTAAAAGTCTGTTGAGGTTCCAAGTTTTGTGCATTGTATTGGAGCAATTTGTTTAATTGAAAGCAATTAAGGCAGCCTAACACTGCAAAATAACTAAACGAGATAATCATATCAAAGATAATATTATGTAGGTTTGTGCCTCCCTCAACAATGGCATTCTTCTTAATGTTAACTCTGATACCCAGGATATTTCAGATGGTGGCAGCAAATACCAACAAGTGCAATATGTAGCCTGAACTGTACTCTTCTAGGACCCATGGGTCACTTTCATTCAAGAGTTTTCATTTGAAGTAATGAAGATATGAACAATATAAAATTAAGTTTCTCATCTTACCACTTAATACCTGTTGCGAATGTCTGAGAATCTGGAACAACAGAAGAAATATCACATGAGGAAGTACAATATTTATTTACCAAGCAGTGTTGGTATATATTTTCTCGCTAAACTGTATCCCCAGATTGTTTTAGTTTTGTTATATTTATCTTAGAAATATATGGAAGCAAACTATTTGAATAAAAGGTTGTATGGCTTCTGAAAAATATTGGTGAATCTTTTTTGCAGTGTGAATGGAAAATGCAAAGGATCCTTATTTGTTTGTCTGTGACCATCTACAGCACCTTTACCGTTCTTTTGTGCCTGTTAAGGCAGTCCTTCTGTCCACGGTCTAAAAAACCATAAATTATGTTGTTCATTGTAATTTCCCTACTCCAAAACCATTGTTAATCAGCTCTGTGGATTTATACTGAAACTGCAAAGTTAACCTGTCTTGAATGCATTTTTGCAGTGTGCAACAAATTTATTTCTGATTGTACTATTCTAGGCTTCCCGGGCCCTCAAGGGTACCAGCTGCAGGCAGCAGTACCAAAGTCCAGGGAGCCTCAAATTTAAATCGAAGAAGTCAGAGCTTTAATAGCATTGACAAAAGCAAGCCTCCACAATATGCAAATGGAAATGAAAAAGGTAAGTGTTTTAATGGATGCAAATTTACTGAGCATTACAGATCCGTAAAGATTTGGATCTGAATAGGTCCTGTTTGAACTTTGCACTCCAGTGTTGGCCAATAGCACTGGAGGTAAGGCAGGGGTGCTGGGTGTTAAGATCCACTCTTGCTCTGACACCTTACCGCACATAGAGGAGCAACTGGTGTCATTTGATCCAGCTTTCTGGATCAGTTAATAAGTTTTTTATTTATATTTTATTTTTATTAATAAATAGATACTTTTTCAGTGGCATATGTTGCACACAGACCACAGACCTGTGGTGAATTTTGTATCCCCTGCTTTTAAAAATGTAGTTTTTTGCATATATTCTGGAACAGCAGCAGGGGAACAGCTGCAGCACTAGGGGACTGAAGAAGACCTGCCCTGAGAGTAAGTATCTGAGCATCTGGGTGCTTGCTCCTTGCTCCTTTCAGTTGCTGTCTGAGACAGCTGAAGTCCTTGGTAAGTGCAGCAAGGACTGGGGACCCCTGCCTGACCCTGGCTCCAGAAAGAGGCTGCAGTTAATCTTGCAGCCTCTTGCATCAGCTGCTGGCTGGGTCAGGAGGCATAAAAGCCCAGCTGCCCTTGGGCGATGGATCTGCTGCCGGCGGGGTTGCCACCAAAGGGGCAACACCAAAGGGAATGGCCCCTTAGGGAGTCCCGAGGGTGCTACCCCTCTTCTATTACCTTTTTTACAAATTTGTTTTATTATTTTTCTGTTAAACCAATCTAGAGGAGATTGGTGGTGGGGATTGCGTGTGGTGCATCTGTAGTTCCTGCACAGGGTGAAAGCCTGTGCAATGAACTGAATGATAGGAGAAAGTCACCAGATGCCTTCAGAGTGAGAGTCTTCAACTGGCAGAAGGCTGGCCCTCCCTGGGTGTGAGACAGGAGGGGGAGTAGATGGGCTCTGTGTGAAAAAGTTTGAATGGGTATAACTGTTCCCAATTCTCGCAGAAGCCTACTTGGATAATTGGCTCAGGCAGATTTTGTGGGTGGGCTCATGCTGGGTCCATATCAGGTGTTTAGGAGGAGTCTTAGTACAGAGGAGCATGGGTGATGCCACCCAAATTTCAGTGATCATGGGTAGAGGAAAATATAGCCATGGGGATTGCCATAGAAGATGAGGGCAAGGCTATCTGCGCTTTTTTCCTTGCTGACACTCCTCTCGTGGATGGGTTCCGCATTGCTCATCTGCTGTGCCCACGGGCCTGTGTGTGTTGTTTAACGCCAGATCGGTACACAGTAAGAATACTCTCATCCATGATTTGACTGTGGATGAAGGTGCCGATTTGGTGTGCATTACTGAGACCTGGGTGGATGAGCTGGGAGGAGTTCATCTGCACCTGTTGTAGGGAAGAGGAGACAGTAAACTAGGGTTGCTACTGGTGTACCATCCACCCTGCTACCTGGCAGCTTCTCTGACCAAGCTGGTGGAGGCCGTCTCAGCTGTGGTGTTGGAGGAGCCCAGAACGATAGTGCTAGGTGATTTCAATGTCCATGCTGAGGCTGCCTCTAGTGTTCTATCTCAGGACTTCATGGCCTTCATGACGACCATGGGGCTGTCTCAGGTTGTCACTGGCCCGACACATAGGGCAGGGCACACTTGGTTTTTGCTCCAGATGAAGGAAGGGGTGGTCTGGGGATGGGAGGGTGGATTGTCATGGTCAGACAGCTTCCTGGTAAAGTTTAGACTTACTGCTCTGATCCTTCCCTGCAGGGGTGGTGGACAGATTAAGATGGTCCGCCCCTGGAGCCTAATGGAATCCACAGGATTCCTGAATGCCCTGGGAGAGTTCCCAGTAGATAGAGCAGGTGACCCTGTTGACGCCCTTGTCATGCTGTGGAAATGCGGGCGCGTCAGGCTCTTGACACGATTGCCCCCGAGCACCCTCTCTGGCATTGTGAAGCCCAGTTTGCAGCTTGGTACACCAGTGAAGTAAGGGCAATGAAACAGGCTGGATGACAGCTAGAGCACAAGTGGCGAAAGACGTGCTGTGAGGATGATTGGGCACGAGCAAAATATCATAACCATGCCTGCTGTGTGGCGGTGAGGGCGGCTAAGAAGGCCCACTTCTCTTTCTCCATCACATCTGGGGTCTGGTGACGTCAATTCCAGGGAATGGAGTTTTAGATCCTTTGGAGGCCCACTGTGAATTATTTGCAAGGCACTTTGAGGGTAAAGTTGCTCGCCTCCATAGCAGTCTTGATGCCTCATCCACATCTATTGTAGTCCCCAATGAGGTGTCCAGTGCAACATCTCCTGCAACTTCTTTGGAACAGTTTTAGTTGATGCGGCCTGATGATGTAGACAAGGTGCTTGCACTGATGTGGCCAGCAACGTGTCCTTTCAACCCTTTCCCTTCTTGGCTTATTAAAGCTTGCTGAGGGGGTTTGACCAAGTGGATCCAGGGTGTGGTCAATGCATCATTGAGGGAGGGAGTGGTTCCAGCCACCTTGAAAGAGGCAGTGATCCGACCGCTCCTGAAAAAGCACACCCTGGACCCATTGGTTTGTGACAACTACCAGCCGGTCGCAAATACCCCCTTTTTAGGGAAGATGATTGAGAGGGTTCTGGCACAGCAATTGCAAGTACTCTTCGATGAAACAGATTATCTTGACCCATCCCAGTCTGGGTTCAGGCCTGGTTATGGGACTGAATTGGCCTTGGTCGTCCTGATGGATGATCTTATCGGGAGAAGGACAGGGGGAGTGTGACCCTATTATTCTTACTTGATATCTGAGCAGTTTTTGATACCAATGACCATGGTATCCTTCTGGGCCGACTTGGTGAGATGGGTATTGGAGGCACTGTTTTACAGTGGTTCCAATCCTATCCCCAAAGTAGTTCTCAGAGAAAAGCACTGGGTGACTGTCTTTCAGACCCTGGCAGTTGTGCTGTGGGGTGCCGCAGGGTACCATCTTGTCCCCCATGCTGTTTAACATCTATATGAAGCCCTTGGGGCAGTCATCAGGAGATTTGGGGCAAGGTGTCAGCAGTATGCTGATAATACCCAGCTCTGTTTCTCTGTAACATCTGAATCGGGAGAGGCCGTGCAAGCCCTTGACTGCTGCCTGGACTCGGTGGTGGGCTGGATGAGGGCCAATAAACTGAGTCTGAATCCTAGCAAGACGGAGGCACTATGGGTTGGTGGTTCCCGAGTTCGGATAATTGGTCAATTGCCTGCTTTGGATGGGGTCGTACTCCTTCTGAAAGAGCCAGTTCGTAGTCTAGGGATGCTCCTGGATCCATCTTTCTTGCTAGAGGCCCAGGTGACCTCAGTGGCTAGGAGTGCCTTTTACGAGCTTTGGCTGGTAAGACAGCTGCGGCCGTTTCTGGACCAGGATAGCCTGACCACTGTTGTCCACGCACTGGTAACCTCCAGGCTGGGGTTCATGCGCTCTATGTGGTGCTGCCCTTGAGGTTGGTCTGGAAGTTGCAGCTGGTGCAAAATATGGTGGCGAGACTGCTCACTGGGGGAGGGTATCGCCAACATGTCACCCTGCTGCTGAAAGAATTGCACTGGCTGCCCATTAACTATCGGGCCAAGTTCAAGGTTCTAGTTTTGGTGTACAAAGGCCTGTACAGCTTGGAACCAGGATACCTGAAAGACCATCTTATCCCTTGTATACCCAGTTGATCAATGCACTCTGCAGGTGAGGGCCTCCTGCAGATACAATCTTATCAGGAGGTCCATTTTGCACTAAAGGAAACGGACCTTTAGTGTGGCGGCACCTACCCTGTGGAATTCCCTCCCGTTAAATATTAGACAGGTGACCTCTCTGCTATCTTTTCAGTGCCTATTGAAGACTTTCCTCTTTCAAGAAGCCTTTTAAGTTGAGACCTATCCCCGTCTGTGTCTCTGTTGGAATTGCTTTTTAATATGTTATTAAACCTTTTTAAAATGTTTTTCTTCTTATATGTTTTGAAAGCTTTTTTTAAGTAACATTTTTGAAGATGTTTTGTTTTAATGTGTTTTAAAGTTTGTTTTTATGATGTTTTAATGGTTTTGGTGCTTTTGTTTGCCGCCCTGGGCTCCTGTTGGGAGGAAGGGCGGGATAACAATA
Source organism: Rhineura floridana (assembly GCF_030035675.1). Classification (NCBI taxonomy): domain Eukaryota; kingdom Metazoa; phylum Chordata; class Lepidosauria; order Squamata; family Rhineuridae; genus Rhineura; species Rhineura floridana. Next base: position 67,329,057 of record NC_084487.1, on the reverse strand, counting down.
ATAATAATAATAACAACAACAACAACAATAATCTGTTATTGAAATGCTTGTATTTTTCTAACAAAAAGGATCAGGATAATAGAACATTTTTTTAAAGCAGCATGTATCAAATTTACCACAAGGTGGGAGTAGATGTTGTTGAATGATCAGAAGTGTCTAGTTAGTTGAGGGAGAGATACATTCTGTAAAAAATAATTTATGTGGATGTTGTACATTTCTGTACCAAGCCAATTTTATTGTGATATCTTTTCCTAAGGGTATTTCATTAAACAATATTAAAAATTCATTTTCATTACTTATAATCATGTTAAATCTGAGTACGTAATTGGTAAGTAAGAAAATTGAGTGTCTATGGATCAGTGTTTTTACAATCAAACCATAGCTTTAACATCATGTTTATTAAACCTACAGAGTATTTACTGCTATTAAGCAGTCTTAATACTTTAGAGGCAATGCATTTGTATTTTGATTGCTAGGTTGGTTATTTATTTATTTTTGTACACATACATACATATCCCTCCCTTCCTTCCAGAAGAGCCCAGGACAGCAAACAAAAACATGTAAAGCACTTGACAACATCTTAAAAACAAAAGACTTTAAAACATATTAAAACAAAACATCCTAAAAACATCTTTAAAAAACAACTTAAAAAACATCTTAAAAAGCAGTTCTAGCACAGAAACAGGCTGGGATAAGGCCTCTATTTAAAAGGCTCATTGAAAGAGGAAGGTCTTCAATAAGCGCCAAAAAGAAAACAGAGATAGTGCCTGTCTAATATTTAAGGGGAAGGAATTCCAAAGGGTAGGTGCCACTATACTAAAGGTCCCCTTCCTATGTTGTGCGGAGCAGACCTCCTGTTAGACGGTATGTGCAGGAGGCCCTCACCTGCAGAGTGGTGATCAACTGGGTATATAAGGGGTAAGATGATCTTTCAGGTGTCCTGGCCCCAAGCTGTGAAGGGCTTTTTACACCAAAATAAAAACTTTGAACTTGACCTGGAAACTAATGGGCAGCCATTAGTCAGTGGGCTTTAAAAATAAACAGAAGAAAACAAACTAGTAGTTTTTGGTTATATATCAAGAGGGAAACAAAAGGCTTTACAAATTGTAAGTTTTAATTTGCATGATTATCCATAATTTGATTGTTCTCTTGTGCTGCAGGCCATAAGAGAATCTTTAAAATACTTAATAGCTTATCATAATTCATGAGTTTCATATTTGTAATCCATGTTGTTTGTGCTGAGTAGTTGTACAACTTAACCTTGCATCAGATGTTTTCCTGAAAATTTATTTTTTCCTGAAAAATTATTTGGCAAAATTAATCCTTTTATTACTATTGTAGGGATAAATTTGGAGTAGCAAACAAAATTGGAGGAAGTTTAGAACAGTGTGTCCAATACTACAGGGATACTTGGCTGACTGTTGACCCATTAGCAATATATACAGCAATAATATTTTCTTTGACATACTATAGAACTAAATAGGATGGATCCATTCTAGAAATCCATTTCAGCCAACTGGAAAAGTGACCTAAATAATTAAACTATGTACAGTGGTTGAGCAAACGTAACAGGTGGTTTCTAGGGCTTAATTGCTATTAACACTTCATTTTTCCAATTCTGTAAGGTATGTTAATAGGTGAGTAGCATGGTCATAATTTAGAAAGACTCATTACAAGTGCATGTGCTTTTTCATAAAGTTTGCTTTGTTTTTCAAAATATGGTTAGTGTGTCTAAACTATGTTTAAATGTGATGGCAAAATCTGTAGTCCTGGACCTCAAGCATAAGGGTGGATACAGATGTTACATTTGGAATTGAGCTCAGAGAACTGACCTGTTCCCCCCCCCTCCAAACTGTAGCAAAGTATATGAAATATGTTCATAATATATTGTGGGGGGGATTTGGTTTTTTCCTTTTCCTCGCCACCCCCCCCCAAGTTTTCATGTTCTTTTTTCATATGGAAAGGGATACTGGCAGGGCGGCAGAGACAACCTAATTGGGGGCCGGGTAGGGAGAGAAAAGGAAAGGGCAAATGGGAACTGTTTGCATTTGTATAACTTTTACAAAATATTTCAATCAAACATTAATAACCAAAAAAGAACAAATAAATAGCTTGATTTATTCCAAACCAAATTATGTCCACCTGGGAAGCTGCCTTCTCCTGAGCGCTAAACTGCACATTATTTAAATGCATACTTTGGCCTTTCTGTGCTTAATTTTTCTAGTTTAAATAGCAGCCATGCGGTGGGGGTGGGTGGAAGCAGGATCAGGGCTGCAATGAGGGGAAAGAGCTTTTAAACTCTTTCCATCTACAACAAGAAGACTAGAGTAATGACAACAGAGGATTTATGTAGCTTTAAAGTTGACAACGAGGACATTGAACTTGTCAAGGATTATCAATACCTTGGCACAGTCGTTAACCAAAATGGACACAATAGTAAAGAAATCAGAAGAAGGCTAGGACTGGGAGGGCAGCTATGAGAGAACTAGAAAAGGTCCTCAAATGCAAAGATGTATCACTGAACACCAAAGTCAGGATCATTCAGACCATGGTATTGCCGATCTCTATGGATGGATGGGAAAGTTGGACAGTGAAAAAACCAGATAACAGAAAAATCAACTCATTTGAAATGTGGTGTTGGAGGAGAGCTTTGCGCATACCATGGACTGCGAAAAAAACAAATTGGGTGTAAGAACAAATTAAACCAGAACTGTCACTAGAAGCTAAAATGATGAAACTGAGGTTATCATACTTTGGACACATAATGAGAAGACATGATTCACTAGAAAAGACGATAATGCTGGGAAAATCAGAAGGGGGTAGAAAAAGAGGAAGGCCAAACAAGAGATGGATTGATTCCATAAAGGAAGCCACAGACCTGAACTTACAAGATCTGAACAGGGTGGTTCACGACAGATGCTATTGGAGGTCGCTGATTCATAGGGTCGCCATACATCATGATCAACTTGAAGGCACATAACAAACATCTACAACACAATCCTACAGAAAATCTCCCCCCACCCAAAGCTGCCATTTGCACTGAGAGGGAAGCTACCTTTGTCACCCAATGTAAATAGGGTTTGGCTTCCCTCCCAATGCACACAGCAGCTTTTCTGCAAAAAGTTTCTGGGAGGGTAAATGGTTAAAAACATTGCTATGGAATGTTTACAATAGAAAAAATATCAAGCCAAGGTTTGTCTATTCTGAAAGATTACAGGTCTCTGAGCTCTTAGGCAGGGGTCTTTCCCAACCCTGGTACCAGAGATGCTGGGGATTACACCATTTGCTATCATTTACACCATGTGCTATCATGTGCTATCATTTGAATCCAAATTTGAGTCCTAAACATTGTCACTGGCATATTCATTTGCAATTGTCTTTTCTAACATTGTACTGGCAATGTTATAAAATGGAGACTATCAAAACATGCATATGTTCAGATAGAGATCAAATAATTTTCCATGTTGAGGCCACACATGCAAGACCACGGAGGAGACCATTAATGTTCTACTCCAGAGTTTTACTATTGATAGAGACTGCTCAGATACTATCACAGTCCCATTCCATCTTTGGCTTTAGAGAGCTCTTGTTCCAGTCTTCCTAATTATTTAAAACATTTTACGCTACATGATATGTATGGGTTGTATTATGTGGTGTCACTCTGCTGAGTAGTGAGGCTTCCATCACAGAATGGGAAGAGAAGCAATTTTTCACTTTTCCCTGCCCTCCCCCTACATCTGCTCTGGAGGATCTCCCAACCCCTGGAGCAGGTTTAGGGGATGTGTGGGGGGTGTAGAGGGGCGGGGGAATCATTAAAAGGTGCTTTTCTCCCTGTTCTGTTGTCAAAAGCCTTACCATTAGCTGAGAGACACAATTGGATACAACGCTGCTGCCCTGGGCTCCTGCTGGGAGGAAAAGTGGGATATAAATCAAATAATAAACAAATAAACAAACCCTATGTTTTCAAAGGTGGTTCAAGATGAAATTGGGCCATTACATGTCCCTAGGGAAGAGACACTGAGGGCTATGAGACATGGGCACTGGGTAATAAGATAGTATGGGGCAGCAAATCCCTTCCTACTGAAGTATCTGAATCCAAACACAATGTCTTGCTAACCTGCTCACTCACAGTTCTGATCTGCAATGCTCAGTCATAACATTCCCAATTCTAACAGATGATCAGGTAATGCAGAATTAGAATTTAGGGGTCTTGAGGGCCTAAGCCTGGGACATAGCTGAGTAGTTTAGGCTTCAGTGGCCACTTCCAGCTAGCCAGCAAGTAAAGGTGCCTTTGATACGCAAAAAGAAATATTCAGCATATTCAGAGAGCTGTAAATCATACCAAGAATCTGGTCTTTTACCTTTGCATGCTCAGTGGAGCAGATCTGCTTACCTGCAGCCTCCTAGGCTCTCAACTTCCACCCCAACTTCATTTTACTTCATTTTACCTTAGACCTCATTCTCCATGGCTCCAGCACACCACAGATATTTTCCTGAATTTTTCAGGAATAGACAGATCAGTATGTTTCCAGTCCATGTCAGTCTTGCATATATTCATAAGTCTGTTTTCTACCATTTCTACATGAATCTGCAATTTTGAAAAATAAATCTGCACAAAAACCTGTATTTTAAATGTGTATTACCACAAATAAGTATTTAAATGCATATTTTATGTCAATGCATATAACTGTAAGCATATTATGTTCTAAAATACACATTTTCAAATGCATTTTGGAATGTGCTTTGAGCAGAGAACTATATCACAAAATTTGGAGAAGTGCAAAATCTAGATAATTACATTCTGATCTGTACGTCAGTGTAGGAGTTCCGGATCAGGTCACTTCACCTCTGAATTCACAGAGATCAGTTTTTTCAAGCAGTCCTACTACTGTTAAGTACTTCAACCTTGAAGTATAATCAGAATTATTAAGACACATAAGAGTGTAGGTTAAATTATCTTAACCTTTTTTTGAGCTTGAAGCCTGCGGAAATTCCAGTCTTTTTCTGATTCAATGTAATTTTTCTCTTTAATTTGTAGAGATGCCATTTGCTCAGGTAACATCTACTTCTGTCCTCTTTTTATTATTGAGATTTGATCCCCCACCAATAGATGTCTTGGGTAAACCTTTGTAAAAAAACTGCATACCCACCCTCCCATGCACACACACTTATACAACTTTGCTTGCTTCCTATGTGATCTCAGCTTCTTTCATTTTCCTTATCCCCATCTTACAAATATTTCTGATACAGTACACATGTATAATTCCTCTTGCAATGTGTACACATGAGTCCTATATCTTACCTTTTCCATAGTTTCTTAATCTTGTGAGGCCCCTGCGTCTTTTGTAGTCATGCCATAGAGTTAAAAGCCCTGCAAGAAAATGCAGTTGCTGGATGTCATACCTTTGTGCTGCTGAGGTCAGAAATTTTGATCCCAGGCATTGGTAACCTTAATCTTACCTGGCTAGAGACAATTCAATGAGTCTGGTAATCCTAATTTATTCAAATTGACACACCCCTGGTTGAATAGATGTGACTGTGTAGGTGGAAATGGCTTGTGCTGAAATAACTTTACCTAGATATCAGGCAGCACAGGCTTGTGTTGGCCTTGCTGACTGCACAGTGGTCAAAAGGGCCTCTAGGATGTCACATTAAAGATATCGTCTTGGATCTTGCTGCACCCTACCATTGTCCTTCTCAATGTGTTTCTTTGCCACTCCAGTAGGGGCTGTTATCAACCTAGTGGCACAACCCACGTTTCTGTGCCAGGACAGTATTCTGAATTGGCTTGCAGCATGCTATTAAATACTTTTTCACCAGCACAGCGGCTCATAGGAGAAGGTTGCTCATTTCATACATTTAAATTTCATAACAGTTCCACGTTCCTCTTCCCTTTGCCCAACAGCCCAGTGCCATATCTTTTTATAACTGGGAGTACCTTGTTAATATGCAAATGGCTGAAGCTTGTCCAATCACAAGTGCTTTTTGCTGAATATAAATTGTCGTTATAATGAATTATATGTGAGGGGTTTAATCTCAGCAATGAAAAGGTATTTCCACATTCCAGTTTCTGAAAACTTAGGGAAAAGAGAATTTTGAAGCAATAAGAGGAAGGACTTACACATATAAACTAGGTTAATAGGAGCAGGCTTTTGGTGGACTCAGTTCTAGTGATGCTTTCAGATATGCAAGTAACTGGGATGACACTTTGCATGAGAAAAAGTTAGAGAGCTTTACACCCTTAATTTTCTTATCTCTCTCTTTCTCTCCCTCTTTCAAAATTAGAATCACCCAAAGGTCCTCATCCATCTGCAGGCATGAATGGAAATGTACAGCATCCCACCAGCACTGGGCAGCAGCCGGTCTCTGCCATCCCCTCTCCAAGTGCCAGCAAGCCTTGGCGCAGCAAATCCATGAATGTCAAACATAGTGCCACCTCTACCATGCTGTCTGTCAAGCAGCCAAGTCCCGCAACCTCTCCTACACCACCTTCAGACAGGCTTAAGCCACCCCTTTCTGAAGGGCCAAAACCTCCTTCATCTGGGCAGAAATCCATGTTAGAGAAATTCAAGTTGGTTAATGCTAGGACTGTTTTACGGCCTCCTTTGTCATCCAATTCAGGTACCAGTGACAGCGGGAGAGACGACGAAGCCTTTTTAGAGTGTGGTGAAATGGACGGCTTCAGTGGGGGGCTCAACAGTGGTGGCTCCACCAGCAGCAGCCCCAGAATATCACCTAAACTAACACCTCCAAAAGCTGGAAGCAAAAATCTCAGCAATAAAAAGTCTTTGCTACAGCCAAAGGACAAAGAGGAAAAGAGCAGGGACAAAAATAAAGTTTGCACAGAGAAGACAGTAAAGGAAGAAAAGGACCAGGTGACAGAGACACCTGCAAAAAAGACCTCAAAAATTGCAAGCCTGATCCCCAAGGGGAGCAAGGCTACAGCAGCCAAGAAGGAAAGTTTAATACCTTCATCTAGTGGTATACTAAAACCTGGTTCAAAAGTACCGACATCAAAGCAAAGTTCTTCACCGGCATGTTCAGGAAATAAAGAGACTGAAAAATTGAGGAGTGCAAAGGGAAACCAACCCCAGTCGACAGCAAAATCACATGTTAATGACAAAGCATACACTCCTTGTGGTTTTCCCTCTTCTGAAGGAAAAGAATCAAGCACGCCTCTTACTCCTAGTTCGTCTGCTGCTCTTTCAATTGCTGCAACTAGCGGGCAAGCATCAGGAAGTAGCATTGTCCAACTTCCTCAGCAACAGCAATACAGCCATCCCAATACGGCCACAGTAGCACCATTTATTTATAGGTAAGATGGGTTTTTTCTCTGTCTGTTACTAAGCATGGCAGGATATTCTTATGAGTGATTTCATTTTAATATATTTCACCATGGTTAATTCTTTTTAAAAATGTATCTGTTTTGTATAATGGGAAAACACTGACCACACAGAAATACCATCTTATGAAAAATTAATCATGGAAGATTTTTTGTCCTCTAATCAGAACACTTATCAGAAGATTTGTTCATACTGTTAAGGATGTAATTGAAATTCATCCAGAGATAAATACTTAAATCCTATTGATTGTAGTGGGAGAGAATTAAGAATGAACATAGAAGACCTGTAGAAATAAATGGGACTTAAATATGTTTACCCTTCAGCAGATTTTATACAGCGAAAATAAAGATGTAATCATTGCACCGGTGAATTTTTTAAATCAAGAAGAAATATATATGATGGATTAAGGAAATGAGAACATAATAAAACAATTTATTGTGAAAATAAATTATAGAAAAATAGTTTTTCTTGGCATTTTTCTATATAACTATTTTATTAATTTCCATTTGTAACCCATAGTTAGAAACCAATTCAAAGTAATCACAAATTAACAAAACACCTATTAAAGTAACCCATTACTATATTTTTCATTAATATGGAATATGCTTAATTATAATTATTCCACCAATATAATCATGTGCAACCAGTTTAGTATCAGCCCTGGTATGAAACACATGTTTATTGTAGATTAAAAATGAAGGTCCAATGAGTGAATGCAGAAATAAAATTCTGGAGTGTACTAGATGCTTCTGTGTAAACTAGAGAAGGAGACAATGTTAAAAGGAAATATTCAGGAACAGCGAGAGTTTCTTCATGGTATTCACATAAATTGTGAAACCAACAATTCAGCTATAGGCTTTTATCAGACTTTTTTTTGTAAGCTCTATTTTTGTTGCCATGAGAAGCACAACAAATCACTTTTTATGGTGAACATATTGTGATAATGTATGAAACTAAACAGTATGAAAAACAAAAAGAAAGAGAATATATATTGTTTGGAAAAGAGCTTGGAAAAGTTACTTTTTTTGAACTACAACTCCCATCAGCCCAATCCAGTGGCCTTGCTGGCTGGGGCTGATGGGAGTTGTAGTTCAAAAAAGTAACTTTTCCAAGCTCTGCTTTGGAATCTGAAGACTACATATTTGTGTTTAAGATTTTGTGTACATGCTCCCTCCAGTGTATCCAATAAATGTATTGGATGTATCCAATAAAATTACTGTGCAATAAAAATGACTTCCACTTGCACAACAGAATTACCCTTTCCTCTCTTCCCCTGTGTGTTCCCCGCACCTCCCAAATCTGCTGTGGGATTTTCTGCTCTGGGGAAGTGTGGGGGTGTGTAGGGAAAGGCCAGGGCAGGGAAGTTCTATTGCACAAGAAGGTGTTTTGCTTATGCAACCCTAATACTGCAGTCCTCATGACCACTTATCTAGAGAAAGCTCCATTGAACAGATTAGGATTTTCTTTTGAGTAATATGCATAAGATTGTGCTGGGAAGGATTAGGGAGCTTCAAAAGATGTTAAAAAATACCTTTTGCTTACGGCACTTTGACATAGGCCACGTCTCTTGACTTATCCATTGTTTGTCTGTAATTTGTTTGTTTCTTACACTTTTATTCCACCTTTCCTCCAAGCAGCTCAATGTTCTTTACCTTGCAAGTGTTAAGCGCTATCAGCCAATAATCTTGAAAACAGCCTTTTTAGGATTAACACAACTAGACAATATTTTCTGATCATTATTAGTGTCCACATTGGAAGCTAGATGAAAGAGAGGATATGATCTAAAACACAATCTGTAATTATGCCCTCCATCCCAATCTAGGAATTCACCCGTATATAAGCAATTTGCACTGCACTTTGAGAATGAAAGTTGCTCAGCTCCATAGTGCCTTAAATGCCACTATTGTTGCATTTCCAGCTGAGGTGTCTAATGCTGAGCCTTTCTATGCTCTGTGGGATTGACTCTAATTTTTCCAGTTTGATGATGTGGACAGGACTCTTGCAATGATGCAGTCGGCTTCTTGCTGTCTTGGCCCCCTGCCCATTCTTGCTCATGAAAGCCAGTTGGGGGGAATTGATCAGATGGATCCAAGGTATGGTGAATGCGTCTCTAGGTGAAGGTGTGGTGCCTGCTACATTTAAAGAAGTAGTAGTGCACCCATTCCTGAAGAAGCCTACTCAGGATCGTATACAGTAGGGCCCTACTCATATGGCGGGTTACGTTCTGGACCCCCGCTGTAAAGCAAAAACCTCTGTAAAGTGGAACTCATTGAATAGAATGGTGTGCGATGCCCGAAAACCGCCATAAAAGTGGAACAAGTGCCGTATGAGTGGGGCTTTAGTCTAATTGCGTCTAATTGAGACAGCTGTATTAGCGAATCGCTGTAAAGCAGGGCCCTACTGTAGTTTATAACAACAACCGCCCAGTTGCAAATACTACTATTACCACCACCACCACCATTATTATTATTATTATTATTATTATTATTATTATTATTATTATTATTATTATTATTATTATTATTATTATCTCAAAAAATCTATACTATGGCCTGTGGCTGGATGCAGTCCACAAGCATCCAGCCACACCCCAGCTTCTGTTATTTTGATTATGTGATGTCCTGAGCCCACCACCCTCACCTCATTCAATATGCTCAGACTTTTAACTTCAGCCATAAGACTTCTAAACAATGCTCATTTTGTCATTTCATTCATTCATTCAGTTTCCACCGCAAACTGTGCCTGTTGTTATGACTAAATCATTTATTTATTTATTATTTGATTTATATCCCACCCTTCCTCCCAGCAGGAGCCCAGGGCAGCAAACAAAAGCACTAAAAATACTTTAAAACATCACAAAAACAGACCTTAAAATATATTATAACCAAACAACTTTAAAAACATTTTTTTTTAAAAAGTTTTAAAGACATCTTTTTAAAAAGGGTTAAAAACATTGTTTTTTTAAAAAGTTTTTAAAAAACATATTAAAAAGCAATTCCAACACAGACGCAGACTGGGATAGGTCTCAACTTAAAAGGCTTGGCCTGGTAGTAAATGGGCAGCCAGTGCAATTTTTTCAGCAGTGGGGTGACATGTTGGCAATACCCTGCCGAGCAGTCTTGCCGCCGTATTTTGCACCAGCTGCAACTTCCAGACCAACCTCAAGGGCAGCCCCACATATAGTGCATTACAGTAATCCAGCCTGGAGGTTACCAGTGCATGGACAACAGTGCTCAGGCTATCCCAGTCCAGAAATGGCCACAGCCAAAGCTGGTAAAAGGCACTCCTAGCCACTGAGGTCACCTGGGCCACTAGCGACAAAGATGGATCCAGGAGCACCCCCAGACTACAAACCTACACTTTCAAAAGGAGTACGACCCAATCCAAAGCAGGCAACTGACCAATTATCCAAACTCCGGAACCACCAACCCACAGTGCCTCCATCTTGCTAGGATTCAGACTCAGTTTATTGGCCCTCATCCAGCCCACCACTGAGTCTAGGCAGCGGCCAAGGGCTTGCACGGCCTCTCTCGATTCAGATCTTACGGAGAAACAGAGCTGGGTATTGTCAGTATATTGCTGACACCTTGCCCCAAATCTCCAAGGGCTTCATATAGATGTTAAACAGCATGGGAGACAAGATGGTGCCCTGCAACACCCCACAGCACAACTGCCAGGAGGCCAAAAGACAGCCACCCAATGCTATTCTCTGAGAGCGACCTTGGAGATAGGATTGGAACCACTACAAAACAGTGCGTCCAATACCCATCCCACCAAGTCAGCCCAGAAGGATACGATGGTCAATGGTATCAAAAGTTGCTCAGAGATGAAGTAAGAATAACAGGGTCACACTCCCCCTGTCCTTCTCCTGATAAAGGTCATCCATCAGGATGACCAAGGCCAATTCAGTCCCATAACCAGGCCTGAACCCAGACTGGAATGGGTCAAGATAATCTGTTTCATCCAAGAGTACTTGCAATTGCTGCACCATAACTCTCTCAAACATCTTCCCTAAAATGGGGGTATTTGCAACTGGTCGGTAGTTGTCACAAACCAATGGGTCCAGGATGTGCTTTTTCAGGATCGGTTGGATCACCGCCTCTTTCAAGGCAGCTAGAACCACTCCCTCCCGCAATGATGCATTAACCACACCATGGATCCACATGGCTGCATCAGTGCAAGCACCTTGTCTACATCATCAGGCCGCATCAACTGAAACCGTTCCAAACAAGTTGCAGGAGACATTGCACTGGACACCTCACTGGAGACTACAGTAGATGTGGATGGGGCATCAAGACTGCTACGGAGGCGAGCAACTTTACCCTCAGTGCCTTGCAAACGATTCACAGTGGGCCTCCAAAGGGTCTAAAACTCCATTTCCTGGAGTTGATGTCAACAGACCCCTGACAATACGGAAGAGCTCCACTGGATGGCTACTTGAGGATGTGATGGAGGCAGAGAAGTGGGCCTTCTTCGCCACCCTCACCGCCACACAGCAGGCATGGTTATGATGTTTTACTCATGCCCAATCAGCCTCACAGCATGTCTTTCGCCACTTGTGCTCTTGCCGTCATCTAACCTGTTTCATTGCCCTTACCTCACTGGTGTACCAAGGTGCAAACCGGGTTCTACAATGCCAGAGAGGGTGCTCGGGGTCAACCATGTCAGAGCCTGACACACCTTGCTGTTCCATAGCGTGACAAGGGCTTCAACAGGGTCACCTGCTCTATCTACTGGGAACTCTCCCAGGGCATTCAGGAATCCTGTGGATCCCATTAGGTTCTGGGGGCGGGCCATCTTAATCTGTCCACCACTCCTGCAGGGAAGGATCGGAGCCATAAGTCTAAATTTCACCAGGAAGTGATCTGACCATGACAGTGGGGTGACATCCACCCCCCCATCCCCAGACCATCCTTTCCTCCATCTGGAGTAAAAAAACAACCTATGTGTCGGGCCAGAGACAACTTGATACAGCCTCATTGTCATCATGGAGGCCATGAAGTCCTGAGACGGAACACGAGAGGCAGCCTCAGCATGGACATGGAAATCACCGACCACTATAGTTGTGGGCTCCTCCAACACCTCAGCCTAGACGGCCTCCACCTCCTCAGTCAGAGAAGCTGCCGGGTAGCAGGGTGGATGGTACACCAGCAGCAACCCTAGTTTACTGTCTCCTCGGCCCGACATCAGGTACAGGCCCTCACAGCCAGCTCCAAGACAAAATGGTTTTCTCGTGACAGAGATGGAAGTTCTGTAGACCACAGCAACTCCTTCCCTCCCCATCTCTGCAGCCTGTGCTGGCGTTACACTGGGTATCCAGGTGGGCAAAGCTGGGTCAGGTCAACTTCTCCCAGCTCACCCACCCAGGTCTTGGTAATGCACATCAAATCGGCACCTTCATCCACAATCAAATCATGGATGAGAGTGGTCTTACTGTGTACCGATATGGCGTTAAACAACACATACAGGCCAGTGGGCACAGCAGATGAGCAACAAGCAACCCATCCATGAGAGAAGTGGCAGCAAGGAACAAAGCACAGATAGTCTTGCCCTTGTCTTCTATGGTAATTCACCACATCTCCATGGCTATATTTCCCTCTACCTGTGATCACTGAAATTGGGGTGGCATCACCCATGTTCCTCTGTACTAAGACTACTCCTAAACACCTGATATGGACCCAACATGAGCCCACCCACAACATCTGCTGGATCCAATTATCCAAGTAGGCCCTTGCGAGAATTGGGAACAGTCATACCCGTTCAAAATTTTTCACACAAGGCACATCTACTCCTACTCTTGTCTCACACCCAAGGAGGGCCAGCCTTCTGCCAGTTACAAACTCTCACTCTGCAGGTATGTGGTGACTTTCTCCTATCATTCAGTTCACTGCATAGGCTTTCACCCTGTGTGTCATGGCCCCGTCAGAGGACTCATCAGACGAGGATGACTCGGGAGTAACAGCAGCAGACCCAGAAGCAGCAGACCCAGAAGGAGAAATGGAGGAAACTCCTGAGAACCCAGCTCCTTCTCCTCCTCAGCTGCAGAGCACCCCAGACACAGCTGAAGCCCTTCAGCCAGACGCAGACAGTGAACAGGATACTCCCCCCTCACCTGCAGAACATAGACAGCAGAAGGTCAGGCAGAAGTGGGGCAGGCCTGTCCACTTAAGGCCAAAACGCTGATGGCTCACAACTGCTGACAAACCTGCTCCTTAAAAGTCAAACCTTGGTTTCAGCTTGTTGCTGACTATAACATCAGGCGTGGCTTCATGTGTTTCTCGTTTCCCTGAATCTTATTTTGGACTGACCTCTTGGCAATTGAACCTGGACCTCTACTGACCTCGCTTCTGGACTTCTGGCTTGGCACATAAGCTTAGGAAGGGCCTTACCCTTATCATTGTTTGGGTGCATTTTAATTGTCTGTTTGTTTTGTCTGTTGTGTGTATGAATGAGATTGTGTGGACATGTTTGTGTATATTTATGTGTATTTTTATGTGTTGTTGTGTGAATGTGTTTGTTTGTATTTAAATATTTTTAAAATGTGCCTGGGAGAGCATGCTTTGTATTTAACGGGGGGGCTTCCGGGGGCCCCAATTAGCATAGTGACGGGTAATGGGAGGTATGGCGTTAGGAGGAGAACATGCCAGGTAAGGGGAACTCGCCCCAGACAAGTTGTGTCTGTGCCTTGTTCCGGTTCTCCTCAAGACCACAGAACTGCTGGTTGTTCTATCAGCCAGCCCTTAGATCTCCAGGTGCTGCTTTTGAATGCCAGGTCGGTATATAATGAAACCTCCCTTGTCCATGATTTAATTGTGGATGAGGGTGCCGACCTGGCGTGTATAACCGAGACCTGGGTGGGTGAGCAGGGAGGAGTTGCCCTCTCTCAGCTTTGCCCACCTGGGTATACGGTGCAGCACTATGGCAGATCTGGGGGCCGGGGAGGCGGGGTCGCTGTGGTCTATAGGAGTATTTTCTCTCTCACCAGGCATCCTGTCCAGATGACGACTGGTCTAGAGTGCCTCCACCTTGTACTGGGCCAAGAAGACAGAGTGGGAATCTTGTTGGTGTACCGCCCACCTTGCTGCCCAACAGCTTCCCTAGCTGAGCTGACAGAGATAGTCTCGGAGGTGTTGTTGAGGTCCCCCAAACTTGTGGTGTTGGGGGATATCAACGTTCATGCCGAGACTGTCTTATCTGGAGCGGCTCAGGACTTCATGGCCTCCATGACAACCATGGGGCTGTCTCAATTTGTTACTGGCCCAACGCATGTGTCGGGTCACACTCTTGATTTGATCTTCGCCACTGGTCATGGAGATGGTGATCTGGAGGTGGGGTATTTTTCATCTACTCCATTGTCATGGACAGATCACCGCCTGCTGAGTTTTAGACTTACGACAACTCTTTCCCTCAGCAAGGGTGGGGGACCTATTAAGTTGGTCCGCTCCCGGAGGCTTATGGATCCTATGGGTTTTCAGAGGGCTCTGGGAGTTTTTCCAGCTGATAGTACTGGCGCTCCTGTCGAGGCCTTGGTCGAACTGTGGAATACAGAGATGGCCCGGGCTATCGACACGATCGCTCCCGCGCGCCCTCTTCGATGCAGAGCTCATACAGCTCCATGGTATATCCCGGAGCTGAGAGTGATGAAGCAAGAGAGAAGGAGGCTGGAGTGCAGATGGAGACGAACTCCAGACGGATGCAATTATGCTTTGGTAAGTGCCTCTACTAAGTCGTACATAAAAGCGGTAAGGGTGGCGAAGAAGTCCTACTTCGCTGCCTCTATCAAGACATCTCTCTGCTGCCCAGCAGAGCTTTTTAGGGTTGTACGAGGACTCTTACATTCTGGTCCTCAAGATACCATTGAAACATCTGAAGCTCGCTGTAACGACATTGCAGGGCACTTCCAAAATAAAATCGCATGCATCCGTAGGGACCTAGACTCTGATGTTATGACAGATGAATCCATTGAAGTGTCCAGAACATGGTCTTGTCTTTCGTTATTGGATGAGTTTCAGTTGGTGCAGCTTGAGGAAGTGGACAAGGTGCTTGGAATGGTGCGGGCGACCACGTCTGCTCTAGATCCTTGTCCATCTTGGCTGGTCAAGGCTAGCAGGACTGGTACCACCGGCTGGGCCAAGGAAGTGATAAATGCCTCCTTGAGTGAGGGGGTAGTCCCTAGTAGCCTCAAGGAGGCAGTAGTGAGACCTCTTTTGAAGAAACCTTCCTTAGACCCAGATAACTTGAACAATTATAGACCGGTGGCAAATATCCCCTTTTTGGGCAAGGTTCTGGAGCGGGTGGTTGCCAATTAACTCCAGGTGCTCTTGGATGAGACCGATTATCTGGATCCGTTTCAATCCGGTTTTAGGCCTGGTTTTGGCACTGAAACAGCCTTGGTCGCCCTGTACGATGACCTCTGTCGGGAGAGGGACAGAGGGAGTGTGACTCTGTTGATTCTCCTTGATCTCTCAGCGGCGTTTGATACCATCGACCATGGTATCCTTCTGGGAAGACTCGCGGAGTTGGGAGTTGGAGGCACTGCTTGGCAGTGGTTCCGCTCCTACTTGGCAGATCGTCGCCAGAAGGTAGTACTTGGGGAACATTGCTCGACACCTTGGACTCTCCATTGTGGAGTCCCTCAGGGGTCGATTTTGTCCCCCATGCTTTCTAACATCTACATGCAGCCTCTGGGTGCCGTCATCAGGAGTTTTGGAGTGCGTTGCCACCAGTACGCTGATGACACGCAGCTCTATTTCTCCTTTTCATCTTCTACAGGTGAGTCTGTGGATGTGCTGAATCATTGCCTGACCGCGATAATGGACTGGATGAGAGCTAATAAGCTGAGATTCAATCCAGACAAGACTGAGACACTGTTGGTGAGTGCCTCCCCTGCCCAGATGGTGGATGTTCACCCTGTTCTAGATGGGGTCACACTCCCCTTGAAGGAACAGGTTCGTAGTCTGGGAGTTCTTTTCAATCCTTCCTTGTCTCTTGAGGCGCAAGTGGCCTCGGTGGCAAGGAATGCGTTCTACCACCTTCGGTTGGTAGCCCAGCTACGCCCCTATCTGGACAGGGATGACCTCGCCTCAGTTGTTCATGCTCTGGTAACTTCTAGGCTGGATTACTGTAATGCGCTCTACGTAGGGCTGCCCTTGAAGACAGTTCGGAAGCTTCAGCTAGTGCAAAACGCAGCAGCCAGACTGCTGACGAGGACCAGCCGGTCAGCACATATAACACCTGTTCTGGCCCGTTTGCACTGGCTACCTATTTGTTTCTGAGCCAGATTCAAGGTGCTGGTTTTGACCTATAAAGCCTTACATGGCGTGGGACCGCAATATCTTGTGGAACGCCTCTCCCGCTATGAACCTACCCGGTCACTTCGCTCAGCATCTAAGGCCCTCCTCCGGGTACCAACCCATCGAGAAGCCCGGAGGACAGTTACTCGATCTAGGGCCTTTTCTGTAGTGGCCCCCGAACTGTGGAACAGCCTCCCTGAAGAAGTACGCCTGGCGCCTACGCTTCTATCTTTTCGGCGCCAGGTTAAGACCTGGCTATGCTCCCAGGCATTTTAAGCATTTATGTTATAATTTAATTTTTTTATTTTTTATTTTTTCTTTAGTTGCTGCTTGTGTTTATTGTTTGTTGTCTGATTTTATTGTTGATATTTTGTATTTTAACCTTTTTGTACACCGCCCAGAGAGCCACTCGCTATGGGCGGTCTATAAATGAAACAAATAAATAAAATAAATAAAATAAATAAATCATGCTTCATCCTCGTTAGCCTGGCAGATTTACGACCAGACTGCCAGATAAGGACTTTCCCGCCCTGATAACTACCCAGGAATTTCCAGCCCCCACCTGCACTGCTGTCTCAGTGCAGAGCTGACACTGTGCAGGAACTACAGATGCACCACACACCCTCCTCACCACCAATCTCCTCTAGATTGGTTTAACAGAAAAATAATAAAACAAATTTGTAAAAAAAGGTAATAGAAGGGTGGTAGCTCCCTTAGGACTCCCCAAGGGGCAACCCTGCTGGCGGAAGACCTGCCACCCAAGGGCAGCTGGGCTTTTATGCCTCCTGACCCAGCCAGCAGCTGATGCAAGAAGCTGCAAGATTAACTGCAAGGGTCAGGCAGGGGGTCCCAGTCCTTGCAGCACTTACCAGGGACTTCATCTCAAGGGGCAGCAACCCAAAGGAGTGAGCAACAAGCACCCAGATGCTCAGATACTCACTCCCAGGGCAGGTCTTCTTCAGTCCCCTAGTACTGCTGCTGTTCCTCTTTCATTGACTGGATTTGCTAAAGTGCAAATGTGACAGACACACAGAGATGTTAACTTCAGTTGAATAAAACCAATGTTAAAATTAACCTCATTTCATTAATATCATAAAATTCACTGGCATTTTTTTTTAAAAATTGCTATTGACAAAAACCACTAGCATTTGTGTGAAATGTGCCCGGTCCTCACTCAAGGTAAATTTTTGAACTGCACCAGGATCCATGCTTGCATTTGATTGGAGTGGATTTCTCTCCCATCTCCAGCAGGAAGTAACACTTTATACCAGTACTTCTCAAGTGTAGGTCCTGATGTAACTGTTGGGTGGCTTGCACAGTGAAGGGCTCACCCATTCCTTTTTCACCAGAACAACAGAACAGCATTTCTATTGTGTGGCTCCTCCCATGCTTAAATTCTATTCAGATATACAGCCTTTATACTTACATATATTAACACTAAAATGAATAATAATATATAACCCTTTTCAGTGTTAACTAGTAATGTGATATTCTTGCATTTTCTGTTATCGAGGGGAAAAGTAGAACTCAAAATGTGAAGTTAGGTTGAGTAAGTTTAGAGGTGGTTTTGACTTCAAAATTTTTGAAAAAGGACTTCCTTACAGGCTTATACATGCCTACAATGTCTCTTAGAATCTGACCCTATAAGTTTATTTAAATGTTTAAATGTGCCTCTGAGCATATGGTGAGTGGTGGCAACACCTGCCATCTCCAAAGAGAATTACATTTTTGTATGTTTGTTGGTGTTCTTACTTTGCCTCTTTTTCTGTGTTACTACTATATCTACAGAGAATCTAACCTAGAAAATTATATTTCTCTCTTTATTCATCCTAGAAATCGGTGTCAAATTTATTTTTTATTAATTTCAAAGCCTTTTTATCGGTCAATGTCATATGATGATGAAGACAGCTTTTGTGTTTCAAACTGGAGGTTATGCTCTATTTCTATTTTGGGCGCATTAACAGTTGAACCTGAAACCGCAATTTGATGTAAAATCAGACAGATTACAATATGTTGCTACTTAAGCAATGACTCTAGGTGTTGGAAAAAACAAACTTGCCCTTCCCAGGATGCATGTTTTCAGCCTGCAATGCTTGCACTACTCCACTTAAGGAAAGGTGGGCATGGTCAATTAAAAACATAGAGCACACTGAGAATTTTGCTAGAATATATTTCACCTCCCACTGTTTTATCTTGTGCAAACTGAGACACTCCTCATGTCCATTGGAAACTATTCTGCAGAACAGTCACTGCCATTATTCCACCATTGTTTTTGGAGCTTTTATTTAGTGTTGCAAGCTGTTGCTGTACTTCACATATTCACAGAAACAGAAGCAAAAGAGAATGATTTACTATAGGAAACTTCACTAAAATTGCAAAGTAAATCAAACATATTTAAAGTGACTATCTGAACTATATCAACTCTTTTAGTATTGCTGCTTCCTCCCTGCTAAAACAAGATCAGCACAGCACATGTCTTGTTCCTGTTATTTGGGCTGATTGGAGGTGTTGCCACCACTCCCTATATGCACATGTTACCAAATTCTTCCAAGCTACACAGGAAGTGAATTGGACTGTGAAAGACCAACCCAAATTGTGTTTGCATTTTGACAAATTTGTAGGGCCATACAATATCTCAGAGAGGGGGTCAGGTCTCCTGCTCCCCTGGTGCATTCACTATAGCTGCCCAATTTCCCTGCTTTTACACGTTTAATAAAATATCTGTTGGCTATAGGTATGTTCTTAAACCACAAGTTTTTCTGCCTAGTAAAGAATTTCTCTGCTTTTTAATCTGAAAGGTAAGAAATGGGATCCTGTGCAAGTTTGCTGAGGATGGATTGATCATTTGCATGCTTATTGAGTTCAGTGGGATTTACTCCCCTGCAATCATGCTTAGGATAGGTGAAACTGACCACAGGGGATGGAGTGGGGAGGAGGGGGAGAGCAGGTTTGACCATTTGCATGTTTATTGAATTCAGTGGGATTTGCTCCTGTGCAATCATGCTTAAGATAGGCAAAACTGACCATGGGGAGGGAGGCCTGGAGTTGGCAGGGGAGGAGGAAAAAGGAAAAGGGGAGGGGGTAGAAAGAAGAGAGGGGGAGAAAGAAGGGAGGAGGAAGGGAGGAGAGGGGAAGGAGGGGAAAGGCAGGTCTGATCATTTGCATGCTTATTGAGTTCAGTGGGATTTACTCCCGTGCAATCATGGCTAGGATAGCTGAAACTGACCATGGGGAAGGAGGAGGGGGAGGGGAGAGGGAAGAGGGAAGGAGGAAGGGAGGAGAGGGGAGCAGAAGAAGGGGAAGGGGGAAGGAAGGGATTGGAAGGGTAGGAGGGAGGGGTGAAGGAAGGGGGATGGAAGGGGAAAAGGGAGGTGATGGGAGGGAGGAGGACGGGAGGGCAGGTTTGATCATTTGCATGTTTATTGAGTTCAGTGGGATTTACTCCCATGCAATCATGGTTGAAAATGAAATGGACTGCCTTCAAGTCAATTCCAACTTATGGCGACCCTATGAATAGGGTTTTCATGGTAAGCAGTATTCAGAGGTGGTTTACCATTGCCTTCCTCTGAGGCTGAGAGGCAGTGACTGGCCCAAGGTCACCCAGTGATGTTCATCGCTGTGTGAGGATTTGAACCCTGGTCTCCCAGGTCGTAGTCCTAGGATAGGTAAAACTGACCATGGGGGAGGAGGAGGAAGAGAGGAGGGTGGAAGGGGGAGGACGGAGGGAAGGGGAGGTGAAGGAGGAAGAGGGGAAAGGAGGAGTTTGGAAGGGGATGGGGGAGTGGAAGGGAGGGGTGAAAGAAAGGAGGAAGGGGAAGAGGGATAGGAGGGAGGAGGAGGGAAGGGCAGGTTTGATCTTTTGCATGCTTTTTGAGTCCAGTGGGATTTACTCCTGTGCAATCATGCTTAGGATAGGTGAAACTGCCAGGAATGGGAGGGGAGGGAGGAAAAGGGAGGGGAGGAGATTGGATGGGTGGGCACTGGGCAGAGAGGAAGCCCCTTTCCTTTCTAAAAGGAAAACATTGTGAACAGTATCATTCTTTTTCAGGGTTTCCCCCATCTATTTATTTTACAGCAGACACATGTAGTCTCCCACTCAAATTTAAACCAAAGATGTCCCTGGCCACAGCCACACCAGACTTTTATTTCACTTTAGACAGTCAGGAAGTGTAGTTTCTGAAGGGCACTGAGAGTTGCTAGGAGAGGCCCTATTCTCCTCACAGAGCTACAATCCCCAGAAGAGGGGTGACTATTAAATCCCTCTGGCCACTGGAGCTTGTCAGGAGAATATGAGTCTCCTCTCAGCACCCTTCACAAGCTACACTTCCCAGGACTCTTGGAGGGAAGCCATGACTGTGTAAAGTGAAATAAAGGTCTGGTGTGGATGTGACCCCCTGATTAACCAAGTTAAGCCAAGCAGCTGTGAGTCTGGCTTTTAGAACATTGACAGTTGGTTCTTATTGAGCATGCCCGGCCTTATTCACTTTAATGCTAAATTTCTTTAACAGATTAAACATCAGCCAGGCATTTTTTAAACTTTTTAACTGCAGAAGATGAAGGTGAGAGTGTGGGGTAAGGTCAGTAATAGGATTACAGGTACTCTGTGAACATGGCTGATTTTTAATTAATTTCAACACG
Source organism: Rhineura floridana (assembly GCF_030035675.1). Lineage (NCBI taxonomy): Eukaryota > Metazoa > Chordata > Lepidosauria > Squamata > Rhineuridae > Rhineura > Rhineura floridana. The sequence goes on along the minus strand of NC_084487.1, from coordinate 67,307,783 downwards.
TTATGAGATCTCTGATAGAAAAAAGTCCAACAGGGGTCTGTTTCCCCCCCCCCTTTTTAGACTTTGAACTCTCGATTCTCTCTGACTGTTTTGTGTATTGCCATGAAAATTGAGAGGGTTGTTAAGCAAGCGTTTCTGAGTTCAGGACTATACGTTTTGTAAGGTTTTGTTTTGAAATGAGCTTATGGGAAGCATCAGAATGGCATGGCAGGTATTTTCAATTTAACATTGCGGAATTCGAAAAATCCATGCTGCCTATAGTATACAGCCACTCTTGTGGCTGTAAAATAGTGAAGTATGGGAATATTAAGAGAAGTCTTAATATTGCAGTTTAATTCAGTTTTTGAGATGTTAGCTAATTGAATCAGTCCACTCAGCTTCTTTATGTGGAACAGGGAGAGGCACCATCTTGGCCTTCATTTTAGGCAACAAAATATCTTGGGCCAGTCCAGTCTGATAGGATGAAAAAGCTATCCACAGTTATTAGACAGTAATGAGGAACATCTGGCATTCGAGGATATCTTCTGTTGGAAGTAAGCATTTTTAGCTTGGTATCAGGGACTGGGGCATTGTTTCAGCTTTCGAGTTCAAGTAGGAGAAGATTTTGTCCATCCTTCCTAGCTAGTCTATGGTGTTTACATCAGCTTTTAGTGAGCTGGGCAGTACTACCATCATGTGCGCCAGTTGGTTGGTCATGGTCCACTTCTGGCTGCAGCAGTTCTACAGCTGTACTTGCTAGAGGCCATTCTGCTATGTTCTTTAAGGAACAACACTGAAAGACTGGGATTTCAGGCCAGGGCAGGATTGACAAACTGTCAAGGTATGTCAGCAGCAGAGGGGGGCAGATTTAAAAACCACGTGATCTTCTGGATTTGATATTTCCTTCTATTTATCATGAAGAGAGCAACACAGGAATAAGTGAACCCAGATGGTTTCCAGTAGAAATGGAAGGTGCAATGTTACATGTGGAGGTATGTTATCCTTTTGTTACACTGCATTTAAAGATGAAACTTGCAACAGACATATGTGAGCATCTTCTTGCCTTCAGTACATTTTTTAGTCTACAGTTTTCCACAAGCAAAGGTTATAGCTTAAGCATTTTTAAGTTGGATCTTGTAAAATTTGTCCTATTTCAAGTTCTACATCAAAGTTTTTTAAAGAAGCCAATTACCATAGCATTTAGGTAAGGTGAAGAGCTGTCTTTGTCAGCAAAACTTTTACTTGTAGATTCTGTGCTGACTACTGGCATGCAATACAGCTTATGAAAATAATAGCAGAGGCTATATATTACTAGTGGTGTGTATATGTAGGTATGTGTGTCTGTGTGTCTGTGTGTGTGTGTGAATGATAGTGAAGTGGTGTCTCTTAGGATATAGAAAGAAAAGTGTTTGCATTCTGTTGTCATATATTCCTTTTCCTCACCCCAGGTGTTCATGGCTTACATGGGCTTATCTTTCATTTTATCCTTCTCACAAATTTAATGCTGCTGTGACATACATAATGACTTGCCCATGGCCACCCAGTGAGCTATGTTCATGCTGACCAAAGGTTTACATCTGAGATTTTCCTAGCCAAATCATAATTTGAGTTATTACATCACACTGACTTTTATGTCTAAGGCCAAACACTACATCCTTTTACTGCTAAAATAAAACTTGAGCACACTGAAAAATTAAAGACTGATTCCAGCTAGGCCAATATATATTGTTTTCCTCTCACTGTCTGAGGCTGCAGTTCTGTGAGGTTGCAGGCTGGTGCAGCAATAGGGTTTGGATCAGGCCTGATGTCATCATCTGATGACAGCAAAACCAGCTCCAGCTCCAGGATCAGCTCAGCCCCGTCCTTGGAATACTGTGTTTTAAGGCTCTCTGTTGGCTTCTGCTGGTGGAGATACCACCAGTGGGCAGTGCCTTCACATTCATTGGGTGGAAGGGAGAGGTTGCCCCCAATAGAGTGATGCTTTTACATTTGGTGGCAGCAGATTGCTCAGGCAGCAGAGCTGAGGAGAGGGACACCTCTGCTCAATCACCTCACCCCAAAACAGTCCAGCATAATGGGGCATGGATTTATCTTGTCATCTATATTCTGTGTCCAAGGGTTTTTTTCAAGATAAAAATCAATAGCACTGTATAGAGTTTTAGTTTTAATCATTCAGTATTGGAGATATTCTGGCTGCTGACATCTCATTATCTGATCCCAGGAACTGATTTCATACTCCCTCTGTGGGGCTGAAAATTAGCTTCAGCCTCTCTTGTGCTATTTACAGTATGTGAATGTCTGATCATTGCTAATGCAGAAGAGATGCATTTGTAATTCAGATGAGCAGTCTGATTGATGTAGATTTTGTATTTGCATTACAAATTTATTTAAGCAAAAACTGCTTTAACACTCATATATATGAAAACATAGTTGGTTCATGCTTGTAAACATCTATTCAACTGGTAGCCTGTAGCAAGTAAAAATTACTTCTAAATGACCAGGCAGATAATATCTTATAAACAGAAAAAGAGTTGGTTCATTTCTTTTTCAGGCCTCTTTCTATCCCACAAATGACTAACTTAGATATGCATGGTCATATCTAAATGGACTTGTAATGTCTAATGTTTCCAAGGCTGCCTTAGTCTTTGGTGTATTTCATGCATTATAAATCTGCTTTTAAAAAGTAAATCTAACTTCTAAATTGATAGAAAATGTATGTGAATGGTGCTTAAAAGTAAAGGCAAGGTTTTGTCATGGCAAGATACTGTATCAGAGTAAACCAAAGTTCCCTCTGCAAAGCATGTATTCTGCACGGAGCTATTGCCTGTCCTAGGGATGGAGGGACCAGTCTATTTCTAGTCCATGTCACTCTCACATATGTTCATACATCCATTCTGTCTTGCTTCTGTATGAATTTGTGATTACCCTCCCCCCAAAGATTTGAACAAAAAAAGTAAATACTTATTTTATCTCAATATGCATTTTTAAATAATACAATATATGAATTTTTGTACATTTTTGAGCCAAGAACCATGTCACAAAATGTAGTACAAAATCCAAAGGATAATTATATTCTGTTTGATGTAATTGTTTGGGAGGTGTGGACCAAACTATATTCTCCTCCATCCCTAGCCTCTTCCTTTATCCCTACTTGTTCCTTACTTGATGTATACCCTCAGCAACCAATCTTCAATTAGAGTTTTGCAGATAATCACACTGAAGGAAACCAGTTTTGAGTAGAATATTCTGGGGAAGATTCTTATTTTATAGTGCACATCACTTTGATGATTAGTGAACTGTGAGTGTGCTATAGAGATGGAAGGGACTGCTTTGAAACATGCCACCTTGAAAATCAGCTGATCTTGTCCACACAATAAAGTTTTAAATTCCCATTTCTAGTCCAGACCTACTTTCTGGAGCTTCTGGCATGCTTATGCTATGAACACAGGAATTATAATGCTAAGATTATTACTAGCTGCTCAGTCCCTAAAATGGCAAATCATAGGCACGAACACACCAGTGTATTAATAGCTTATGTCATTTACATTCATTGTTGTGAAATTAAAGTGGCAGCATGCCAAACTCTGACAATCAAAGCTAGTACCAAGATTTCCAAAAAAATATAGTCCAAAGTATTTAACCCAGATTGCTCATGTTGTACATTTAATATTGGTGTGTCATGTTTGAGCTAACATGTTGCTAGAAGTCTCTTCGGGTTGCATTTGTGAATAAAGCAAATTAATAATAATAATAATAATTAATAATAGGTGGGAAAAATAAAAAGAAAGGAGAAGCTGACAAGGGAGAGGGCCTTTTCAGTTGTTGCTTCCCATCTGTGGAATATGCTTCCCAGTGAGGGCCGCCTGGCGCCTTTATGGACATCTTTTAGGCACCAGGTAAAGATGTACCTTTCCCCCCAGGCAATTGAGATAGGATACTCTGAGATAGGATGGGATTTGCATTTTGGTCCTGGTTTGATTTTCACTCTGTCAGACATCCTTCCAATACCGTTTTGTTGGAGATCAGTGTTCACTATTTGTGATTAATACTGATTTGGATTTCCCCCCCAAAATATCAATATTAATATCGATATTTTAAAAAACATAATTTTAATATATTTTAAAATATTAACATTTCCCTCAAATATTTTGAGGGAAATATATTGATATTTTGAGGAAAATATTGATATCAATATCAGTATTTTTGAGATTATTCTTTTTAAAAAATCTGCTTCAGCCATGGAAAACCGCTAGAAGAAAACCCAATCTGCGAGGACAAAAAAATCAAATACGTAGGAAATCTGGTGTCAAGTTTGAATCTGGTGAAATTCAAACACATCCCTAGACTGAGATGATGTTTTATTTATTTATTATTAGGTTTATATCCCGCCCTTCCTCCCGGTAGGAGCCCATGATGTTGTCTGTTATTAGTGTGCTGCCAAAACTTCCTGTGGCTGAATGGGGGTGTTGATGAATTGTGGTTGTTGTTTTATGGTTTTGTTTTTATAGTATATTTGTTTACATTTTAACATTGTTGTAAGTCGCTTGGAGACCTTCGGGTGTCAAGTGACTAATAAATCGAATAAATAATAATATTCCAATTTTAGTTTTGCAAATTTCTTAGTTCATTGCAAAAAAAAAGTGTGATTCTGATTTTCATTTTTCCTAATATTTTGTATTGTTCTTATCATGCCCTGTTCCTAAAATCAAATAATCTGTAAAAGTAGTTCAAGGCAACTGAAGCTGGGAAGCCTGTCAAACTCTGTAAGGCATGTTAATTGTATGGCTTTTGGAATGTCACAAAATAGCTAAGGAAATCTTTGATATTATGGGAAAGGTTGTTCAGTCACAGAATAATGGATGTTAACAATGCATGTACAATGGTTTGGTTTCTGCTATCAGCTAGCGCAGCCCACAATAATAATCATTAGGTTATAGGGGTTAATTGAGGGCAAACTGCAAAACACAGACCAGAAAGATAGCAGAGCTGAAGATAGTCTACCCTCCTATATAACTTAGTTGAATGTAGATGATCAGTTGGATAAACAAGCATTTTGATTTGGAAGGAACAACTAGTTTAAAAATGAAAAATACGTTTGAAAAACACAGAGACTTCATTTATTCAATGTGATCAGAGCAGAGCATGGAACACACACTCATAAGAAGCCACTGTAGTTTTCTCACCCCAGCAGGCTGCCTCTGTCCTTAGTATGTCACTGTTAGGCTAGGTGTACTATAACTCTAAAAGTCTATCTCCTTTAAAGGCTAAAATAGACATGTGAGAGACCATGATTAAGGTCTCTTCTGTTCGTTTAAATTAATAGAGTTCAGGTAGGGTTTGAATGTGCTATGTGAGCATTTTCCCTTTGAAAATTCTTCTCCCAGAGTTTCTAAGTGTCTCACTGGGGAAGCTTAAAGTATATAGGCGCCTGTAAGTGTTCTCTTGTGGAGGAAAGAGCAGCACTAAGAGAAGGTTGAGCATTTCATTGGGGAAAATGGCAGGGAAAGGGTTAAACTCCTCCCCAATGTCACATTCCCAATTCTGGTTCAGTTACTACCACAGCTGCTTAAAAACAACAACTTGGGTGAACCTAATCATGAATCTCCTATCTCATTTCTAGTTGTCCCTAAGCCGAGTCTGCATCACCATTGAGCATCCAATTGCTCACACTTTCACAGCCCTATAATGCAGGGTGGAAAACATGTGGCCCTCCAAATGTTGCATGACTCCAACTCCCATCATCTCCAATCATTGTCCATGCTGGTTCAGGCTGAAGGGAACTGGAGACCAACAATATCTGGAGGGCCACAGGCACCCTCCATACTGCTCCTGAAGGTAGAGGCACTTCTGAAGAGAGTTGCTTTATGCAGCAGAGTTCACTGGAGATATAAAAATAATATGAAAGAGAGTGGTGTTTATCTTAAAGAAATCAAACTCCTTTTGTTAAGAAAGTATGCATTAATAGGAAAGCCTAATCATCTGCACTAGCTGAATTCAAAAGGTTGGGAGAGAGAAAATTGTGGGGGAAAAGAGAAGGAACTGGAATTGATGAAAGCCCTGAGAATATCAGTCTAACCAGTCAGAGGCATGCTTAAACTTAAGGAAAGTAACAAGGAGAGAATTCAAGCAGGGCCCTTTTAACTGACTAACTATATCTATTGCCCCTAATGGGCAATAGATTCAGAGCATTCAGCAAGACAATGCATTGATTGAAGTGAAATTTCCAACACCCTTACTTACTGTCTTGCACTCCAACTCACAACTCCTATCACGTCACAAAGATCCCGAACACGCTGTCTGGGCACTGGCTTGGTAAGAACATCTGCCACAATTTCTTCTGTCAGGCAGTACTTCACCTCAATGAGACCTTTCTGTTGCGCATCTCTCATGCAGTGGTACTTGGTATCAGTGTGCTTTATTTGCGGTGTCACTCTTTCTGATTGGGAGAGCAAAACAGAGCTCTTGTTGTCTTCACACATTCTATTTGGCTTTGGTTCATTGATTCCAAAGTCTAAAAGTAGTCTGTGTAACCAGGTTGCTTCTTGACATGCTTGTGCTGCAGATATGTATTCTGCTTCTGTAGAGGAGAGGGCTACAATTGACTGTTTCTTACTAGTCAGTTGATGACTCCTCCTCCATAATAGAACAGATTCCTACTTTTGGACTTACAGACTTCCCTGTCTTCAGCCCAGTTTGCATCCATATCATCAGTCTGGGATTACTGTTTGCAGGTAGCATCATTTTCAGATCTCTTTAGATACCTTCCTGTCGTCTTGACTGCAGTCCAATCTTTCTTTGTTGCTGCATTTACTTTTCTGCACAGTATTCCAACTGCTGCTGCAGTATCCGATCTTGTTACAGTTGATATGTACAGGAGTTTTCCAACTGCTGTCCTGTACAGTCTGTTGTCTTGCAGTGGTTCCTTGGTCTCATTGTCTTTAAAGAAACCTACTTCCATCAGTGTTTCTGCTACATTGGCTTCTGTCAGCTAAAGTGCTCTATCAGGTCCATTATCTTCTGTTTCTGGTTAATGAAGAAGCTTCCATTTTCTCCCCTTTCCATTTGGATTCCAAGATAGTAACAGATGTCTTTCACTTCTATTTCTTTGTTAAGATTTCTCATGATTTCATCACTGTATTCCTTGTCTTGGTGACATAAGACCAAATCATCCACATAGGTCAAGATGAATGTCCATCTATTATTCTTGAACCTTGAGTATAGGCAGGGGTCAGTCTTTCCTTGTGTGAACCTGTCCTTAAGTAGTAGTTGGTTTAGTTTGTCATTCCAGGCCCTAGCAGCATGCTTCAGTCTATGAATGATTTTCTGAAGTTCTTCAAACCATGGTGGTTGCTGTCTTTACATCCAGGTGTTGAACCTGCATCTTCCTTGAGGCATCAATACTGTAGTGTCCTTATAGAAGTGTGTCTGACCACAGGTGCAAAAGTTTCATAATAATCTTCATCCCTTAGCAACTAGCCTAGCTTTGGAACGCTGGATATCCCATTCTGCACCTCGTTTGGTTGTAAAGACCCATTTACATCAAATTGTCTTTCTCCCTTTTGGTAGTTCTGTAAGAGTCCATCTTTTGTTCTTGTGAAGAGATTCTATCTCTTCTCCAGCAGCTTGCAGCCATTTGACTGTCTCAGTATCTGGCATCCCTTCAATGTCTTGCCAATAGGAGGGCTTTGGTGTCTCCTCCACTGTTTAGAAGAGACAGCCTACTGGGTGGCATTCCTTTGTTGGGTCTGCTTGAGTGTCTCACCACTTGATCAGCTCTTGCATCTCCTTCTTGCTTGGGTTCACTTGAGGTTTCAAAGGCCACAGCCTCGTCTTGCTGTGACTGCTGCACTGTTTCTTCTCCTGTTGGGGTGTCTAGTTTGATTTCTGACATTTTACTGATATTTGATCTTTGTCTGTCAGCAAAGTATGCAATACTGCACACCTTGATTGTTTCTGTGGTATGATCAAGTATTCTGTAGCCTTTGCCAATTCATAGCCGATAAATATGCCTTCTTCACTTTTGCAGTCTAGTTTGCTTCTCTTTTCTTTGGGAATGTAAGCATACACTTTAGATTAAAAAACTCTAATATGCCTTACACTTGGTTTGGTTCCATTCCACAGTTCAAATGGTGTTGCTTCTCTGCCTTTAGGTAACCTGTTTTGCATTGAAGTGGCTGTCATGATTGCTTCCCCCCAATATTTGTTTTGCAATCCATTGATGAGAAGCATACTTCTTTTCATTTCTAACAGTGTTCTATTTTTCCTTTCTGACACTCCATTTTGTTCTGGAGTATAAGGAATTGTTTTTTCATGTTTAATGCCTTGTTCCTTTAGGTATTCTTCACTATCTTACCATGTGTATCACCTCCATTGTCAGTGTGCAGAGAGTTGGGCTTTCTCCCAGATTTATTGCTCATTCTTTAAGCTTTTGTAACACTTCATTTTTCTCTTTAAGGAGGTAAGTGTAGACATATCTTGACAAATCGTCTATAAAAATAAGTAAATAAACATTCCTTCCTGGTGTCATTACAGGTAATGGTCCACAGATGTCACTGTGGGTTACATCCAGGGGTTTTTCTGATTGCATTTCAGCAGATATCCTGTAGGTGGTTCTAGTTGCATTTGCTTTAACACAGTCAACATATTTGATAATGTTTATGTCTAAATTCTTTATTAAATTGTCTTTCACAAGTTTTGAAATGCTTTCAAGATTTCTGTGGCCAAATCTGCAATGCCACAACCCCATGCAGTCTTTATGAAGACATTATTTAATAGCATTAGCTTGCTGTCTCACACAATCTACTTCATAAAGATCTTCATCCTGAAGTCCTCTCATAAGTAGTTCTCTGCTTTTGAACACAAAACAGCTACAAGGTGAAGATGAAGAGTTTTGTTTAGGAGATTTCTCCTAAACAAAGCTCTACATCCTAACCATGTAACTGTTTTTACACTCATTAAACTGTCCTGTAGAAATTGCACATTGTAGGCACCAGGAATGCATGCCTCACTGGTGCTCTTTTCACCCATTTTCACCCGTTTTCATACATTTTCAATGAACTGTCCCTTTCCCTTGTGTATAAATACATTGTCCATCAGCAAGATAAATTTATTTATTTATTTATATTTATTTATTTATTGTATTTCTATACCGCCCCATAGCCGAAGCTCTCTGGGCAGTTTACAGTACCTAAAAACATTAAAAACACATATACAAATTTAAAACACATATTTTAAAAACAATTTAAAACACAATTTAAACATTTAAAACAATTTAAAAAACACATGCTAAAATGCCTGGGAGAAAAAGAAAGTGTTGACCTTGCGCCGAAGAGATAACAGTGATGGTGCCAGGCGAACCTCATCAGGAAGATCATTCCATAATTTGGGGGCCACCACTGAGAAGGCCCTCTCCCTTGTTGCCACCCTCCTAGCTTCCCTCAGAGTAGGCACCCGGAGGAGGGCCTTAGATGTTGAGCGTCGTGTATGGGTTGGTTCATATTGGGAGAGGCGTTACATCAGGTATTGTGGTCCCAAGCCATGTAAGGCTTTATAGGTTAAAACCTGCACCTTGAATCGAGCTGAGAAACATACAGGCAGCCAATGCAAGCAGGCCAGAATTGGTTTTATATGTTCGGACCATCTGGTTCCTGTTACCAATCTGGCTGCTGCATTTTGCACAAGCTGCAGTTTCCGAACCATCTTCAAAGGCAGCCCCACGTAGAGTGCATTACAGTAATCTAACTTGGAGGTTTCCAGAGCATGGACAACTGAAGTGAGGTTATCCCAGATAGGGGCGCAGCTGGGCCACCAACCAAAGTTGGTAGAAGGCACTCCGTGACACCGAGGCTACCTGAGCCTCAAGTGACAAAGATGGTTCTAGGAGAACCCCCAAGCTACAAACCTGCTCCTTCATGGGGAGTGCAACCCCATCCAGGACAGGTTGGACATCCACCATCCAGTCAGAAGAACCACCCACTAGCAGAATCTCAGTCTTGTCTGGATTGAGCCTCAGTTTAACGCAGTCCAAAGCTCTGGATGACCAAACCCAACGGTTTCATGTAGATGTTGAACAGCATGGGGGACAGAACTGACCCCTGCGGAACCCCATAATGGAGAGTCCAGGGTGCCGAGCAATGTTCCCCAAGCACCACCTTCTGGAGGCGACCTGCCAAGTAGGAGCGGAACCACTGCCATGCAGTACTTCTCACTCCCAACTCAGCCAGTCTCCCCGGAAGGATACCATGGTCGATGGTATTGAAAGCCGCTGAGAGATAAAGGAGAATCAACAGAGTCACACTCCCCCTGTCTCTCTCCCGACAAAGGTTATCATACAGGTTTCCATACCAAAACCAGGCCTGAAACCTGACTGAAATGGATCCAGATAATCGGTCTCATCCAAGAGTGGAGCTGGAGCTGGCCTGCCACCACTTGTTCAAGGACCTTGCCCAGGAATGGAACATTTGCCACAGGCCTATAGTTATTAAGATTTTCTGGGTCTGAGGAAGGTCTTTTCAGGAGTGGTCTCACTACTGCATTTTTCAGGCAGCCAGGGACCACCTCCTCTCACAGAGAAGCATTAATCACTTCCCTGGCCCAGCCAGCTGTTCCATACCAGCTAGCTTTTATTAGCCAAGAAGGTCAAGGATCCAGCACAGAAGTGATTGCACGAACCTGTCAAAGCACCTTGTCAACATCCTCAAGCTGTACCAACTGAAACTCATCCAAGAAATCGGGACAAGGCTGTGCTCTGGATACCTCGCTTGATTCACCTGCTATAACACTGGAGTCTAAGTCCTGGCGGATGCTAAAGATTTTATCCTGGAAGTGCCTAGCAAATTCATTACAGTGGGCCTCAGATGGTTCTACTATGTCCCTGGGGCCAGAGTGTAATAGGCCCCGGACAATTGTGAAGAGCTCCGTTGGGTGGCAGATTGATGATTTGATAGTGGCAGCAAAATATTGTTTTTTTTGCTGCCCTGACTGCCCCTAAATACAGCTTACCATAGGCACTTACCAGTGTATAATTGCATCCACCAGGAGTTCGTCTCCTATATTGTTTCATCGCTCTCAGCTCTGGGGTATACCATGAAACCGTACGAGCTCTACACAGGAGAGGGCGCTCAGGAGCAATCATGTCAACCACCCGGGTCATTTCTGTATTCCACAGTTCAACCAGGGTTTCGACAGGAGCACCAGTTCTATCAGCCGGAAAACTCCCCAGAGCCCTTTGGAAACCATCCGGATCCATTAGTCTCTGTGGGAGGACCAACTTAATAGGTCCCCCACCCTTGCAGAGGGGAAAAGCCGCTGTAAGTCTAAACTTCAGCAAGCAGTGATCTGTCCATGACAGAGGGACTGATGTAAGGCCCCCCACATTCAGATCACCAACTCCATGTCCAGTTGCAAAAACCAAATCTAGAGTATGCCCTGCTACATGTGTTGGGCCAATGGCATATTGGGACAGTCCCATGGTTGTCATGGAGACCATGAAGTCCTGAGCCGCCCCAGATAAGGTGGCCTCGGCATGGATGTTGACATCCCCCAGAACCAACAGTCTGGGGGATCTCAACAGTACACCCGAGATACCTCCGTCAGCTCAGCTAGGGAGTCTGTTGGGCAGCGGGGTGGGTGGTACACCAACAGAATCCCCAGTCTGTCCCGCTGACCCAACATAAGGTGCAAACACTCCAGACCAGTAGTCACATGAACAGGGTACTTGCAGAGGGAGATGGAGCTCCTATAGACCACAGCAACCCCCCCTCCCTGACCCTCAAGTCTACCCTGATGCTGAACCAGGTATCCTGGCGGGCATAGCTGGGAGAGACTGACTCCCCCCTGCTCACCCACCCAGGTCTCGGTTATACATGCCAGATCGGCTGCCTCATCCACAATTAAATCGTGAATGAGGGAGATTTTATTACACACCAATCTGGCATTTAGAAGCAGCATCCGGAGGCCTGAGAGCTGGCTGATAGGGCAACCAATTGTGACTTTACAATCCATATCTATATCTGAGAAAATCATACAATCATAGAGGGGACTATAAGGCCATCGAGTCCAACCCCTGCTCAATGCAGGAATCTAAATTAAAGCATACCTAACAGGTGGCCATCAAGCTGCCTCTTGAAGAAATGTGAAGTTGCCCCACTGTCTATGGAAATCTTGTTGTGGACTTGGTTTGAACCAACTATAAATTGTTTCTTTTGCAGTGCATATTTTATTTCCTTTTCCAAAATTATTTCCTGGAGAGGCATTCCCTCTTACTCCTTTGTCTTTTTGTCTTGCTGACTCATTCCCTTGGAATTTGGCCTTAAGGAGTTTTCTCAGGTGAGGGCAAGCACATTTCGAATGCTGATTACTTCCACAAAAGAAACAATGCTTGCCTTGAGCTTGGCTTTTAGTTTCCTCATTTTGTATCTGTTTTCTTAGATTAAATTCTTGCAAACATTCCTAGATAAAACTCGGTTACATTTTCCTTAACTTGAAGTAAATTAATTATTCCTTCATATTCTGGAGGCAAAGTATTGAGCAAAAGGCCAATCTTAGCTACCTCAGGTAAATTTTTGTGTTGCTCCAGTTATCTTACTGTTCCCAAGAAATAACTCATATGCTCTGAGAGATTATTTGGATCTTTAAGCCTCTTCTTACAGAGATATAGCATCAAGGAAACTTGAATATTCATTGTATTTTGTTGAAAAACTTGCCTCAACCTTTCCCACATTTCACTTGCAGTTTGCTTATCTTCAATATAGTAAATTAAATTATCACTTATAGCTAGAGATACACGATCTGTTTGCAGTATCCCATTCATCTTGTTTCTTTCCAGACACTTCTAGCCTTGGTTCTTTGAGGACAAAGGGCTTATCCATATGGGAGCATTACTTCATACTAAAGATGCTGTTTTTACCTCTGTTTTCTGTTTGCACCATCCACAGTAAGGACTCAGTGCCAGCTGCAAACACCGTGTTTTGTATTCACACTGAGGGGAAGGATCAATCATGCAGTTTCCTAATGACCATGCCCTCTAATTTAACATTCCCACTCCCTGGTTACCTGGCAACCGAGCATGCTCACTTTATTCTACCAGTTAGTTTCATTTTTTAAAAAACTCAGAAGTGCGATTATTTGTATTTTCACTGGTACAATACAGCTGAAATACAAATCTTTGTGTGTGCTTTTCCACACAGGTTAGGGGGAAAAGAAAATAAAGGCACAGTTTGCAGCAACATACAAATAAACAGTGATGATGATGATGATGAACATAAAAATGCCAGCAGAATGGGAGAGAGAGCAGCTGGAAGTTGCTGCTCAGCCTACAGGAAATCATAGAATAGTAGAGTTGGACGGGGCCTATAAGGCCAACGCTCTGCTCAATGCAGGAATCCAAATCAAAACATTCCCGACAGATGGCTGTCCAGCTGCCTCTTGAATGCCTCCAGTGTTGGAGAACCCGCTACCTCTCTAGGTAATTGGTTCCATTGTTGTATGGCTCTAACAGGAAGTTTTTCCTGATGTCCAGTCGAAATCTGGCTTCCTGCAACTAGAGCCCATTATTACATGTCCTGCACTCTGGGACGATCAAGAAGAGATCCCGGCCCTCTATGTGACAACCTTTCATGTACTTGAAGAGTGCTATCATATCTCCCCTCAGTCTTCTCTTCTCCAGGCTAAATATGCCCAGTTCTTTCAGTCTCTCCTCATAGGGCTTTGTTTCCAGTCCCCTGGTCATCTTTGTTGCCCTCCTCTGAACCCGTTCCAGTTTGTCTTCATCCTTCTTGAAGTGCGGAGACCAGAACTGGACGCAGTATTCAAGATGAAGCCTAACCAGTGCTGAATAGAGGGGAACTAGTACTTCACATGATTTGGAAATTATACTTCTGTTAATGCAGTCTAATATAACATTTGCCTTTTTTGCAGCCACATCACACTGTTGGCTCATATTCAGCTTGTGATCAACGACTATTCCAAGATCCTTCTCACATGTACTGCTGAGCCAAGTATCCCCCATCTTATAACTGTGCATTTGGTTTCTTTTTCCTAAGTGTAGAACTTTGCATTTATCCCTGTTGAATTTCATTCTGTTGTTTTCAGCCCAATGCTCCAGCCTATCAAGGTCCCTTTGAATTTTGTTTCTCTCTTCCACGGTACTAGCTATGCCCCCCAACTTTGTATCATCTGCAAATTTGACAAGCATGTTTTGTACCTCCTCATCCAAGTCGTTAATAAAAATGTTGAAGAGCACTGGGCCCAGGACTGATCCCTGTGGCACCCCACTCATTACTTCTGCCCAGTTTGAGAAGGAACCATTGATAAGCACTCTTTGAGTACAATTCTGGAGCCAACTGTGGCTCCAGAATGAAATGAAAGAAGGGAGGAGGAGGGACTGGACATGGAGAGGGGAACAATTGACACACCCATCTAAAAGTGTCTGCAAGCACTAGAGATATGAGTGAAGATGTGTTTTCCTTCCCTTTTTGTATTATCAGAGGATTGGGGTAGTACAGATATACAGGGGGGAAACTGTGATACCTTCTGTTTGCCAGTAACGTCTTGTGAACCATATGAATTAAAAGGGGATGTGGGTAGCATCAAACACACACTAAACCATCATGCAGATGAGCCAAAAGGCTAACCCCAAAGTATTCAGCAGCATTTTCATCTGAAAGGACCATCTTCTGTAGTATGAGTCATTTAGCAGCTCAATGGCATCAGACCTCCTAGCAGATTCAGAAGAAGCCATACTTTCTTATCTAATCTGTCTGTATTACAGACTCAACAGACTCCTTTTTCTTTTTTCTTTTATAAATCTCCAGTTATGTCTGGGCCCATAACACTATGAAGAGAGTTGCTTTAAGCAGCAGAGTTCATTGGAGATATAATAAGAATATGAAAGAGAGTGGTGTTTATTTTGAACAAAATAAACTCATTTTATTAAGAAAGTACATGTGGATAGGAAAGCCTAATCATTTGCACTAGCTGAGTTCAAAAGGTAGGGAGAGAGAGAATTGTGGGGAAAAGGAGGAGGAACTGGAAGTGATGATAGTTTAACCAATCAGTTGCATTTTTAAACTTGAGGAATGTAACAAGGAGAGAATTGAAGCAGGGGTCCTTTCAACTGACTAACTATATCTGTTGCCCCTAATGGTTAAAAGTTTCAGAGCACACAGTGAGGCAATGCATTGATTGAAGTGAAACTTCCAACAAATTCTAGGAAACTGGATGCTTTGATTTTAAGCTAACAAGAACCCACCAGCTAAGAACTCTGAAATATAGAGGGCCAATACAGGCACAATGCTAAAACATGGTTTGGTGTCACAAAAATATGCTGTGGTGAGCCTCAGGCTTGCTGTCTCTCTTTGCCTCCTGTTCACATGAGGGTAGAAGAATGCTCCCCCCTTTGGCTTTGAATAAAATACAGTTCCTGTTATGTTCAAACTCAGGAAAATGTGGTTTATTTCAGCTGCAGTTAGTTTATAAACCAGGATCTGAAACCTGCGTTTGATTTTGGTTTGTTTGAACTAGCCACAGTTTCCCAAATTCATAGTTAATGGGATACTGCAGTTTATTCAAAACAGAAGGTGGAACCTTTCAATGTTCTCACAGATGTGAAGAATGAGAAGGGACAAGTCTGAGTTTCTCCTTTGCTCATTCTCGAAACTTCAAAATGTCATTTAGTGTTAGGTCTGAACCAGGCCATGTGCCTCTGATATTGGGTCATTATGTCTGCCCTTGGTTTAATGCAAATTAATAACAACATTGGCCAAAGCCAAACAAAAGAAAATGACTTAACTATCTTCACTGTTTCTCAGAAATTTTTGAAAAATAAAAAGCTAAGTACAGTATATTCTACAAGATGTCAGTTTCTGTTTATGCTGCTCTTTTAAACATTTAAAAAGTTTCATCAGAAGCATGCATTCTGCTCTGAGATGCGCTTGAATAAACCCATTAAATAAGCAACTTGGAAGTGTATAGCAAATAACTGACAGGTTGTTATTTTGTAAAATACATGCTTTTAGAAAAGCCTTCCAAGGTGTCATCTGTTTTTTATCAGGAACCAAAAAGATCCATATACTCACTTTTCCAATTCTCTGTTTCATATATTCACAAAACAAACTAGTTCTGTGAGTGAGACTAAATGTAATCCTTGGGTTTTCAGAAAAAGCAGATATCAATGCACTCAGAAATGTGGAATTATCATTGATTATTACAAGTAACTTCCAGGGGACCGTGAAATCAGTTTTGCATTTTAATTGCCTTTCTCAGGGAGCTCTTGTTTCTTGTTCTTTTGCCTTTAAATACATGGATCAAGACTGAGATAGTTAGAAAAAATTGTGTCTTAAAATCATTTTATTTTTGTATGATATAATAAATATAATTTTAAAATGGCACAATTTTACAGGGGTGGTAAAACTCAAGAAATGAAAACATTTCTAGCTGTATGGAGTGAGCCTGGCCTTATTTGCATGTCACGGTGAGCCAGGCAATAGCTTACCAGAAATGTGTACATGCAGTGGTGTTGAGGTAGAGATTGCAGCCATTTTGCTTCTCCCCAGTCTTTTTGGTTCAGTTCAGTCCAGTGAGTAAGCCAAGTCACAGCTTAGTGTGTCAGCCAAACCTGGACTTATGATTACACTCTGTCTTCCTTAATCAGAAGCTATAGTCAAGGTTTGTCCTGTGGACAAGGTTTGTTTGTTTTGAATGCTGATCTTTAATAGCAATGTATTGCTGCTTTCCTTTACAGTCCAAGAGAGAGACAAGAAAACAGCAGAACTTTTAGAACCTCATAATTCCCAGTATGTGCTTGGTTAACCAGGAATGTTGTTAACCAGTAAATTGATTTTCCCATTCCCTTCCCACTCATTTTTCATCTTCTAGGGGAAATTTGTTAGAGACATTTAGTCCTTAACACTTTGTCTGGATATATATAGTTAAAAAAAGAGATGTAAACTTTCCTCCTTTGCAAACATATGGATATATTCTTATCTGTCTGAATCCAGAGTTTAGTACTTTGTAATTGTGTAAAAAATGTGTTAATGATATTTCCAGAATGTGGCTTTTGATGAAATAAATACCAGTCCACTGTGCTTTGAATTGGCCGTTAATGCTATGGCTATTACAGATGTTACAGTTATTCTCTTTGATTAATTTCAGAACTCATTCAGAAAATGACAGTACCTCTCTCCCACCTGCTGACTTCTGCACCAGTCCTACAAAAATGGATTTGGCATATAGTAAGACTGCCAAACAATGCCTAGAGGAAATATCTGGTGAGTAATGTATAAACACACACATATAGTTGTTTTATATTGAAATTGTTCTGAACCAATTTTGATGTGATTTATAGAAAAGACTGTATACAAATATTTAAAACAACTTAAAAATACAGATTGTGTATATGTCTGCATGGCTGCCTGAATTGGAGCTATATTTTGATGCCTTTCCCCGTGGCTAACGTACTTTGATGAATGTTTACTCACAAGTAATTCCTGTTCATTTCTGGCTATTCTGTTGCCTCCTATCGTGTGTCGCTAAGGGAGCACTGGTGGACTGCACGTTGAACAGTCCCTCTCAATTCGCCAATGTCAGATTTTTGTGTTAGGAGGAGCTTTTGTTTATATACCAGGGATGAGGGATCTCTGGCCCAAGGGCTGGATAACACAACCAGGTTACATCTGCCCCCTCCTTTCCCCCCATACTTTAGCTGTTCAATGAGGAGTCAGTGAAAGGGGAAAAGACTTCAATGTTGTGCAAAGTGTGCAATTGCAGCCCGTTCCTCACAAAGATCTGCTACAGAGATCAAAGCAGAGTGGGGAATGTCTTACCAGAGAGTTAGACTTGTGTTCTTTGTAGATATGCTAAAAGTATTCATGTGTTTTGTAACTGCAATTTTTGGGATGCAACTGCATTTTGAATGTTGAGGCTTTGAAAAGCTGTAAGGTAGGACTTGCAGTTCAGCTGTGCACTTACTTTTGCCTTTTGCGCACAATCAGGACAAATAAAGGGTGTTGAAGAGCATTTTTTTTAAAAAAAATTGTAAAAGCAAATAGTCTATGGAGAAAATGTAAAGTGAAATTTAAGAGAGCTAAAAATTAAATATATGCCTCTGTTAACATGGGAAATACTTCTGTCTGTATTTAAGGGATTATGTGTGGATCTGGCCCTTGCCACTACTGCAGGGGTGGGGAACATTTTCTTGCTGGAGGGCCAGATCTTCATCTCCCCTTCCCTGGTAGGCCAAAGTGGGTGGAGCCGCACAACTGTCAATCATAGTGGTGTCAGGTGATGCTTCTCTTTGGAGCCTTGATTTTGGGGACTTCAAATCAAATTGAGGGTGTGCTCTGATCTATCCAGGATGGGAGCATGCCTTCAAACATCCCCCCACCCAACATGAAGAAATGCAGGAAGGATTGAAGGCATGATCCGATGGGCCCATCGGTTGAAGGGCAGATGGGAAGCACCTTCAAATGCCCCTCTCCTGTTCTTCTTCTTCAGATCAATGAGGTCTCAGAGAGAAGTGCGGAGGGGTTTGAAGGTGCTTTGATCAACCCATCAGCCGAAAGGCAGATGGGAGCACATTTTCAAACACACACACTTCACCTTCAGACCTTTGCAGTCTGAAGGGGAAGGGTAAAGGGGGTTGAAGGCACACTCTGATCTGCTCATCAGCTGAAGTGCAGACAGGAGCACATCTTCAAATGCCTGCCCTCACTAGGGACATCAGCTGGAGGGCGGGTGGGTGTGGTTTGGGGAAAATCGCTTCAACGGCTAAACTGGACCCCATGATTGGCCCAGAGGCTGGAGGTTCCCCACACTTGCAAACTGAATGTGGTATCATATAGCTTTTCATGGGAATAATGCCACCTTCAGCCTGAAAAGGGTTCTCCAACTTTGCTGTATACAGTACTGCTGAATAGATATCCATAGGATCACAATCCTACTATAACACAAAGCCACAAACAAAGAATGATACAAAAATATATCAAATTATCAGAGGATCAGTATATTTTTCTTCTAAAGAAAGCCTAAAGCATTTTGCATCCTTAATTTAGAAAAGCAGGGCCATAACAGACTTTTAAAAATTTTGCATGGTGTGGAGAAAGTAGATAAAAATAAATTCTTCCTTTTGCATAACATTAGAACTTTGAAAAAATGATGAGTAGTAGAGTTAGGAAACAGAAAATAAGTTTACTTCACAAATGACCTAATTACCTTATGGAATTTGCTGCCATTAGATATGGTGATGACAACTGGCTTAAATTGCTTCAAATGGTACTTAGACAAATTCACAGAGAATGGGTCTAGCAATTATTATTAGGCATAATAATTTAATGGAATTGCCAGGTTGAGAGGTATAGGGGGGGCAGGGGAGAACAAATGACTCTTCAGTTTTTGTTGGACTACATCTTCCATCATCCCTAGACCATTGACCATTCTTGCTGAGGCTGATGGAAGTAGGACATCTGGAGGGCTATCTTGATCATCAAAAATGCCTCCTGAAACACCCATATGCACCTACTTGATTGCTTTGATTTGTGGATCTTGCATTACACATGCCACACAATGTTTGTTCTGAACCAGAGCTTGGAAGATTACTTTTAAAAAGTAATAAAATACAGTTACAGTTACATGGCCCAAAAAATTAATAATTACCGTTACAATTACAATTGCTCTGAAAGTAACTGATTACTTTTTCTCACAAGTAATCACTACAGTTACATTTCAGTTACTTTTTTTAAAAAAATGCCTATAAGGTGCTGGCCTTGGCTGCTGCACATCTAAGTAGCCTAAAACAACATTAAAAATAAATGCACGCATACAGAGGTAGTAGAATAATTCTTGTTATCCATGATAGCAATGGTGGTCTTTCCGCTGGTAAGGGAGGTGGAGAGGGAGGCAGAGGCCACTACTCAGATCTTTGCACGTCAAACCAAGTGCAACCCCCCCCACTCAGCCAGCAAGCATAATCTCTCTCATTTAACCACCTCCCAGACCATGCGCTGCCACCAACTAAGGGACACTCACCCAAGCAAACATTTTCCCTTGAGATGCAAAAAAGTTAAAATATTGCAAATGCAGCACAGTAGCCAGAGACACTTTGTGTGCCAAGTGCAAACACAGTATTCTCTCTCTCTCTCTCTCTCTCTCTCTCTCTCTCACACACACACACACACACACACACACACACACACACACACACACACACACACACACACACACGCACGTTGTCATCTTTCACCTCCACAGTTCTTTATCTCCATTCTGCTGCTGACTCCTTCTCCTCCTTTATCCATGTTCTTGCCCTCCGGCTCCTTTTCCCCTCCACTCCATTTTTTTAAACAATTGATTTCTCCACTCCACCCCATCTCACTCTACACCTCCCTTGTCGCCTCCTACCCACCCACAGACCATGATGATAATGAAAGTTAAAGACGAAAACACAAAAGCAGGACTACAGCTGAATGTCAAGAAGACTAAAATAATGACAACAAAAGATTTATGTAACTTAAAATTGACAATGAGGAGATTGAATTTGTTGAGGATTATCAATACCTCGGCACAGTCATTAACCAAAATGGAGACAGGCTGGGCACAATTGCAGGTTGGGACGAAGCTGCTGCCTCCATCTTGAATGAAGGCAAAGTCGCATGTTGCGTCTATGATGCGAGCGCGACGCAGCAGACCTTAGGGGCGGAGCTGCTGGGCTTATTTAAGCCCAGCCGCCCCTCCTACCTTCCTCTTGCAGCTGCGATGCCCACCCTGCCCTCCCTCTTTTATGGTGTGCCTAGGCGTCGCTTCGGGCCGAGTAGGAATTTTTATCCTGCCCACCCTTGTTGGCGGGCAGGTTTTTTGCCTGCTCCACATTATGGGAGGAGGAGGGAATCAGGTTATGGGGCATTGTTATTAATAGGAGGTTTTGGCTAATTGGCTACTTGACATTAAGAAAGGTTAATACCCTCTCAGGGCAGTTCGTTATAGCACTGGTAGAGGAAAAGTGCGGGAAGGGAATAGTTAAGGACAGCTAGGTGGCCCCCTTAGGCACCTTTGGAGGTGATTGGTGGTTCCGGAGGCCTGTCTGTCACGGCTTTGTGGCTCGAGGACAGGATATGGGCTGCTTCTGGGGCCAACTTATCTCATCTACCCAGGGGTTATTCAGCCCCGGGTGGGGATGATGTGGGAAGGCCCCCCTACTCACCTACAAGGTGTGGTCAGGGTAAGGGGTAAGCAGATGGGCTTGCCCTTACCCCAACAGGGGCTGGTCGCCTGAGAGCTGTTTGGCAAGCTACTTGCTCATAGACAGTTCCCGCACCTAGGCTTCCCTCTGCAGGTCACTTTAAATTGGGTTTTTTCTTGCTGTAATTTAATAAAGTGGCCCTTGTTCAACCCAAGCTGATGTCTCTGTGTTTTATTTCGTCGCTTAACTGCAATTTCCAAAAAGGAGCTATACCACAAGAGCACATGCATGCCAGCTATTAATTGAATACTTGGCAATCCAAGCTGCATCAAAGAGACTAACTGATTTCAAGCCAATATTTGCCATATATTTTGGAAAGAAATGCATAAATTAAGATAAATAATGGTGCCATATAATGGCTCAAATGGACAAAAAGAAGGGATCAACTTCCTACAAAGCATAATTCACTTGCAGGGCATTGCCATAAAATCTGGTGAAGGCCCTAGCTTATTTGGCTTTTTTAAAAGGATTAGATAAATGCATGAAGTCTGTTAGTCATGATAGCTAAGTACACAAAGTTTCAAACACCATGTGCACTTGGAATACCTCATGTACTATTTCATTTAACTGTGGTGTCCTGGGAAATGTTCCATAGATTTGGATTGTTGCAAGGGCCAAAACAGACATGATGCAGGAGATCTGCAAGTAGTTCTTCCCCACTTAAAAGCAACTACGTTTGTACGATTTGTATTGGTGCAGCAACTAGTGGTGTACCAGTACATTTTGAAGTACAGGAGTTCATCACAACAGCCCCTATAGTTGTGCCTGCAAGGAGAATCCAAAAATACATGCAACTGTGTTATACATGCACATACAACAGCAGCAGGAGGAGGAAGTGTGGTTTAACCCTTTGCCCCATACCATTAAATTACCCCTGAAGCTCCTGATAGCAGTACTTTTTTTTTTTTTTTGCACAGGTTGGGTTTATAGCTATTTCAGGGGCAACTGGTCTGGAAAACAGCAAATAGGGGACCTGCTAACTCCCCTCTCCAACACCATAGCTCCAGTCAACCTTACAACCCCTTCCTCCCCCCTGGCTACTTTGAAGTATTTCTGTGAGATCTATTTCAGCCTTAAGAATTATTATGACACAATATCACACTGTTCTAGAACACCATGAAGTGTTGTAAAGAAGAATTCTTAGACAATTGGAGCACTGTTTTACATGCTTGTGTAATGCTGTTGGTGAACACACATTTCAAATCTGGATGTACAGTTCTGAACTTTATGTGTACAGCTAATTTGAGCCATGAAGGAGGAGCAAATGTGCACTATTACACCTATGCAATTTGCTTCAGGTTTTGGTCCGGCTTGATATCAAGCATAACATATTGCTTAGTGATAGAAGTCAGAACTCCACCAAGGTTAGCTGGAAGTTGCTGTAACTACATTTAGCTCCACAGTTACAAGAGTAAGAGGGCATCTCCAGGCGTGAGGGGGAGAGGTGACAGGTGTGAGGGGGGAGGGGGTGACAGGCACAAGGGGGGAACAGGTGCGAGGGAGAGGGGATGATGGGTGCAAGGGGGGAGGGGGCAGCAGGTGCAAGGGGGAAGGGGGTGACAGACACAAGGGGGGAACAGGCACGAGGGGAAGGGGGTGACAGGCACAAGGGGGGAGGGGCAGCACGCACAAGGGGGGAGGGGGCAGCAGGCGCAAGATATACATCAACAATACATCAAGAATAATTAAGACAGCCTATGGAGAAAAGGGATTCTGTATGTATATATTAAGGGACAGGTTTGATGTATATTATATACGTATAGCTGATCTGTGACAAATCGGAAGTCAACTATTTTATTTTCATTTTTTGTTGTTGTATTGTTATGTTTTTTTGACTTTGTTTTGTTTGTTTTTGGAAAAATTTGAATAAAAATTATAAAAAAAAGAAAAAAGAAAATTTGGTACCAAATCCAAATTGGGCAGAATTCTAGCATATCCTTAGTGAGGAATAAAGATGGAGGAATCAAAAAAAAAATACATCAAGAATATTTCATCAGCCTAAGAATATTATTCATCAAGGGATACCTGTTGATAATCATTCTTTTTTTGTAGTCTGTCATCCTTCCCTTGATATCTGCAGTTACTTTGTTCTTTGAAGGAGTTGATGTGCAAACACAGCAGCAAACAAGATTGTTAGCCATTTGACATCTTATTGCACAGAGTACTGGAAATGTCTCAGGAAATGTCATTCCTTGTTGAGGTCACTCATGCTGGATTTAAGCATTACACTTCCTCTTGAATGGCTGCCAAAAAGCACTAACCTTGTCAGTTCTTAGGGTGGTGGGTGTAACATTTAAAAGGCTCTTACTCTATGCACGTGATATACTCCAGAATTGTATATCCCTGGGAGTGGTTGCACTGACATGCGGATAATGCATGTGCGTAGCCAACACACAGGGTAAGAGCCTTTTAAACTATGCTCTTGCAGGTGAATTGTTGGCATTGCGCTGTAAGTACTCACCAGTACTCTCTGTGTGGGGGCAATAGCATTTAAATTGTCCCTCAGTGGCTTTTGAAATTGGTGTGATACTGTGCTCTGCATTTCTGGTTTTTGTATTCTTCTGTTTCAGTGTTACTGTGACAATACAAAACATGCCTTAGTTCCACTAAAATGCAAATAAAAGTAAAATGACTTGTTCTTAATGAGATTGCCTTTGAACATGTGCAAAACTGTACTGAGCAGTGGTGGCTGGTAACATATTGACTTGATAGGGCTGCAATTTTTAACTTTGTTGTTTTCATCACAATAGGAGTTGTACAACATTTATTTAGGAAAGTGTGCCGTTACACATGTGCAGGATGCCACTGTCTCCTCACTTAAAGAAAAAGCAGTTCCCTGCACATCTCTGGACAGTGGAAGAGCTTCCATGTAAGAGGACCAAGTCTGATTTTCAGGCAAGATTGAAGATCCATACCTCTTATTTAGAAATTGTCATACCTCATGACGTGAGCATGGATTACACCTATGCATCTATTACCCCCCCAAAAAACACTAAATACATACACACAAAAATTTAAAATGTGAGGAACACTTGCTTCCAGCTGAATGGTTTTCCTCCCCCCCAAAAAAATCAATTTAACTTTTTATTATCCAAAACATTTTGTTCTTTTAATTTAGAGAAAAAGTATTCCAACCAACAGACAAAAAACATTGTTTCATTTGAGCCAGGGCACATTTGAGCACAGCAGAACATATGCAGGGCTCAGTCCTGAAAATGTGAAGTAATAACCTCTGCATGGGTGTAGTAGTGGTATTGTTTATTACGGTCGAAGACAAGTAAGAATACATAACAACATACAAAATATAAAACAATTAAACACATTTAAGATTGTTAACTAACATGATGGATGAAAATTATTTACCGTGAACAGTCGGGATTTGGTTATAGATTTTATACATTTATATATGCATATACATATACAATATGAAATAAATTACGGTATATGAGATGGGAAAACATTCAAATATACTAAAAATTGAGCTATAAGTTAAAATTATTAACTAAAATGATAAAACAGAGTTAATTACCATGGACATTACCCATTTACTTATGAAATTAAACTTATGTAATATAAAGCACATCACAGTAGATAAGGAACAGCTAATCTAAGTACACAGGCTTATACCTTTCCTAATAGAAATACTTATGGCACAAAATTTGGCTACTGGCTCAGTAATATGGGCGAGTTGACCGGCAAGGAGATATTTAATATAGAAATCCTCAGTTCTGCCTGGAAGGTGAGTAAGTAAAGGGTTGATTAAGGAATTTCTGATTTCTTGGTAAAAGGAGCAGTGGAAAAAAACATGATTAAGTGTTTCAACTGCCTTCGCATTACAAGGGCATAGCCGCTCATTAAATGGAGTTTTATTGAATCTGCCCAGCAGGATCGCATTTGGTAGGCAGTTAAACCTTGCCCACATAAATGCCTTCCTGTACTTCGGTAGAGATAAATTAAAGAGATATTGCATTGGCCATTGGGGGTTAGGGTTAAATATGTGTTTTTTAACGAGAGCCAGGTGTTGTTGAAGATCCAAGTCATTTACACGTTGTAAAATTTGCACTTTCGCTCTTGAAAAGCCCATATTTAGTATTACAGGAATAGAGAACCCCAGGGAAGTTATTTTGGTACTAGCATCTCTTCCCAAGAGGAATGAAATCTATCTTGCAAGATATGGGAAGCTATTCCATTGGAACTGAATAGTAAATTCAGCCAAGTGCTGATCCTCAGAGACCAAATTCGTGCTTCTAAAGATGGTATTCCCACTTCCATGCGTAGGATGAAGCTGGGGACACACGAGGGAACAGCAAAAATAGACCGAAGAAACATATTCTGAACTGCTTCCAATTGGGCAAAATTTGTGTAAGTTGCAACTTGTGAACCATATACTAACTGAGGGATTATTTTGGCTTTAAAGATTCTTAAGACTGGAATAATGAGCTGACCCCCTTTATTAAAATAAAAGGAAAGTAGGGCTTTCGTCGTTCTTTTGGCATTTAGAATAACTGACTTCATATGTAAAGCCCATGAGCCAGTTGATTGGAAAATAATGTCAAGATATTTAACTGCTTTGACCTGATCTATAGGGTGGCCATTAATATCCCATACATGTTTTGTTCTTTTGTTGGTGAAGATCACGATCTTGGTTTTATCATGATTAATTGTTAATGATTCTTCAGAGCAAAAAGTGGCTACCCCAACTAGCAGTCTCCTCAGACCTACCAGAGTTCTTGAAATTAATAAAATATCATCAGCATAAAGTAGAATGGGTCTAGAAATATCAGCTAATTTTGGGGAGTGTGAAACAACAGAATGGATCTGGGGCACAATCGTGTTTATGTAAATATTGAATAATAATGGGGCCAAGATGCAACCCTGTTTGACCCCCTTGTGGGTGGGAATAGGGTTGGTCAGCTGACCTGAGTGGTTGCAACGGACACATAAATAGGTGTTCTGATACATGCCCCGTATTAAAGACAATAAACGAAGGTCAATATTAGTAGAAGCTAATTTGGACCAGAGTCTTTCCCTCAAGATTGTATCAAACGCTGTCCTCAAATCAATGAAGGCAGTGTACAATGCACTCCCAGATCTTCCCTTATGCTTATCTACCAAATGCTGAGAACCAAGGCATGATCCAGCGTTGAGCGACCCTTCCGGAAGCCTGCTTGTTCCGGAGCTAATACTTCATTCTGTTCAGCCCAATCACTTAGTTTAGCATACAAGTGAGCAAAATATAGTTTGCTAATGATATTCAGCAAACTTATGGGTCTGAAGTTGGAAGGAACGTGCAGCGGGCCTTTTTTGTGTATTGGGAAAATTATAGCAGTCCCCCAATCACTAGGTATTACCATTGATTGGTCAATATGCGTGAAAAATGCCGCTAATAGTGGGGCCCACCATTGAACATTAATTTTGTACATCTCCGCTGGAATGCTGTCAGCGCCCGGGGCCTTATTGGCCTTTAGTTTGGATAGCAGTTCAAGGATCTCATTGGTAGTAACCGGTTCCCATTCGGGGATATCCGTTGGCAGATCGTTAAAGCCTACTAAAGTTACGTCATGGTTGTATAATTCGTAAAAATAATTCTCCCAAACTTTGGGATGAACGTAACATCCCACATAATGGGGTTTTGGCCAGTTCTTAGAGACAATGTCCCAAAATAGTTTGGAGTTTTTCAGTCTCGAGGCATATAACAAGTGATGCCAAGATTCATGAAGACTCAATTTCTTTTTTTGTTTTATTAGATGTTTATATAATTTTTTTTTTTACAATACGCTTGGAGCGATTCAAAATTGTGAGCCACCTTATAAGCCTTAAATTTAGATATTAAAGATTTTTTCATTTCCACACAATCCTTATCAAACCAAGATTTAGAGGTAAAAGAACTGCTATGGGGTTTATGTATATAGTTCGTTAATAAAATAGTCTGTAATATCTTTGATATTTGATGAAAACATTGATAGGAAACTGAGGGGGTAGAAGATGTAAGAATCTGATCTCTTAATAGAAGCAAATCCGGGGCAAAGAGTCTATCATTTAACTGTTTCTCAAGTGTTGGTATCCATTTAACTCTTCTAGGAAGAAATTCATAGACTGATTCAGTAAAAGTCTGGGGCTCTATAAGTAAAGGCGAGTTCCAAACAAAATTCTATTCAATAGGAGAATGGTCACTTTCAGGTCTTTCAATGGATTTAAAGAGGCTAATTGAATGGTATAATTCGCAGGCAACAATCCCAAAATCGATCACTGAAGCCCCTCTAGCTGATAGGAAGGTAAATTCTCCTTCCATATCACCAATAGTTCTCCCATTCAGTAAAATTAAATTCAGTCTAGTTATCATATTTATTAGGCAAAACCCAGTGTAGGTTATGCCTAGATCTTTTGATTGTCTGCTGGGAAGGTCATTAGTATCGTCTATAGAAGGGACCACCTGCTGAAATTTGGCGAATAAAACCTCATCTGATGGACCCATTCTGGCATTAAAATCTCCTAATATAACTAACATCGCATCTGGATGAAGAAGAAATAAATTCGATAGATAATTTTCTAGGCTGGTTATCATTGTAGAACCCGCCATTTTATCTTTAGGAGGGGTAAGTAGACATTAACCAAAAGTAAAGAGCGAAGGGATGATCTTATAATTACGGCCACTGCAACTTTAGGTAGTGGGTCAACTGGTAGAATACAGACCTGCAGGGCCGTTGAGATGAAAAGGGAAATGCCGCCTATAGGGCGGCCTCCCTTCGTACTAGGAGTCGCCATCAACTGGTACGCTGAAAATCCATCCAAGCCAAAATCGGTCGTCATCCAGGTTTCTTGGAGAAATAAAATATGATGTTGTTTAGAAAAGAAAGGCAGGCAGGATCAGCAGTTATATTTTTCCAACCCACAATGTTCCAAGAGAGCATCTTCAAATTAGCGACAGGAGGATTCGTTGTTTGTCAGATAGTTTCTGCCGGAACCTTGACTGTATATGCGTTGGAAGCTGACGGTCGGGAGGAGATCGAAGAGCCAGAAGATATAGGACAAAACTCAGAGGGTTTGTGAGAAAGAAGGTTTTGAGGTATAGTGCTGTTAGGATTAGGCGGTAGAGTTGATTCACTGATCAAGACAATGGGAATTGCATTTTGAGAATCCGCAATGACGTTAGACGAGGAACTGGGGACTTGCTCATTTTTAACTCTACGAGTCTTTAAGGCCAATCCCAATTTAACTATTTTGTCCTCAATGTCATTTTGATCTTTCTCCGGGAGCCTAGAGTAAGTTTCAAGCAGAGCAAGTTCTTCAGGGAGGAATGTGTCTTCAGCAGCTGTT
Organism: Rhineura floridana; assembly: GCF_030035675.1. Classification (NCBI taxonomy): domain Eukaryota; kingdom Metazoa; phylum Chordata; class Lepidosauria; order Squamata; family Rhineuridae; genus Rhineura; species Rhineura floridana. Next base: position 67,279,255 of record NC_084487.1, on the reverse strand, counting down.
GCCTTATGAATGAAAACTTGAGCGTCAAAGGGTTCTTCGGATGTTCTAAAGACCGGGTTTAAGTCTGGCAGAGAGGTTCGATGGTTAGCAGTTCTATGTTGTGTGTGCGTGTGTGAATGGCGCAAGATTGTGGCTGAGTGCGTGTAAGAAAAGAAACCGATCCAGTTCTTTGGTTAAGATGAGACTTTTACTTTCTAATCTCAATAGGTTACACAGATAGTTACAAACACTTTCTCTTTCAGCTTTACGGTCTCCAATTACAGTTACAGCTCTCACTCTCATTCCTACTAACTCCCACTCCCACATCGCTGTTTCGGCATCAAGGTTTATTTATTGCTTCTCTGCCAGCGGCTAGGGCCTTGACATTTACAGCCGCATTAACCCCTTTGTAGTCTTTCTGGAAATTAGACTCATTCTATGTACAACAGCTCCCACCTTTCCAGTAAGACTACTTACAAACATTTTACAGACATTTCTCATTTCTGTTTCACACGTTGTTATACAGTTTATTTTACACAGTTTACACTTTCTCTCATTTTATACATTCCAGGTATAACGTGTCATCATGAAACATTTTTCTTGTACTCAGCATGTTTTCATCTCCTGCATTTGCTTTTACGTGACTTATCTGAAAACGATCAGGAGGCTTTCCTATGTTTGTTCTTTCTGACCTTCTGGGTATCACCTGTGCTTCACTTTCCTCATGTTTTACAAGTACTGGTGCTGTTTCCTCTTGTTTTATTTCTTGGTCTACTGTTTTGTTTCTTTTATTTATGTTTTCTAAATCTACTAGCACTGTTGCTCCCCATTCTGGTTCTTGAGCTTGTACACTTCTGCTAAGAATAACTTTCCTTTGATGTGGCAACCATACCCTGTAATAAGCATTTTGAAAGCCCAGCATATATCCCATTTGTGCTCTAGGCGCTAGTTTGCCTCTCCTTCCCTTTGGTATGTGTACCCAACATTTAGCTCCAAATTGTTGTATGTGCTGTAGCCTAGGCTTCCTTTTGTACAGCTTTTCATAAGGTGACATATTCAACGCTCTGTGAAGGATTCTGTTTTGTATATATGTCGCATATAAAACACGCTCACCTCAAAACATTGGTGATAGATTAGAGTCCTGTATCATTGCCCTTGTTGCACTTTGAGGTGTCCTGTTTTTTCTCTCCACCACCCCGTTCTCATGCGGTGAAAATGGGGCAGTTTTAGCATGTTCTATGCCCTTATCTAACAAGTATTTCTCCAGAGTGTTACTTGTAAACTCTCCGCCCTGATCTGAGCGTATTTGCTTCACTTTGGTATCATGTTGCACTTCTACTGTTTTCAAAAACTGCTTAAGTTTCCCTTCAGCTTCACTTTTGTTTTTCAGCAGAAATACTTTACAATATCTGGAGTAATCATCAACTATGACAAAAACATATTTAGCACCTCCATGTGACTGCTGATATGGTCCTGCTAAATCTATGTGAATTGTTTGAAACGGTCGGCTGGCACTGCTTGTGGTTTCTTTATTTATTGGTGCCACTGTCGCTTTGGTTTGTTTACAAACCTCGCACTCCACGTGCTTCTTGCATTCCTTTAATGTTAAATCATCACTATGCAAAGGTGTTTTACCAATTGTCTCATAATTGACATGCCCCAACTTTCTGTGCCAAACATGTGCACAATCTTTATGTTCCTTTTCATTTGTTATTTTAGCTGTTTTTCCCAGTGCACCCAAGTTTACATAAAACAATGACTTCTTAAGGCTTCCAGTTACGCACATTTTGTCTCCCTGTCGTATCTCACAGATCCCCCTGTCAAATTTAACCACATATCCCATTCTGTTTAATTTAACTACTGAAATAATGTTATTGTTTAGTTCTGGAACACATAACACGTCTGTGATTATTGTCTTTAACCCATTAACATACACAGTACCCCATGCCACAACTTGCCTTAATGAGCCATCAGCCAGCACCACTGATTCCTGTGTGGGACGCATAGTTTTGTATAAGTTTACATTTTTATCATACAATGGGTTGCACCAGAATCTGTAATCCAATCATCATCTTCATCATCTTTCTTCTGCTTGTCACCTTCCACTTTTATTACGTGTACATACGACTGTCTCTGTCCATTTCTCTTTCTATCACAGTCTCTTTGTAAATGTTGCCTTGACCCACATTTATAGCATGCTTTAAGTCCATATAGTCTTGTTTCTTTGTCATTCCTTTCAGGTCTTCTCTCATGTTTTCCATTGTTCTCTGCACGTCTCTCCCATTCCTGCATCAATTTGCCCTCCACATACTGAAGTGACATTTGATCATCGGGCATTGCTTCAAGTGAACTTATCAGAGGGTCCCAGGTGGAGTCCAGAGATGACAGCAAAATATACACCTGCTGTAAAGGAGTATGGATAACTTCTCTCTCTCTTAACTCAGCAAACAAACATTTCATTTCAAGTAAATGGTTAGACATAGTCACTCCTTCAGTTAATCTCATCTGATGCAATTTGCGTGCCAGATATATCTTGCTACTCGCAGTCTTCCGAACATGTACGTCTCTCAGTGCTTCCCACATCTCCTTCGCTGTTTGTTTGTACTGGATGTGCAGGAGCTGTGAGACGTCCACAGCCAGTATCAGAAACGATAGTGCTTTTTCCTCCATCCTTATCCAAGGTGCTGGTGGTGGGACAGCCGGTGGGTCATTTTCTATGACCTGCCATACGTCTTCTTTTGTCAAAAATGCTTCCATGCGTATTCTCCAGCAGGAATAATTTCGTTCAGTGAGGCGTTCCAAAGGCATTCCAGCAGATAAATTTACAGCCATGTCTGCTTATCACTTCTCCTTGCCTTATCAGTCTCATCTGTGCTTCCGTCATTCGTTAGCTGCGCTCCGCTGCCTTTCTTGCTTCACTGCACTCTGCACACGCTCTATTTTGCTCCTGATTCTGGGCCCATAACCCTTGTTGTGTGTGCATGTGTGAATGGCGCAAGATTGTGGCTGAGTGCGTGTAAGAAAAGAAAGAAACCGATCCAGTTCTTTGGTTAAGATGAGACTTTTACTTTCTAATCTCAATAGGTTACACAGATAGTTACAAACACTTTCTCTTTCAGCTTTACGGTCTCCAATTACAGTTACAGCTCTCTCATTCCTACTAACTCCCACTCCCACATCGCTGTTTCGGCATCAAGGTTTATTTATTGCTTCTCTGCCAGTGGCTAGGGCCTTGACATTTACAGCCGCATTACAGACTTATTCTATGTACAACATTCTATTGGTCTTTGTCAGAAGCCTCAATTTTGGAGAAATAGAGGGATTCGTATGGGTATTATAATAGTTCATCAAGTTCAGTGGTTCAGCCGTGTTGACAAAAACCCTCTTAACAGTAAGATTCAGAGGAGATAAAGAAGATTTAAAATCAAAAAGTAATTTAGCTTTTTCTGGTTCATAAAAAGTTATTAACGCAGTAGCTTTTTTGTAATTATAAAATAAGTATTCAATGTTAGCTATGTCCATAATGTAAAAGGAACTTGGAATTAAATCAGACAAATTTTTTATTAGATGTAGTCTCCTTGCATATTGAGAAACCAAACCTCTGGGTTTCGGATAATTTAATATGACCAGCTTAGATTTATTCAGAATCAATTTCCAAGGACTTGATTTAATCTTAGGAAAAGCACCGTGATTATCGTCCTTTTCAGATGATAGCAGGCTCGATCGAGGTTCGTCATGAATAGGGAGAGAGTGGTTAGAGTCTTTAGGATCACATTCAGTATCTTGGTGAAGCTGAACAGGGCCATATCCAGTCGTAGAACTCTGGGCGGAATTGAGAAAAGTAGTAACTTTTTGCTTGGGTTTTTTGGATTTCCGTTTTCTTTTTGAATTAGGCTTGTTTGAAGTGGTTTTAGACGACTGCATTATCCTAAATAATTTGCCAAAGTTCATACGGCGTTTATTTCGTACTCTGACGGTTTTCTGGTTTTTACTCTTCTTGTTTAGCTTTGAGGAAGGATTCTACGTACGCCTCTGCTTATCAACCAGTATAGGGGGGTCCGTATGAGTGTGGTGCTTTCCATGCACAGTCAACTTGATAATGGAAGGTGCCTCATTGTATTGAGCAGGATTAAGTTGGCCTGCTAAATTTACAATAAGAGTTGTAAGAGTTGTCAGTAGAGAGTTGGACTCAGCCACAAAGTTAGCTAATTGATTCATGGACTGAGTCATTGCTTGACACCAGTTGTTGTTTCTCATAATAATGCTGGACTTTGGAGAACCTTGGTTCTTGGAGTCTTTATCTAATGGCCTACTAGACTGTAGCCAGCTAGTGTCCTTGGAATAACAGGAAGAGGATTCAAGCGGTGGCATCGAGCTATGATCGGATAAGTTTAATAGATCATCGTCTGCCATTGCTTCAGCCAATTCATATGCCAGATTGGATTGAGCCTCACTTTCAGTTTGTGGATCCAAAGGATGGAACTTGGATAAAGTCCACTCATTAGTATCATAATTGACCACCATTTGATCAGGAACATCAGGAATAGTTTGGTTAAGCTCCAGTGCGGGCGTTCTATTCTCATGTTGAAAATAGCTGGTTATTTTGGACTGTTTTACTCTATTAGGGAGACTTGTAAAATCGTGTTATAACGGAAGTCCAAGGTCCTTATAATTTTTTCTAGTAAGTACCATTTAAAAGTTTAAAAAACTTAAAAATTATAAATGAAATTCCTCGAGTAACAAATGTTAGGTGAGTTGTAAAAATGGTGAGTTAAATTTTTTTAACAAAAAATAAAACAATGAATATCACTTTAAATTCGTTAGCTTCATTCGGCTTGTAGCTTCAAAATAGGTAAATGGCTAAGTCACGATAAAACATTTATGATAAAATATGAATTGTGGAAGCAAGGTCAGGTATAAACAGTTAATCCGAAGTTGGAAGTTGCTGTTACTTCAATAACAGAGAGGATGTTTAGAGAAGTAAAACAAACATTCGCTTTCTCCGGCCTTGATAACTTGCAAAGAAAGTCAATAAAAGGTTGATAAACGGTCGGACGGATCTGTTTTTTCCAGCAAGATGTTTACGCTGGCTCAAGGACCATTTAGTGATAAAATTATAACTGGAAAAAATAGCTAATTGAGTGAATTGTCAACAGGAAATGGAGCTGCTATAAAACTCACCCGTCATCATTGCATGGGTGCAGAATACATCATACCAGACCAGTAATCATCCTGTTATGTCTGAGATTAAGGAGAATATCCCTAATTTGGGGAAGGATGTGGAGTCATGTCCAGACAAGCACAGAGCCCAAACTTTTCCTTTTAGAAATTCACTGACAAAACTCACACACACAAAAAAGCAAGCTAGAAATCCTAGCACCAGCATTTTCATCTATTCCTCTGAATTCAAGATATTCTAAACTTGAAAGCTTGGGGAGGATCTTGTCAGAAACAGATCCACATACCTTTTCTGAAAATACTCTGGGCAATACTCTGGAATTGCACCTGGCACAGATCAATCTCCTCTGCCCCCTTTTAACAAGTGAATGCAGGGAAACAGTTAATACTGAATTGGTTGCAACACATACACAGTCTCTGTATGTGATTAAGTAAAAATAGATATTTATTATAGAAAATAGATATTTATTATAGAAAGAGATTCACTCTTTATTGCTGGCTTGCTCCCTTCTTCTAGTAAGGTCACAAAACAAAACATAAACCAGCAATCAAGCAAACAGCTCCTTGAAGTAGGAAGTAGGAAGCTTCTCTGGTTACTTATGAGGCAATCTGGCTTTCAGGGAAACATCTCTGAGCATGCTCAATCAATGTATGATTCTGATATAGACTAAAGCTTGCACATAGGGCTGTTCTTGAAGCAGTCCTGACTCCTCTCTAATTTTCTATAGTGGCTGTATATCTATACAGCCACTGTAACAATAGAATGGTATGAGACCCAGGTAGGGCTGAAAGCTCAAGAGTCCTATGGAAATATCACTCACATGGTTTTTCTGCTTAGAGACACATGGGAGGGAACTTTTTGCCATAGCTGTAGTTTTGGATTAGGATTGGCCGAGTGGTACAGAGAGCTGTTTGGCCAGAATACAGGAGATTGACAAATGCCTTCACAAGTATAAATTGTGTGTGAGGAAAGAATATGTGGCTTTGAGATTCTGGAGATTTTTTTTTTTAGTCACTTGACATTCTCATTGGGAGGACTGTGTCCCAATAGCCCCAGTAGACCAGCCTACGCTAACACTGGATATCTGACAATCAGCTACTTCCCAGCCTAACAAGAATTAGAGAGTGAGAATAAGTTATAGATCATTGTTGTTGTTATGTGCCTTCAAGTCGATTACGACTTATGGCGACCCTATGAATCAGTGACCTCCAAGAGCATCTGTCATGAACCACCCTGTTCAGATCTTGTAAGTTCAGGTCTGTGGCTTCCTTGATGGAATCAATCCATCTCTTGTTTGGCCTTCCTCTTTTTCTACTCCCTGCTGTTTTTCCCAGCATTATGGTCTTTTCTAGTGAATCATGTCTTCTCATGATGTGTCCAAAGTATGATAACCTCAGTTTCATCATTTTAGCTTCTAGTGACCGTTCTGGTTTAATTTGTTCTAACACCCAATTATTTGTCTTTTTCGCAGTCCATGGTATGCACAAAGCTCTCCTCCAGCACCACATTTAAAATGAGTTGATTTTTCTCTTATCCACCTTTTTCACTGTCCAACTGTCATATCCAGACATAGAGATCGGCAATACAATGGTCTGAATGATCCTGACTTTGGTGTTCAGTGATACATCATTGCATTTGAGGACCTTTTCTAGTTCTGTCATAGCTGCCCTCCCCAGTCCTAGCCTTCTTCTGATTTCTTATTTATTACATTTATATACCGTCCATAGCCGAAGCTCTCTGGGCAGTTTATAGCAATTAAAAACAATAAAAACAAATATACAAATTTTAAAACACAAAAAACAAATTAAAAACACAATTTTTAAAAAATAAAAACAATTTCTTGACTATTGTCTCCATTTTGGTTAATGACTGTGCTGAGGTATGGATAATCCTTGATAAGTTCAATGTCCTCATTGTCAACTTTAAAGTTATATAAATCTGTTGTCATTACTTTAGTCTTTTTGATGTTCAGCTATAGTCCTGTTTTTGTGCTTTCCTCTTTAACTTTCATCAGCATTCGGTTCAAATCATTATTGGTTTCTGCTAAGAGTATGGTATCGTCTGCATATCTTAAATTGATGTTTCTCTCTCCAATTTTCATACCTCCTTCATCTTGGTCCAATCCTGCTTTCCGTATGATATGTTCTGCGTACAGATTAAACAAATAGGGTGATAAAATACACCCCTGTCTCACACCCTTTTCTATTGGGAACCAATCGGTTTCTCCATATTCTGTCCTGACAGTAGCCTCTTGTCCAGAGTATAGGTTGCGCATCAGGGCAATCAGATGCTGTGGTACCCCCATTTCTTTTAAAGCATTTCATGATCTACACAATCAGAGGCTTTTCTGTAATCTATAAAGCACAGGGTGATTTTCTTCTGAAATTCCTTGATCCATTCCATTATCCAACGTATGTTTGGGTTTTGATCTCTGGTGCCTCTTCCCTTTCTAAATCCAGCTTGCACATCTGGCATTTCTCGCTCCATATATGTTGTTTGCCTTTGTTGTAGAATCTTGAGCATTACTTTACTTGCATGGGATATTAAGGCAATAGTTCGAATTACTGCATCCCCTGGGATCCCCTTTCTTTGGAATTGGGATATATATTGAACACTTCCAGTCTGTTATTTAGTTTTCCATATTTCTTGACAACTTTTATCAAAATTTGGACAGATTCAGTCTCAGTAGCTTGTAGCAACTCTATTGGTATGCCATCTGTTCCTGGTGATTTGTTTCTTCCAAGTATTTTAAGAGCGGCTTTTACCTCACATTCTAAAATTTCTGGTTCTTCGTCATATGGTTCCTCTGTGAATGAATCTGTCATCCTTGCATCTCTTTTATAGAGTTCTTCCGTGTATTGCTTCCATCTTCCTTTTATTTCATCTCAGTCAGTCAGTGTGTTCCCCTGTTGATTATTCAACATCCCTACTCGTGGTTTAAATTTCCCTTTCATTTCTCTAATCTTTTGGAATAGGGCTCTTGTTCTTCCTTTTTTGTTGTCCTATTTCTGTATAATAACTGTTCTAACAGCTTTCTTTTTCCCTACATACTAGTTGTTGTATAGTTGCATTTAGGGTTCTGACCGTGTTTCTATCTCCTTCTGCTTTTGCTTTCCTTCTCTCTTTAACCATTTTAAGAGTTTCTTCAGTCATCCATTGAGGTCTTTCTCTCTTTTTAACTATTGTCTTTTTGTATTCTTCCCAGGTAATGTCGCTGACTTCAGTCCATAGTTCTTCTGGTTCTCTGTCAACTAAGTTTAAAGCCTCAAACCTGTTCCTTGTTTGATCTTTATATTCTTCTGGGAAGTTATTTAAATTGTATTTTGGCATTATGAGTGCTTTGTTCTTCTGCTTTAGCTTTACTCTGATTTTCGATATGATCAGTTCATGATCTGTACCGTAGTCTGCTCCTGGTCTTGTTTTTGCAGAAAGTATGGAACTTCTCCATCTTCTGTTTCCAATTATATAATCAATTTGTTTCCTATATTGACCACCTGGTGATGTCCACATGTACACTCGTCTTTTTGGTTGCTCAAAAAATGTGTTTGCAAGAAACAAATCATTGGCTTCACAGAATTCAATAAGTCTTTCTCCTGCTTGATTTCTGTCTCCTAAGCCCCATTTCCCCACAATTCCTAGTTCTTCTCTGTTCCCTACTTTTGCATTCCAGTCCCCCATGATTATCATCATATTTTGTTTTGGTGTGTGATCAGTTTCCTCCTGTACTTAGAATCATAGAATCATAGAGTTCTATGTACTTAGAATCATAGAATCATAGAGTTGGAAGGGGCCTTGTAGGCCATCGAGTCCAACCCCCTGCTCACAGCAGGAAATCCACAGCTAGAGCTGTGGATCCCACCACCTCCCTAGGCAGTCGGTTCCATTGCCGAACTGCCCTTACTGTCAAGAAGTTCCTTCTAATGTCCAATCTGAATCTACGCTCCTGCAACTTAAAACCATTAGACCTAGTCCTACCCTCTGGGGCAGCAGAGAACAAATCTGTACCCTCCTCTATGTGACAGCCCTTCACGTACTTAAAGAGTGCAATCATGTCACCCCGCAGCCTTCTCTTCACCAGAGTGAACATGCCAAGTTCCTTCAACCTTTCCTCATAAGACTTGTTCTCCATACCGGCTATCATCCTCGTCACCCTCTTCTGAACCTGCTCTAACTTGTCTATATCTTTCTTAAAATGAGGCGCCCAGAACTGAACGCAGTATTCCAGATGAGGCCTGACTAATGCAGAATATAGTGGGACTATTACTTCCCTCGACCTGGAAACTATAGCTCTGTTTATGCAGCCCAAAACCGCGTTTGCCTTTTTTGCCACAGCATCACACTGCTGGGTCATGTTCAACTTGCGATCCACTACAATTCCAAGGTCCTTCTCACACGCACTACTGCTAAGCCGGGTATTTCCCATCCTGTACCCATGCATTTTGTTTTTGTGGCCTAAATGCAGAATCCTGCATTTGTCTTTATTGAATGTCATTTTATTAATATCAGCCCAATTTTCTAGTCTATTCAGGTCCCTTTGGATTTTATTCCTGTCTTCCATTGTGTTAGCTATCCCTCCCAGTTTCATATCATCCACAAACTTCATAAGGCTTCCCTCCACTCCATCATCTAAGTCATTGATAAAAATGTTGAAGAGTATCGGCCCCAGGACAGAACCCTGTGGCACTCCACTCGAGACCTCCTTCCAATCCGAAGCAGAGCCACCAAAGACCACTCTTTGAGTACGGTTTTCCAACCAGTTGTGAATCCATCTGACAGTATTTCCATGTAGTCCGCATTTGACTAGTTTGCTAATCAAAAGGTCATGGGGGACTTTGTCAAACGCCTTGCTGAAATCTAGATAGATGACATCTACAGCATTTCCACCATCTACTAAGCTAGTGACCCAATCAAAAAAAGAGATGAGATTAGTTTGACAGGATTTTTTTCTTGACAAACCCATGCTGGCTCCTTCTAATCACAGCATTGTCATCTAGATAGTTGCCAATGGACTCTTTTATTATCCGTTCTAATATCTTTCCCGGTATTGAAGTCAGACTAACCGGCCTGTAATTCCCCGGATCTTCTTTTTTACCTTTTTTAAAGAGCGGGACGACGTTTGCCCCTCTCCAATCCTCCGGCACCTCTCCCGTTCTCCATGATTTCTCAAAGATGATGGCAAGAGGTTCCGAGAGTACATCCGCAAGTTCCTTCAATACTCTGGGATGCAGTTCATCAGGCCCTGGAGATTTGAACTCATTTAGGTTAACTAGGTATTTCCTGACTATCTCCTTATCAATCTCGAACTGCAATCCCGACCCCTTACTGAGATTGCTACCGATGCAAGGTTGCACACTGTTCCCTTTTTGGGAGAAAACGGAGGCAAAATAGGTGTTGAGCAGTTCTGCTTTTTCCTCGTTATCTGTCAACATTTTCCCATCCTCATTGAGCAGCAGTCCCACCGTTTGCTTGGTCTTTCTCTTGCTTTGAACATATCTGAAAAACCCCTTTTTGTTGTTCCTCGCTTCCCTCGCCAGCCTCAGCTCATTCTGGGTTTTAGCTTTCCTTACACTATTCCTGCAAGCCCGAGCCGCTCGTCGGTACTCTTCCTTGGTGATGCGTCCTTCCTTCCATTCTTTATATATGCTCTTTTTTACTTTTACCTCCTCCACCAGTCTTCCGTGTAGCCACATTGGCTTTTTCCGATGTCTTCCATTTTTCTTCCTCTTTGGAATTGTTTGCGATTGCGCTTTTTGTAATACGTTCTTCATGAACTCCCATGCTTCTTGGGCTCCTTTTTTCTTTAGTCTATCTAGCCACGGGATCCTACCCATCATTTCCCTGAGCTTGCTAAAATCGGCTTTCCTGAAATCCAAGGTCCATGTTTGACTATATTCTTCTTTGGCTTTCCCCAGAATCCCGAATTCCAGCATTACGTGGTCACTTTCCCCCGCTTTAATTCCCGTGACCAATTTGTCCCTGTTAGTTAAGATCAGGTCCAGGATTGCCGATCCCCTTGTTCCTTCTTCTACTTTTTGAAAGAGGAAATTATCAGCAAGGCCCATCAGGAATTTGTTGGAGGCTTTGTGCTTCGCAGAGTTTGTCTCCCAGCAGATATCCGGGTAGTTGAAGTCCCCCATCACTACTACTTCTTGCCTCCTTGAGATTTCAGAGATTTGTTTGAGAAAGGCCTCGTCTACCACCTCTTCTTGGCCAGGGGGTCTGTAGTAGACACCTACTACCATGTCGGTTTTATTTGTTTCTCCATTTATTTTTACCCAAATGGTCTCTACCAGACCCCTTTGTTCGCTCTCTTGGATTTCCATAGAGGTGTATTTGTCTTTGATGTATAATGCTAGTCCCCCTCCTTTTCTGTTGCTTCTATTCTTTCTGTAGAGTTTATATCCTTGAATGGCTATATTCCAATTATGGGAGTCATCCCACCAAGTTTCTGTTATCCCTATGATGTCATATTTGCCTTGATGCACTAAGACTTCAAGCTCCCCTTGCTTGTTTCCCAAGCTCCGCACGTTGGTATATAGACACCAGAAGTCTCTTTTGTCCTGATTGGATTCCTCTGTTAATATACCATGAGCTTTGCCTCGCATCCCTTTCTCTCTCCCAGTGTCTGCTGTACCCTTCAAATTGTTGCATTTACAACTCGCTGTCTTTGGATCGGTAGTTAAGCTATCATCTCCATCCCCCAGAGGCTTTAGTTTAAAGCCCTCTTGATGAGTTTTGCCATACTTCTGCCAAAGAGATTCTTCCCAGTCCTCGTAAAAATCTTCTGCGTGAAATCTCTCTATTTCTTCTTCTTCTTCTTCTGTGTTTGATGTTGGAGCGTAGACTTGGATGCAGGGGCATCACTAAGAAGGGGCGGGGTGTGTGGACCACACCCGGGTGACACCCAGAGCTGCCCCTACCTTAATCTCCAGACTCTCAGCTTCAATTAAAAAAAACCAACTAAGTTTCTAGGTCATCTGGTTCCCGAGATATACACCAAAACGTCAGCCCCCCCACGACTGTTTAATCTGTTTTTTAACCAATCTGTATAGCAGCTTTTAGCCAGAACTTGGAAAAGTTACTTTTTTAAACTACAGCTCCCATCAGCCCCAGCCAGCATGGCCACTGGATTGGGCTGATGGGAGTTATAGTTCAAAAAATAACTTTTCCAGGCTCTGGCCTCTAATCCCCCCTTTTCCGGATTGTAGCCAATAAGGGGAGCCAGGCTTGTGATTTGTTGACCCAGGCAGTGCTTAGGCTTCATTACAACATCAAAATGGTGGTTTTGAGGTCTTCAGTTTGAATAAGTAAGAATATGGGTTACAGTTTTTTTCTCTTGTGTGTAACACACAGTCAGACCCTGGGCTGTTGGAGAGGGCAGTGCTTTGAAAACTAGTTATAAATCTGTTTGATTTTTACATTTCATTTTGTCACTAGAGTGGCCAGATCCAAAATAAAGGGCAGGGTTATGTCACCTTTAAAAGTTGTGTAAAAGAAGGAATTTCAGCAGGTGTAGCTTCAAGCCAGAGCAGCAGGAGGGAAAGAAGTAAGACCAGCCGCCTGAACTGAGAGACTGTGCTTGTTATTTGCTTGCTACCTCTTTGTGGCATCTTCTTTCTCTTGAGTAGACTTACTGAACTGGTCAGAGGGCTTCTGTTGGAGGGGACTACAAGTGAAGCAGCAGTTTCCAGCAGCCCTCTATATTGGGCCATTGTTGGAGGCAGGGCTGTAAGAGAGACACAGGTGGGGGGGCTTGCTGTTGGCTATGAGGGCCTGTACATGACACTGGGGCAATGAGACAGACTTGGGATTCTGTTGGTGTACTGCCCACCCTAACTGAGCAGGCAGAGATGGTCTCAAGCTTGAGAACCCCATTACATTTGTTTTGAGGGACTTCAGTATCCACACTGAAGCTGCATTGGAATTTCATGGCCTGCAACCATGGGGCTGTCTGTCTGGGCCAAAGTGTAAGGAAGGGCATACCTTTGTTTTGGTCTTTGCCTCAGTGTGTGAACAGGGCAATCTGGACATTGAGGGGGGCTTAACTCACCCCATTGTTACTGTCAGACCACTCTCTGGTAAAGCTTGGACTTATAGTACTAGTCACCTTCGGTAGAATTGGGCGACCTATTAAGATGGTCTGCCCTTGGAGACTTATGGAATCCAAAACCAAAGCCGGTGGTGATCCTGTTGAGGTCTTTGTGTCACTATGGAATGCAGATGGGGGTGGGCGCTTGACATGATTGCTCCCAATTGACCTGTCCTGCACTGTAGAGCCCAGATTGCTTCCTGGTTTTCTGCGGTATACCAGGACAACGAAAACTAAAGTGCAAGTGGTGTAAAATTCAAAGTGAAGCCAACTGGGCATGTGCTAGAGTGCATAATTGCACCTACTGCATGACAATGAAGGCTGCAGAGAAGCTTGTTTTGCTGCTTCCATCACAGCCTTGAGTAGCCATCCAGCATTGCTTTTCCGAGTGGTGTGGTGGTTATTCTCATATACCCCAGCAAATTGAATGCTTGCACTCTTGAGTCATGCTGTGACAAATTTTAAAACACTTTGAAGATACAACCTATGCCAACTTGAATTGATACTATTGATATAGTATCAGATGGATGTCCAATGGAGTCTTACCTAGTTTTATGGGACCTGTTTCAGTTTTTGAGGCTTGAGGGCACGGGCAAGATGTTTGTTGTAATCCAGTCGTGCACATGTTACGCCTGTGCTAAAAGCACTGCACTGGCTGCCTATCAGCTATTGAACCATTTAAAAAGTTTTGTTGCTGATGTGTGAAGCCCTAAAGAACTCGGGACTTGGACACCTAGAAGAGCACCTTATACAGACCTGCTAGGACATAAAGGTCATCAGCAGAGGCCTTGTTAGGGTCATCCCACTTTATGATGTGTTGCTTGTTGATGACACAGAAACAAGCCTTCTCTGTTGTGGCACTCATTCTTTGGAATGCTCTTTCCCCCACTCCTATAGGGGAGGCATCCACAGTAGAGTGCTTCTGAAAAAGTGTGAAAAACACATTGGATTGCTCAGGCTTTCCCCAGCTGGGTCACTGGCCCATTTTAGATACTGTGCATATCCCTGGCATTTGTTTGTTCTTTGCTGTTGATATTTTAATATTATATATATTTCAGTACTTGTTTGATTTTATATGTTTTTAACATGTTAATGTTGGATTTTATTCTGTATGCCACTTTGGGATCCTGGATGGGAAGTGGTCTACAAATGATATTAATTAAAGGTACAGGAGGTCTGTCCTCTTTTTCATCTTTATCTCCCTCATTGTTATTGCTTGTTTTTTATCCTCAATATTCAAGGCAGTTTTAAATGGACATTCATTCAGACAAATTAAGGTGCAATCCAACTTGTATTTATGCCAGGCTGAGGGAACTAGGATATACCTACACCAGCAGAACCCCAGCTGAGGTAGACCCTGCCAGCTTTGTATAAGCATGGTCCCTCATTGGCACCAAACAGGCACTGTCCTTTAGCCACTGCCTTGGGCTTCTGCAGCTACATATCCTCTTGCTAGGCCACACCTCTGAGAGCTGCAGGTGGAAACAATTCTGCCTGAAAACAGACTGACAAGCAGGTAGGCCGATAAAAACAGGTAAGTACTCGCAGGATACAGCAGATGATTGCTAGGCACTGCCTTGGGCTTCTGCAACTTAATAGTCCCTTTGCAGGGCTACACTTCTGAGAGCTGCAAGTGGGCCATTATGGGACAGCACTGCAGGAAAGAACATGAAAAAACAAATGAACTCCAAGCTTAGCTGCAGACATCAGTACATCTTAAGAAGTTCATGATCGAGGCTGTCTGAGGTGCTCTGACCCCAGAAAAACTGATGATTGCTTCTTGCTTGCTGGTTGGACAACAAAAGAACATATGAAGAGCCCTGCTGGATCAGGGCAAAGGCCCATCTAGTTCAGCATCTTGTTCTCATAGCGGCCAACCAGATGCCTGTGGAAGCTAGGGTTGCCAGGTCCATGGCCTGAGACTGATCCTGTATCTTTAGGAGAAGAGAAGGTTAGCCAAGTGCAGGTGTTCTTGCAACTCTGTAATGGGAAAAACCACAAGGTGGAATTCTCCCTCCCCCCTCCACAACTTTTAAAGATACAGAAGACCTCTTGGAGGCCGGGCCTGGCAACCAAGAGGTCTTCTGTATCTTTAAAAGTTGTGGAGGGGAGAGGGAGACCACCTTGTGGTTTTTCCCATTCCAGTGTTGCAAGAACGCCTGCACATGGTTGACCTTCTCTTCTCCTAAAGCAGCCTTTCCCAACTAGTGGGCCACCAGATGTTGTTTGACCGCAATTCCCATCTTTCCTGACCATTGGCAATTCTGGCTGAGGCTGATGGGAGTTGTGGTCCAACAACATCTGGTGGCCCACTAGTTGGGAAAGGCTGTCCTAAAGATACAGGATCAGTCTCAGGCCATGGACCTGGCAACCCTAGTGGAAGCCCACAAGCAGGACCTAGCTGCAGTAGCCCTCTTCCCCTACTTGTGATTCCCAGCAACTGGTGTTCAGAGGCATACTGCCTCTGATACTGGAAGTAGTAGATAGTCATCAGGACTAGTAGCTGTTGACAGCCTTATCCTACATGAATTTGTCCAATCCTCTTTTAAAGCCACCAAAGTTGATGGCCATAACTACATCTGTGGGCAAATTCCATAGTTTAACTGTGCACTGAAGAGGAAGTCACCACATTTGTCAGGATACTTCAAAAACAAGGAGTAGAAGTGACCACACAGAGACACACACCTCCAAGTTCTTCACTGTCAAGTGCTGCCCAGTTTTCAAAGTCAACTTTGACAAGCATTTTTCAGAGTCCCAACTCAGCTTAACAAGGCAATAGATCTTCCCAGGGCCACATAATAAGAATATGGGTTAAAGTTTTTTTTCTCTTGTGTGTAGCACACAGTCAGACCCTGGGCAGTTGGAGAGGGCAGTGCTTTGAAAACCTTTCCAATATGAAAGCTTTACTTGCTTTTCTGGGAGTAAAGGAATGCTGATCCCATGTACCTGGAGTAAACCTCATTGAATTCATTAGGACTTACTTTTGAGTAGACATGGTTAGGATTGTGCTGTAAATTACCGTATATTCCGGCGTATAAGATGACTTTTTAACCCAGGAAAATCTTCTCAAAAGTCGGGGGTCGTCTTATAGGGCGGGTGCTGAAACTTCCGAGCTGGACTGGAGAATCTGCGGTCGCCGCATATGGTGGGGGGAGCTCAAAAACAGCCGCGGCCGCATCCCCGCCGTATGCGGCGACCGTATGAAAGCAAGCCGGCTGGCTGGGTGCTGGCCTCGAGCTGGGGGGTGACAGTCACCCCACCTCACGCGAAGGCAACCCTGTTGCTACCAAGCGCCCCCAATACTATTGCCCCCAATACTAAGACTCACAGGTAGCTGCAGCCTCCGACAGCAGGGCGGGGTGCCGTAGGGAGCTCACCTCTGTCTCCTCGGGGGGGAGTCATTCGCTGTCCTCCCCAGGTCCGGCAAGCTTGTAGAGAAGGGCTCGCTCAGGCAAGGCAAGCGTGCACGCTCCTGCGTCTATCGCCTCCCTATTTTGACAAGGATGAGCCCAGCACAAGCGCGCACCTGCCGGCCTGAGGCAAGGAGGCGGGAGGAGAGGGATGAGCGCAGAGAAGGCCCTCTCCCTCCGAGACAGCACGGGCACTGTGCTCTCCTTAAGCTGGCAGATTTCTTCCACTCCGTCTGACAAGGCGCGTTCCCTCTCAGACCATCACAACACGCGTGCGCGCACGCTTCCTTTAAATCAGGTTGTGATCCAGTAGTGTATTAGTACCGTATATTCCGGCGTATAAGATGACTTTTTAACCCAGGAAAATCTTCTCAAAAGTTGGGGGTCGTCTTATACGCCCAGTCGTCTTATACGCCGGAATATACGGTAATGGGACTTCTGAGTAAACATAACAAATAATTGTGTTTGTGTTAAAATGAACATAATTTTGATGTAGTTCTTAAAACGTTTTTACTTTGAATTCTATTGTTTTCTTACCAAATTTTCACTTTAACCACATGAAACTATGTATAAATGTAAATACATTTAGGCTGTGCGTATGATATTGTAATTTAAAGGTGTAATTTTAATTTTGCTAGTTGTTTATGTGACTATTATTGCCATTACATTCAGTGATATACGGGAATTACGATTTACGAGTAACATTAGTACAAAAAACATTGCTAAGGATTCTTCTGTATGGTCTGGTACGGGAGGAGGTCCATGGGGGTGACACCATGAGTTACTGCACTGGGTGACACCAACCCTGGTGACGCCACTGCTTGGATGATGGTTATGTTAATAGGTTTCCCCGTTTATTTATTTATTTATTTATTGGACTTCTTAGTCGCCCATCTGGCTGGCTAAACAGTTACTCTGGGCGACGTGCAAAATAAGCAAAATAGCACAAAATGACACATCAATACAATAACATTAAAATCTAAAAGCAATGATGTTAAAATCTAGCCCACCCCAAAGGCCTGCCTGAAGAGCCAGGTCTTCACGGCCTGGCGGAAACTCATTAATTAATTTCATTGATGTCAGTCAGACCTTGCGTTGTACCTCCTAATTGCTTTTACTACATCACTTCTCACTATTAATGCAACCCCATTTCTTCTTGATTTCTCATTTCCTGCATAAAATATTTTGTAGTTGCCTGATTGAAAATGTCCCATTCTTGTCCATTTTAATTCACTCACGCCAAGTATTGTCATGTTGATATGTTCCATTTCTTGCTTGACAATTTCTAACTTTCCCTGGTTCATGCTTCTCACATTCCATGTTCCTATTGTGTGTGTCGTACAACTCCGGACTCCTTTCACATCTGTGTGCATCAGCCTCTGGGCTTCTTTTCGGCTTTGACCCAGCTGCGTCATTATTCTTATCCCAGAAATTTTATTTTATTTTAGCAGCTATGCACCACTATCAGTAACATTAATACCATGCTGATGATGGAATATTATTTATTTATATTACCATCTTCAGATATATGTGGCCCAGGGTTGATGCTATGTTCGATGCTGAGATGTATTTCTGTTTTTATGTTATGCTGCATTTCAACAACGCTTTATTCCGTCTTCCTGACATTTCCTTACCTGTTAATTTTCACGTTTTATGTGATCTTTCACATGACATTAAATCTACTTCTGCAAAACTAGTGGAATCTAGCGGAAATTTAGTGCTAATTTCTGTGTTGTTTTCAGGGGGGGGAAACAGTTCTCCCTGGAAACCTGAAATACTGCGGGAGTTTTGCATAGTTAATATCCTGCAGTTTTCATGGATCACAGTCCCACTGCCTACTTAACAAAATTTTGGGTGGTATTTTGACATTCTGCTCTGTGAATCACGGAGGAACAGAAGTTCACATGTGCGCAAAGGGTGGGGGAGAGGTAACATGTCTGATTACATTTGTTGTTGTGTTATACTACGCTCACCGGTATGAATGAAATTTAGTGTGACACAGCAGTATATTGATCAAAAGGCCCCAGATTTATAACACAACTGATTCTGCAGTGTAAAAGGAACATTAGAAATCGGGACAAAAGTGCTACCATTATAACCAGTAAAGCTAAAACAATAAACTCCATGTCTGAATGCAGCCTTCATGTTTTTAGAGGTTGCACAATTGTTTTTAATGTATATGGCCATGTGTTGTTGTTGTTTTTGTAAACCCTCCCTGAAATCCTAGAAGTTGAAGGACAATTTAAAAGTGTCATTGATGATGATATGTGTTGGTAAAGGGTCTCCTTGCCAAGGGAACCATGCTGTTAAGTTGGTTAAGAAACCACCATGATAAGAAACTCCACTGTTGACATCTGTTTTGAAGCTTTTGCTTCTGCCCCTGTGGAGGTGGGGGGAACAACAACTTTTTCCCATTCATTTGTGTTCACCTTTTCAGTGATAGCTCTGCCTAACTCTCAAACCTTTTAGCTTTTGTAAATGAACGCTCTTGTTCATGGCACCACTCTCATCCATGGCTCAGATGCACAACTTATAACTGTTAGAAGCCGTGCTTTCAGTATTGTGGCCCAAGCCTGTGCAACTCCCTCCCAATTGAGGTTAGACAAGCACTCTCCTTGCTGAACTTCTGGCACATGACAAAGACTTCCTTATTCCAGCAGGCATTTTAAGGAAGTGTTTGAGTTTATGTTCGGTTTTATGTAATTGTTTTTATTTTCTTCTTTGTATGGTTTATATCTATGTGCGCACTGTGACGCCCTCCCCTGGCTCTCTCTGTCAGGTTCCTACCTGCTCGTGGCTACTGCCTTTCACTAGGCACCACCAGGGACTCCACCAGTCCGGACTGTCCTTTTTTATGGTTTCTCTCTCCGCTCTAGCACAGATCTCAATAGATCCCCCTGCTAGGCAGCACCACCAGTCACGTTCTACAACCAATGTTCCCAGAGACCTTGCCTGAGTCTCTCTATCCGGTTACATTCGTGACTGCATGCCTATGCTGTTCCCAACCCCCTTGTATCAATGCAGATAACTCATAACTCGGGGTTGCTCTGGATACTTATAATGTTATCTTCTCCTCTTCACTGCTGCCACCATTTGTTACTGTTTCCCTTCAGCCTTGGTTATTACCTTACCCTCCCTTCTGGTCTGTGAAACCCCAGCCAAGGATCAGGCCTTCGGTAAACCAAAATAGTATTTATTAAATAACATTAATAACAAGATAACTTTGATAATGATCTACAAGCTTATGGTTTCATCTATTACTATGATATTTGACTTATTACTAATCCGAACTCCACCTCCCTCTTTCTCCACACTCTCCTGACATACACCAACTCACACCCACCTCCAATCTCCACCAAAACAACCCACTCACGTCCACTCAGATTCAACTGTCATCCTTCCATTTATACTCTCAGCCATCCAAACACTCAGCCAATCATCCAGCATTCTACTGCTCATTTACTCCCCCCTCCTCTTTCATTCCACTTGCCACATATCTTCTATACAAACAGCACTTACCATATATACATTAATACAGGAACATCACACGCACCACTTAGAAATGCTAATGATTATAATAATATGGAGGCAGAAGGAACTGAAGGCCTTGGTTAGGGAAAGCACACTTGGAATGTAACGTACATATTTTTGTAGACCAAGCAGGTATTTGTTAGGCTGAAGGTCATGCTACTGTGAAATATTTTCAGGCACATTGCTACAAAATAATGTTTTGGAGTGTAATTATGTTAATTCTTCTAATATAGGCATTCTATGGTAAAAGTAATTTTTTTAAGAAAAATCTCTGGAGCAGAATGTAGGCACAGTGTGTTGCAACAGAAGGTGTGTGCTTTAGATTATATTCATACACGTTTTCCAATAAGAGTAGGTTGATAAGGGTATAATGTAGATGGTTCTTGTAAGCTGTTTGCCTGCCTTGCCTTGTCTTGTGACAGAATGTTCAAGTAAGTAATCATACTCTATTTCGGATATGGCCTTTGTTCATTACCTACGTAAATAATTTGCACTACATATTTGACTCAAGCATGTGAGTTTAGGCCTAATGTTTAACACAAAGAAATCTGAGTCATCACAGCCCTCTCTTTTACATGTCCTCATGATCTGCCCATGTGAAATGCTGGGAAGATGGATAAGAATGTGGAATTATTCCAATTCAACTTTGTTTTTAAGAAACAGCCTGATAAAACAATTTATTTTGCTGCGGAAGTAAGTTTTATTTTGGAAGGGGAACTTTGACACTGCAAAGGCATTGCAAACATTTGTACTTAGAACAAAAGTACTTATCATCTTGTTGATATAAATTTATGTTGATACAGGAAACTAATACAATGTATAGCCTAGTTAAGTTAACCTAAAATTCTCCACATGAAGTGGCATGGAAGGAAGGACGCATCACCAAGGAAGAGTACCGATGAGCGGCTCGGGCTTGCAGGAATAGTGTAAGGAAAGCTAAAACCCAGAATGAGCTGAGGCTGGCGAGGGATGCGAGGAACAACAAAAAGGGGGTTTTCAGATATGTTCGAAGCAAGAGAAAGACCAAGCAAACGGTGGGACTGCTGCTCAATGAGGATGGCAAAATGTTGACAGATAACAAGGAAAAGGCAGAACTGCTCAACATCTATTTACCTCTGTTTTCTCCCAAAAAGGGAACAGTGTGCAACCTTGCATCAGTAGAAATCTCAGTAAGGGGTCGGGATTGCAGTTCGAGATTGATAAGGAGATAGTCAGGAAATACCTAGCTAACCTAAATGAGTTCAAATCTCCAGGGCCTGATGAACTGCATCCCAGAGTATTGAAGGAATTTGCGGATGTACTCTCGGAACCTCTTGCCATCCTCTTTGAGAGATCCTGGAGAACGGGAGAGGTGCCGGAGGATTGGAGAGGGGCAAACGTTGTCCCGCTCTTTAAAAAGGGTAAAAAAGAAGATCCGGGGAATTACAGGCCGGACAGTCTGACTTCAATACCAGGAAAGATATTAGAACGGATAATAAAAGAGTCCATTGGCAACTATCTAGATGACAATGCTGTGATTAGTAGGAGCCAGCATGGGTTTGTCAAGAAAAAATCCTGTCAAACTAATCTCATCTCTTTTTCTGATCGGGTCACTAGCCTAGTAGATGGTGGAAATGCTGTAGATGTCATCTATCTATATTTCAGCAAAGCGTTTGACAAAGTCCCCCACAACCTTTTGATTAGAAAACTAGTCAAATGCGGACTACATGGAAATACTGTCAGGTGGATTCACAACTGGTTGGAAAACCATACTCAAAGAGTGGTTGTCGGTGGCTCTGCTTCGGACTGGAAGGAGGTTTCGAGTGGAGTGCCACAGGGTTCTGTCCTGGGGCCGATACTCTTCAACATTTTTATCAATGACTTAGATGATGGGGTGGAGGGAAGCCTTATGAAGTTTGCGGATGATACGAAACTGGGAGGGATAGCTAACACAATGGAAGACAGGAATAAAATCCAAAGGGACCTGGATAGACTAGAAAATTGGGCTGAAATTAATAAAATGACATTCAATAAAGACAAATGCAGGATTCTGCATTTAGGCCACAAAAACAAAATGCATGGGTACAGGATGGGAAATACCCGGCTTAGCAGTAGTGCGTGTGAGAAGGACCTTGGAATTGTAGTGGATCGCAAGTTGAACATGACCCAGCAGTGTGATGCTGTGGCAAAAAAGGCAAACGTGGTTTTGGGCTGCATAAACAGAGCTATAGTTTCCAGGTCGAGGGAAGTAATAGTCCCACTATATTCTGCATTAGTCAGGCCTCATCTGGAATACTGCGTTCAGTTCTGGGCGCCTCATTTTAAGAAAGATATAGACAAGTTAGAGCAGGTTCAGAAGAGGGTGACGAGGATGATAGCCGGTATGGAGAACAAGTCTTATGAGGAAAGGTTGAAGGAACTTGGCATGTCCAGTCTGGTGAAGAGAAGGCTGCAGGGTGACATGATTGCACTCTTTAAGTACCTGAAGGGCTGTCACATAGAGGAGGGTACAGATTTGTTCTCTGCTGCCCCAGAGGGTAGGACTAGGTCTAATGGTTTTAAGTTGCAGGAGCGTAGATTCAGATTGGACATCAGAAGGAACTTCTTGACAGTAAGGGCAGTTCAGCAATGGAACCGACTGCCTAGGGAGGTGGTGGGATCCCCTTCGCTGGATGTCTTCAAGCAGAGGCTGGACAGCTATCTGTGGGAGATGCTCTAGCTGTGGATTTCCTGCTGTGAGCAGGGGGTTGGACTCGATGGCCTACAAGGCCCCTTCCAACTCTATGATTCTATGGCTTAATGGCTATTGCCATGCAGAAAAAGAAAGATATTTGGTCATGTGTATGTATGCAAATACGGCATCACCCTGCATTCAATGAACTGTCCTTCCTTAAAAAATTAAATAGGAACCAGTAGCAGTGTATTAACATGTTGTGTTTGAAATATGTATATATATGTTGTGTGTGTGTTCTAACAACCCGAATTGTGGTACATCAGTTATGCCAGAAGAAAGGTGGAAATGTGTCCATGTGTTGCGCCCCAGGCGCCCCAGGAGTTAGCTCAGGGAGAGGAGTCAGATGAGGACGAGGTCCCTGGGAGCGCTGAAGGGAGAGCACTGAAGGGAGAGCACAGTCATCCTGCAGACTCCATTGGCCAGCCCCCCCATTGAGGCAGTTTCCTCTCCGCCTGCGAGCCCCCTGCCTGAGCAGTTGGGAAGCGACCCCTTGAGTGCGCCAACCACACCCCCACAGGAATCCCCACCTGGCACTTCAAATGCTTCCCAGCCAACCAGCTTCCTGCTCCCTGAAGTCGAGCCATCGCCTATCAAAGCCCCGCTGTCAGATGGGCCATCGGAGGCTTGCCCCGCCTTCCCTACTTAAGCAGGTGCCTGCCCAAGCTCCAGTGCTGATTCAACTCCCCACACGCTGAAGAGACTATTTAGGTAGCTTAGCTAGGGAAGGTTGTTAGTAGACAGGTTTATGAAGTGCAGTGCTTTGGACGTAAGCATCACTCTAGTAAAATGAGAATTAAACCAAGCCTTGTCTCCATCTCATGTCTCAGGCTCTGGGCAGGACACCATGCATAAGGTATGTGTACAATTTTTTGTGGGAAGAAAAAAAGAAATATTAGGGAGAAATATTAGGCTTCTCCCATCATCTTTAAATTGCACCATTTTTTTCCTCTCTCAAATATGGACAACTATTCAGAGAGGGAGCCATTACTTTCCCTCTCCATTGGGATGAAGTAGTATTCTTGCTTTCATTCTGTTAACATACAGACCTTCTTTTGTAAAACCTACATGCAAGGAAGGCAGTTAGGGTCTCTTCTAGTATGTTACATGCGGTTTGTTTCAATTTTAATTGTAATTATCATTTGATGATACTTATTGGCAAGTTAGATGTACAGATTTGCACAAACCTTAAATTTGTGCATGCACACTCTTCTTTGTGTTGCCCTTTCCATCCTTTCTTTCTTTTCAGATTAAGTAAGTAACTATGATTAATTAATCAAGGAAGTGTTCCTTGATTAATTAAGCATAGCTTCCCATTTAATCTGAAATTGGAAACTATGGTTACTGGGATTGAAACCACCCAGGATCTTAAACCAATTTTAAAGCATGAGCTAAAATTTTCATTTGTTCTGACTCTGGTAAGTGCGAACAGAAAGCTTGTGCACATCTCAGTTTAGTAAGCTAAAGTACATACATCTAGGGTTGCCAGGTGTCTAGTTTTTGCCCAGACACTCTGGATTTTGGGGTCCGGGTGAGTCACCTTAATCTCTGGAAAAATTAAGTTTCTAGGTGATCTGCTTCATGAGATATGCACCAAAACGTCAGCCCACCCACCCCCGCAACTTCTGTGAAATGATATCTTAGCTGGCTGCTCTAACCCCACCCTTTTAGGTTTCATCTGAATTGAGCCAGTATTTACTGGTGAAAACACCACTTTAGCTATTTATGTCTGTCAAAGAGTTAATAAAAGTGCATATAATCTGCCCATTTTCCTTCTTCACATGCAGGAAGAAGTGTTATGATTCATTCTAGAGGTTTTACATATCTCTAGGTGTGGCTGAATGCTGGCAAATGCAATTATGGTTTTTCGTAGGATTTCTCTTTTTGTATTTGAATCTGTGTTCAAATATGAGCTCTGGACCCCTGCCCATCTTGGCTGGTGAAGACTGGCAGGGCTGTAACCACCGGCTGGGCCAAGGAGGTAATAAATGCCTCCTTGAGAGAGGGAGTAGTCCCTGGTAGTCTCAAGGAGGCAGTAATAAGACCTCTTTTAAAGAAACCTTCTTTGGACCCAGATGTTTTGAACAACTATAGACCGGTGGCGAATGTCCCTTTTTGGGGCAAGGTTTTGGAGCGGGTGGTCGCTGGCCAGCTCCAGGCACTCTTGGATGAAACCGATTATCTGGATCCGTTTCAATCCAGTTTTAGGTCCGGTTTTGGCACTGAAACAGCCTTGGTCGCCCTGTATGATGACCTTTGTCGGGAGAGGGACAGGGGGAGTGTGACTCTGTTGATTCTCCTTGATCTCTCAGCGGCGTTTGATACCATCGACCATGGTATTCTTCTGGGGAGGCTCGCGGAGTTGGGGGCACTGCTTGGCAGTGGCTCTGCTCCTACTTAGCGGATCGTCGCCAGAAGGTAGTGCTTGGGGAACATTGCTCGACACCCTGGATTCTCCATTGTGGAGTCCCTCAGGGGTCGGTTTTGTCCCCCATGCTCTTTAACATCTACATGCAGCCTCTGGGTGCGGTCATCAGGAGTTTTGGAGTGCATTGCCATCAGTACGCTGATGACACGCAGCTCTACTTCTCCTTTTCACCTTCTTCAGGTGAGGCTGTTGATGTGCTGAACCGTTGCCTGACCGCGATAATGGACTGGATGAGAGCTAATAAACTGAAACTCAATCCAGACAAGACTGAGACACTGTTGGTGAGCTCTTTCCCTGCCCAGATGGTGGATGTTTATCCTGTTCTAGATGGGGTTACACTCCCCTTGAAGGAACAGGTTCGTAGTTTGGGGGTCCTTTTTGACCCTTCCTTGTTGCTCGAGGCTCAAGTGGCCTCGGTGGCACGGAATGCGTTTTACCACCTTCGCTCAGTAGCCCAACTACGCCCCTATCTGGAAAGTGATGATCTCGCCTCTGTTGTCCACGCTCTGGTAACTTCTAGATTGGATTACTGTAATGCGCTCTATCTAGGGCTGCCCTTGAAGACTGTTCGGAAACTTCAGCTAGTGCAAAATGCAGCAGCCAGGCTGTTGACGAGGACTAATCGGTCCGCGCATATGACACCTGTCCTGGCTCGCTTGCACTGGCTACCTATTTGTTTCCAAGCCAGATTCAAGGTGCTGGTGTTGACCTATAAAGCCTTACACGGTGTGGGACCTTGTGGAACGCCTCTCCCACTATGAACCTACCCGTTCACTTCGTTCAGTATCTAAGGCCCTCCTCCGGGTACCAACTCACCAGGATGCCCGGAGGACTGTTACTAAATCTAGGGCCTTTTCTGTGGTGGTCCCCGAATTGTGGAACAGCTTACTGGAGGAAATACGCATGGCGCCTACGGTTCTTTCTTTTAGGCGCCAGGTTAAGACCTGGCTATACTCCCAGGCATTTTAATGTTTATTGTTTAATGTTTTATGTTTAATGTTTTAGTTTAATGTGTTCCTCTTTGTTACTGATTTTATTCTATATTGTATTTTAATCTCGTTTTGTACGCTGCCCAGAGAGCTATTAGCTATGGGCGGTCTAGAAATGAAAATAAATAAATAAATAAATAAATAAATAAATAATAAATAAATGAAATCTCTAATGCCACAATTTTTGCAAATGTGGACTACAACCTGGGAGACCAGGGTTTGAATCCCCACACAGCCATGAAGCTCACTGGGTGACCTTGGGCCAGTCACTGCATCTCAGCTCCAGACATAGGCAATGGTAAACCCCCTCTGAATACCACTTACCATGAGAACCCTATTCATATGGTCGCCATGAGCAGGGATCGACTTGAAGGCAATCCATTTCCATTTTTCTCTTGTTGTATTTGAATCTGTGTTGCCACAATTTTTGGAAATGTAATTTTTTTGTACAACTCATAATTGCAGTATTTCATTTATGGGGGTGAAAAACACGCAACTACCTTGTAGCTATTAATTTCCTTCTGTTTGTGGTATTTCTAATGCTTGTATATACATATAAAAACATGTTTAGTGCTTCTGTACTTTGTTTCATACCTCAACTGAGATTCCATATTTGGTGATCTGTTCAATTTAATGGCTTGTTTTCCCCAGAAGACTGCAAAAACTAGATTTTCTTTCAACATTTTTATCATTCTTTAATGGTCTGTGAATCTTCCCTTAATGGTTTGTGAATTCAGTTATTTTGAAGGTAGAAATGAAATGCTTTACATAATATATCACTTCACTGCCAAAAATAGTGACTCTTTCTTGAAATTCTTTAGTATACTATGGGAAGAGGCTTATTCAGCACACACAGCAAGATTGAAAAAACATTTGAAAATCTGCTTCTAACTGCCTGTATAAAGGGTATCACTGGGAAGAAAGAAATTAATTTCTAAATCTTACCTTACTATGAAAGATAACATTCCAAGGTGTGCTAAAGCTAATGCTGGGACATCTCATTTAGCTTAAGCTATGACTGGAAACCCTTGGCATTGCAAAATTGGGCAGAGGTGTGGGTCTTTCTGGTTTAATTCGCTAGGCTGTTTGCTGCCATGGCAGCCAGCAGCATCCACTGCTGTAGCAGAGAACAGTCATAGATCTGGAAATGCAGGTTGAATACTAAAATGCAAGGAAGCTTTTTCAGTGCTTTGCTTCGCTGGTTAATTTTGGCTCTTATTGAGCACTGACGTGCTGGTTGCACTTGCATCTCTATCAGTCCGTCTAAAGTAAAGAGCTGTGCACAGCAATCGGTTGTGATCTGTTGCGGGAGCATGGAAGAAGCACGGTAATCGGCACTTGTGCTGCACTTTTGGATTTCTGAATACAGCAGCTATAGAAAGGGATCCAGGCCCATTACTCTGATGAGACTGATGTTTCAATGAAAAGAGAAAAGCATCGTTGGCTTTTAGGATTATTTTTGTGCTGGAGCAGATCAACTCTCTTCTGCTTGAAGAAAATTCAAGTAAAATGACTGTAAATACTGCAAATTAACAGGACTGGAAAGAAGCTTAGTATCAAATGTGAGATAAATTCAGACAAAATGACTCTGCCTGTCTAGTCATTTGCAGCGTGTACACTGGATGCTTAAGCTATGTTTTTCAGTACCTGTGGAGAGAAGAGCTGCATGGTGTCTAAAACGTGTGCTGCTGAAAGGTTCATTTCTGATACTGGCTGAAAGATCTTAACCTTCTCTGCATCTAGGAAGTATGAAGCATCATTTGAAGTGAACCTTTACCTAAAATTATGCAACGGCCTGCTGAACTCTCGGTGTTCAGAGGGAAGGATGCAAGAAATGGGGGTGCTTGTCTTCAGAAACAGAAGTCTTTGACTAATCTTACTCTCCTAAGTGAAGGGGAAAAGAGGCGATATTCATACAGAGAAAATTGGTTTGGCAGTGCTTCCAAGTCTAGCCAGGTTCATCATCAAAGGGAGACGGAACTTGGAAACAGAAGCTCACTTTCCAAAACACTATCAAAATCAGCACACTCCCTTTACTGTGCCAGCCACAAGTCACCATGGGAAACTGAAGAACTACCACCTGTTGGAGGCAGAACGCCCAGTAAAAGGCTCAGAGGCTATTCTACAGATGAATCTGGCCAAGGAGAAAGGAACAAATTGGGTGATGAAAATGTGCACTTTAAGCCCAAATTCACCAGCCAGAACTGGGTGGAGGAGGAGGAAGGTTGCTTACGTGAGGGGACTGCACAACTTGATGAGGATGTTATAACAACAATGCTTGGTGACTTAGAACAAGTGCTTTACAATGATTATTTGGGTGAGTTAATTTCTGCATGGCATGGGCAGATAGATGGCATTAGCACATCTGCATGGAAGAGATCTTGGTGACAGTAATCTTTGGAAACACAACTGGGTTTGTGTTCAATGTTGCAAGTTGGAATTTGTATCCTTTCTTTTAAATATAGCAACTGCATTTTTAAAAAGTCAGTAACGACAGCATATGCTTTTCCTAATAGATCATATTTGCACCACAGCTCACTTGAAACAACAAGAGATGGGAAGCTGTGGATTTTTACTCATTTGATTAATTTTTTTTCTATACATGCAGTCACACAATCTTTTTTTCCAGCTTAGGTAGGGTGGTGTGGTGTGGTGTCCCTGTGATTTCCTCTACATGTAATGGCCTTACTCAGTGTGAATGCTGTTATGGCCAGGGACCTGTGTAAGTCTTGCCACTTTATTCACAAATCTTTCCTATCTGTATTAATGTGCCCTAACACTTCATTAATCTGAAATTAGGCCACCAGCAAACTTAATAAGGTTTGATTTATTTAGGCAATGCTATGGCCTACTTTCTGCACTAGCTCCATAATGCTCCCTGCAGAAATCTCATCCATAAATACAAGCTTTGAGCAGAATTGTGAGTGCCAAGGCTTCACACACCAGCTACATTAGTGCAGGCAAGCAAGCATCAGTAATCTACAGCTATAGGTGCATCAAATTATTTCTCTGCAGCTGGCTGTACTTTTCATCTCCCTTCAATCAGAAGCGTGGATTGCTCAAAGTGTGTTGCATTCAGAGGTTTTGTGTAGTTAAATTTTTGGAACTCTGTGCTCCATTGCCAAGTGTCTCACTTTCTGTCTTTTGCAAATTTCCCAGTGGTATATACTTATGCTCAGAGTAAAGCTAAATCTGTCTATAGGGTATGATTTAAGCAGAAATTGTAAATACACTTATGGACAAGAGATTATGGGTTTGATAAATCAGGTAATCTGTGTTTGTTTCTGCCCCGATCTGTTTTATGACTTGGAAGACATCTGTTTCTGTCTATGACTTTTGCCAGACAGCACATTTTCCTAATAATGACACAACTGCGGATGTTGGGAATATTTTTACAGATAGATCATTTGTGTACAAAGCCATATATATGTAAATACAACCGGTGATGTCCCAAGAAGGAAATGTTTTATGTCATGGTAATGTTAAAGGAAAATGTTAATAAAACAGAGGTGATAGTGTGTGGCTGTTGCATTTTTATGAGATAATGTTGCAATCGCATAAGGTAAACATGGCTGTTAATAGCTGCATATGCCTCAGCTTTCCCCATCAGAAAATAAGACATGAATGCATAGACTGCATCAGAAACCCATGTATTAGAAAAAGAAATGTAGCCCGTGTCTCTACAAATGTTTGGAAAGGAACAGCAGCCATTCACCAGTCTCTTTCAATGAGATTACATTCATACTGTAATGTATGAATGTAAGATTCATACATTACAGTGTACATTACATTTGCAATTTCACATATAGTAAGTGTGCTCTGTCAAACTCCATATCTGGTTTGGGCAAAAACTGTGAACCCCAACAAATTTGTGTTCTCATGTTCATACAATTTTATGAATATCACACGGTAACATGATATGAGACTAGGTGGGTCATTTCAGTATATCTTCAATTCATGGAGGTTTCTTTGCTCATCCAAAAAATAAGGGATTGGAAGCTCTGAAAATGTACTTGAGAAAGACAGGGAGTGTGCTTGTTGATGCTGTTGGCATTTGTGAGAGAAGGGAAGCATGTGGCAAGTTTATGAGTTTCTCCATACTGAGCAAGAATTCTAATTCCCTCAGCTTTTGAGGATTCATCTAAATGGATGCTAGCTGTGCAAGAAGAAGACTCCTGGTCATGAAGCTGCATATCAAGAGCAGAAACTAGCTTGGATGCAGGATCATGAAACTTGAGATGTACTATCTGCTATCACAGCTCAATTTAATAGGCTGGTAGCGTAAGTAACTGATCCTGAATGACTAGCTTAATTTATTAGCTTACCTGTTGGTACAAGCAGGATAGAGATTTATTCACTTCTGACAGTGTGGAGAAGACTTTACTTGTTTTTCATTTCTGTCACAAATGCTTTATGTGTGGAATGTAGGGTTGTGCTAGAATTTCGCTCAATTCATATTTGGTACTAAATTTTCGATTAATTTGCTTATTCGCTATAGTTGCGGATCTGATTTTTATGTAGTGATTCTCGTGGCTATTTCCGGAAATGGATATTTTTTTTAAAGTGTCTAAAACATTGATATTAATATTGATATTTTATAAAGATTTCTTTTTAAATTGTTGATATTTCCTTTTAAAATATCAATATTAATATCAATATTTTTTCCATGGAGGGGAAAATGGATTGGTAAAAGCAGCAGCTAGAGGACAAAGAACAAACTTGAATATATACCAGCCTGTTAGGTTGATGGATTGCTTTAGAACTAGCACTGGCCAACAGATCCTGCCCCTAGTGGAATGTAATTTTTTTTTTGCAGTGTGGTTTCAAATGACCCTAGTTTCCCCTTCCCCATTGGTTACAAACCTTAATGTGACAAATGTAACTTGCATCATGAAAAACATATAAAGTGTGATGTATTGTTAATGTTAACAATGCTAAAGTAACTTATTTATTTATTATTAAATTTATATTCTACCCTTCCTCCCAAAATGAAGGGTGGCAAACAGCAAGTATGAAAATACTAAGAACATCTTAAAAACAAAACTTCTTAAAAACAATTCCAATATAGATGAAGACTAGGCTAAAGGTCTGCATCTGTATTGGAACTTATTTTTTTAAGATATTTGATGGAATTCCATGGATAAAGATGGAATTCCATTACCATTGATAACCCCATTTTTGTCCAGAAGCATAAATTATCAGTGAGGAAGAATGTGATTCACATGGCATCATAAATGCTGAAAATACACCCCATGCAGTGTGGAACTCAGCTAAATGCTTTCTGCTGTGCTTGTTGCTGCCACATACCATAGAAGGTATTATTATTTATTATTTTGTTTACTTGTGTTGCTCTTTTTGACACCTGTGTCTATTTAATACTACTTAATGGCCAAGATTGGATGTAATGCTGAACCATAATTTAGCACTGCAGGAATGATCCTGGACAAGTTTTGGGTTCACACACTTCTTCTTTCCTCCTTTTCCATGGTGGCTGTGAGGGGACAATTCAAAAAATCTATTTGTGTTTTAAAACTAACTGCAGTTTGTTATATCCATCAAGAGCAAACTGTGGTTAGTTTAAACTAGAGCTGTGCTGAAATTTTGCAGAAGACATTTCCTCAAAAAGGAGGCTAGTGTGCAGAATTTTCTAAGAATATTTTACACCAGCTTTTGTGTGTGTGTGTGTGTGTGTGTGTGGTGGCCACCATTTACCATCCAAATCCCCTTGAATGACATTAGTCTGATGTATTGTGATGGTGCAAATTGATAGCCAAACTATCCACACAGTTGCTGCAACTGTCACTTGGAGCAGCAGCAGCAGAAAAAAAAACTTTAGGAAAAAAGAAAGAACCTGTGTGAGCCCCACCCCCAAGAAACTGTTGAAGAATTTCTCGTTCCATTGGAAAAATTCTATGAAATGTTTCCTGCGATTAGGGTGGTGAATTTTGAGAATCTCTTTGTGCTTTGTTCTTAAGTGATATACTTATGCAAGTGCTGGCATAACCTTTATTTTCTTGGTCATCTAAATATCCACAAATTGTTCTTATTTTCCTCAGTGGTTCCTGGAGGGCATTCTGCAGCTTGGGATGGCGCCTCCCCCCTGTGTGTAATAGGTAGAATCCAATCTTCAGATTCCCTCACCCAGGGGGAAGTGCCATCCCATTCTCTCCAGATCTATGCTGCCTACTGTCGTGGATGGTCAGGGTCTGGCTGGGCTCACTAAGAGCCAGCCAGCCTCTAGTTTTTCCTTTTTAATCAAAACCTCACCTTTCTCTCTCTTCTCATCTCTCTTCTCATCACTCTTCCATCTCTCTCTAGCTGTTCTCTTCCCCTCTCTTCCCCTTCCTCCCCATTCCCTAGTCCAGGGTGGGGCAGGGCTACACTTAGAGGGCCATTAGGCCTACGGCAAGGCAGTGCATTGTTGGGCAGCAGCACACATCTTCTTGATAGAAGGAGAGGTGCGACTGCGTGCAGCCTGCAGAGCCACAGTTCCTCTCCTTGCGGTTTCGGCACCTTTCCAATTGGTGGTGGAGAAGTGAAGTGGCGGCAGCAGTGAGGCACGGCCTTTGCTCACCCATGTGGAGCACAAAAAGGCACTCTAGGCCTTGGTAACCATCAGGTCCTCCCCACCCCCACCTTGGGGTCGGTTGGCTCCTGAGTTTTTTCTCCCACCCGCAATTACAAGTAGAGACATGACAACAGTCTCAGAAGAGTAACAGAGCGATCTGATGCAGCAGCAGCTCTAACCCCACTCCCAACAGTCAGGAGAGACACCAGAGCGCCATGTGGAGGGGGTGAGTAGAGGCCGGTTGGCAGACACTCCTCCCCTCCTTCCAGGACAGGAGGAGTTCCCCAAATTCCTTTCATGCATGAGGGGCATTGTGGCCAAGGAGGTCAGGAGCTTGGGGGCACAGACAAGGGTGGATCCCACCTTAAGTACCAAGCGCTATAAGAGGAAGTATTGATCCATATCGGGGCACAAGAAAAGGAGGCCCGTTAGGTTCCCCTCTCCAGCCCTTTCCTCATCCAGCCCTTTTTCCGCCTCCCCCCTCCAGGTCTCTCCTCCTCCTCCCCTGTTTGCCAACGCGCTCATGGGAAGGGGCGCAAGGAGAAACAGAAATGCAAAACTAAAGGCACACACTCCTCCTGCCACCCTAGAAAAACACAAGGGGACAAGAGGATGATGAGTAAACAGGCAGCTTCAGCCTTGGGGCTCCTGTCAGACTCTGATTGTTCTCCATCTTCAGAAGGTAGAGAGGAGGGGAACCTCTCTGAGGAAGAAGTGGAGGCACCACCTCCCAGAGGGAGACGTTTCCAGGCAGAGTTCTTTCCGGCTTTACTGGCAAAGGCTAGAAGGGTTTTAGAGCTCTGTGAGGAACAGCCCAGGGAAGAGGAACCGAGCACTTCCACTGCATCTAAAGGCTGTAGGACAGTCTTGCCAGAGGGCCAGCTTAAGAGGGATATTCTACCTTTCCCATATTCTTTCCAGGCTCCTTGGAACACAGAATGGGCCACCCCAGCCAAACCCAAGCCAGTGCATAAGCTGGTCAGTAAACATTACTCCTTTGCACCACTGGTTATGGGACAGCTAAAGAGACCTGTAGTGCATGCAGTGGTTGCTCTCTCTTCCTCGGCTGACATTCCCATCAAAGGAGAAGGGGATCCAAAGGATGCCTGTGACGAAAGAGTGGAGGCTGCGCTGCATAGGAATTTCAAGGCACAAGGCGCAGCTTTTAGAGCTTCAGCAGCAACATCAGTGTTTGCACAAGCTAACATGATGTGGGCAAATGAACTGGTGGCCCAGAACACATCCCAAAGGAAGTGAAGGATGGTCTGAGGAAGATCTCTCTGGCAGTGGCTTTTCAAGCAGATGCTACAAAGGATGCAATGATGTTTAATGCCAGGGCAATGGCTTCCAACACAGTTGCAAGATGGAACCTCTGGTTTAGACACTGGGAAATGGATCCTGGCTTGCCTGGCTAACTCTCCCTTCAGCAGGGGGCAAGCTATTTGGAGAACTTCTGGAGAAGGTCTTAGTGGAGACAAGGGACAAACAGAAGGCCCTTCCCGTGCCAAAGAAGGATGAGCGCAAGTCCAAACATCATCAGCCCTTTCGGAGTTCAAGACACTTTCATCAGCAGTATACCTCAGCAGGGTATAAATCTCGATGGGGCAAGTCAGATATGATTCCCAACACCAATTGACCTTGACAGCAATCCTCCTCTCCGTACCAAGTTCCAGAAGGGGTCAAAGAAGGGCCAAACATCCTGATGCCAGGTCAGCGGCTTATCATGGAGTCATAGGAGGTCATCTACTCAACTTTGCAGGGGCAAGGGCAACCACTACTTTAGACTTTTGGGTTCTTTCCACAATTTCCTCTGGTTACTCTTGGAGTTTTCCAGGCTTCCATGGGAGAAGTTCATCACAACCCCAAAGTCAAGGAGACCAAAGGAACATAGGTCACCTGTTAGAAATATGTGCAGTGGAACCAGTGCCCACCCAGAAGCAGGCCCAGGACATATACTCAATTTTCTTTCTGGTTTTAAAGAAATGGGAGTGTCTGGCACATTCTCGACCTCAAATGGCTGAACAGAAGGATGACTTACAAGAAGTTCAAAATAGAGACCTTGAAGTCCATATCAGTGGCGATCTGTCGAGATGACTGGATAGCCTCAATAGACCTTTACAAGGCTTATCTCAATATCCCAGTCCACCCAAGACACAGGAAGTACCCATCATTCATG
Organism: Rhineura floridana; assembly: GCF_030035675.1. NCBI lineage: Eukaryota > Metazoa > Chordata > Lepidosauria > Squamata > Rhineuridae > Rhineura > Rhineura floridana. The sequence goes on along the minus strand of NC_084487.1, from coordinate 67,244,196 downwards.
ACAACAAAAATCAGAGCCAAGCAAGGAGTCAGAAGCTGCGTGATGTTCTTGTTCCCAGCTCTGAAAGTGGGCAGTATTACTTGATTCTGGGACTTTAGAAAAACTGCTTAAGAAAGGTCCAGTCAGTGGGAGCCCTCCTTCCCATAGTGGGGCTGAACTGGCCAGAGGTGGATCTCCATAAACCCTCCACAACCCATAAGGGCAAGCAAGCAAGCAAAAGAGTATCCACAAGAAAACACACACAGTGAAGAATCCATCCACAAGTAGACAACAGGATGGAAACTGCAGCTGAATAAGACTCAAGGCAAAACTATTCACAAAAAGATGATTTGTTCCAATGGTCATGTAGAAAAGGGAGATCCAATGAAAGAAATGGGCACTAGTTATCTGAATGTGTGATCCTCCAAATTAGAATGGCAACTGTGTGGCCAAAGTAAACAGAGTTGGCAGAATATAGACTTCTTAAAGCCATCAGGCTGCTCGATTTTACATTTATTTACAAAGTCCTCATGAAGGATTGGTTGTTGCTTAAAAGGGACAGAAAGTTCCTCGAATCATTGTTATGTCTGGCTGAATTTTGAATTGGTTGGTTGACATGTTGTTCAGTGGTAAAGTGCCCCACCTCTCCTTCAAACAACAATTGTACACAAACCCTGACAGATTTCCTAAACATTGTGCACTTGTGTTTTTTTAAATATTACTACATTTTCATGAGACAGAAGTATGTCCTGGTCGTAGGATGTGCATGGGTTGCCTTGTCACCACAGTAGCAACTGATCTTGACAGCATGGAGCAATGAATGCTGACCTCACTGATGCAAAAGTTAGACAATATGATGTGTGTCTCTAGAGTTAATAGGAAAAAAGAGTTTCAACATAGACGTTACTGAGACTTAATAAAAATGAATACTATAACCAGGTTAAACATTACATTACAAGCCCAGTATTTTGCAAAATTTATCAGCATCCCTATGATTTTATTTTATGAAGTTCATTTAAATATGTACTGAGAATCATGTCTAATTTGGTATTTTATAAGCAGGCCTTGGCTCACCCAGTCCTCTGACATATTTTCAGCTTCCTTCACTCTGTTAAGAACTTAATGGCAGAGCAGACAGATCAAATAGAATTACCTAAAGATGGGATCTCACTGACCCTACAAATTGGTTGTTAACATCTCCTTGTGGTGACGGGAGTAGGAAACGGGGAAGAAATGTAAAAAGAGAAAGAGTACATGAGCCTGTGGCATGTTGCTGATTTCATCCCAGGGGGATCAAGTTAACACACAAATGAGGACCAAAGCCTGCTGCCCCACACCTGGAATGAAGACGCAACAAGACAGGAATTGTAAAAGATTATATTTATTAAAATATAACAAGGAAGAACTTGAACCAATATCACATAACAAGTGTGGGCAGGTGTAATCCGCACATGCAGGTAGAATATCTCACTTGCTGCTAAGGGTCAAACCAACCCATTTCCGTTCCATCATCCAAGGAGTCCCTCACCCCTCCCCTCAGAAGGAAGTGTCACAAGCCTCTTCCTTTGTTGGTGCCGATTGACAGTTTAAAGTGAAAATAACAGTCATTGTGCCTTGGGCTTTGTGTATGTTTAAAATGTACCCTTAAGTCTGAGGATACTCATGTTTATTGAATCTGTTGTATATATTGTATTACTATTAGCTAATTTGTTATTATCGAAGAAGTTTGTATGCTAAGAACCATGAATATTGTGTTTCATACTAAAAAAGGATTCAGATATATATTACTGGAATTAAGATGGCCTCTATTCAGATATTTATTGTCTGTGCAATATATGGTTTGTTTTATCTATATACACTTTTTCTTTGCAGGGGAAGATCCTGAAGCAAGAAGGATGAGAACTGTAAAGAATATAGCAGATCTGAGGCAAAACTTAGAAGAAACCATGTCCAGCTTGAGAGGAACTCAAATAAGCCACAGGTACTATTTAACAATTAGTTACATATGATGATATGAGCACCGAAGTAGTAGCTTGATTTCTGTCTTCCTTCATTTTAAGAAAGTCTGGTAACAAAGGTGTCAGGAAAGTATGGGGTAGTAGTTAGGAGAATGTTAGTTAAAAATCAGGCCTCAAGAAATCAGTTTAAGGAGTTGAACTTGGTGAAACCCAAAATGTCTAAAGAAACATTCATGTTTGCTAGATGTAGAGTCTTATTAAAATACCTCTCCCAGACACCAAAAGGTAACACCCTGTATCAGCACTGAGATTTCAGTTTCATCATATAAGCATTGGACAAATATGTACGACAATATTGTTAAACCTGCAGAAATATAGAAGTTGAAGCAGTTCTTATGGTACATGCCCCAAATCATTGAGGTCTTTTTTAATGAACTTCACTGATTCCAGTTCCTGAGTTCCATATTTTTCCTATTATGCATTAATTTCAGTTCTTCAGTTGCAGGCAGCAATCCCCTGAGCAGCTTAGAACAAGGCTGGCACACCTTTCCTGCATAACACTGTTGGCCTCCCAAGTTCCTAAGAAATCATATTTCCCAAGAATTTATTACCCCTATACTAATATCAGTCTTCTTTTACTAAATCTGTGTGGGTTGAAATTTTGGCACAATTTGGTATATAGCATCTATCATTTTAATGTAGTGGTAGAGATTTTGAATCATGATATGTCATTTTGAAAACTTATAGCACAATCCAAACCTTATATCCAAACCTGGGATATAAGAGTGTGGATTCGGCAGATCTTGGGCTTTCCCATCTAGGCTGGTGTAAGTCCCTCACTCCAGCTGAACTGGAGATATACCGATATAAATCCTTCATCATGTCTCAGCCAGGGCTCAGCCAGTGAAACGTAAGCTAAAATAATTTACACCAGCCTAAATCCTTAAAAATGGATGTTCTGGGGTGTGTGGCAGGGGCATGACAGGGCAAGGAGAAATTTTAACCTATTCCAAACCCCTTTCAGCTCACTTATGTGACCTAGCAACCCAGAGAACTTAGACAGCAACAAGGGTAGTTTAAGCCATATTCCTCCTGAACAGAGTTTGAAATAGGGTTAATTTATGCTGGCATGATTTAGCTGGTGTTACTTAGAACAGCTTTCTATAGTTAGTATTGGTTGCTAGTTTTTCGATACATATAGAGTAGATATGTTTATACAGGTAGATTTTGTATTTGAATGCATGGATCTATCCCAAGAAGCCTGCTCTATTCCCTCCGTGATGGTGTTCCGGAGACTTTTGAAAACCATCCTGTTCTAGAGACCCTTTGGGAGGGACTGAAGGCTGAGCCTAAAACTGTTTTTATTTTTGCCCCTTTTTAATTTTAACTCATTAGTCCCTTTTAATTTCATTCCCCTAGCTTTCTTAACTGTATTTTATGTATTTTTTATCTATTTTAATGTTTTTGTGTTTTTATTGTATATGATTTTATTGTGAGCCATCCCGAGTGCCCTCTTTAAGAAGAATGGGATAGAAATATTGTAAATAAATAAATAAATACATTGAAAGTTGTACTATTAAGATGAAACAAAAATTCTGATACAGGTATGACCTAAATCTATCAGATTGGACAATACCTGTTCCCAATCAGTTCCGGGTTCATAGAGGGGAACAAGAGCTTATCTTTGCTTCCCGCTTATCTGGCGTGCTTCCCCATCCCCCCCCCAATTCCTAGATTTAAGAACATCAGAATCTGCCTTGTATTGAGTCCCTGGTCCATCTAACTCAGAATTGTCTATAATGAAGCTTTCTGGGGGTTTTGGCAAGGGTCTTTCCCAGCTTTACCTGGAGATGCTGAGAACTGAACGTGAGACCTTCTGCATGCAAGATATGTACTCAGAACGATGACCCTTCTTCATTATGAGTCAGGCCATGGCCTCCCTTTCCCTTGGTGGGGCTTAAACTTGCATCTTCTGCTTCCTGACTCCATGAAATACGCAGTGAACCACTTTGAATAAGTCCTACATGTGTAAAATGCAACATGCAAGCAGAAATCATGCAGACAGCTCTCAGTTTTTTCTAGATATTGATAGCACAAAATGGGCCCATGTATGCTGGATTTTACAAGCAGATGTCACATCCTATTATTTGCATGTGTCCTATGGACATCCAGAGGTGCAGGAGTGGGGCAGGAGTGATAGGTGGACAAGAAAGAAAAGTACAGAACAGATGAGTGCTGTTTTGTTAATGTATTTTAAGATCTGTTTTTATGATGTTTTAAAGTGTTCTAGTGCTTTGTTTGCCGCCCTGGGCTCCTGCTGGGAGGAAGGGCAGGATGCAAATTAAATAAATAAATAAATAAAATAAATCAGGGACAGCAATTATCCAATCCAGGCCACTGTCCATCTGAACCACAAAACAATTTTTCATAGCCCCAAACCTAAAAATTGATAAGCTGTCTAAAATACTGTCATGAGATTGGCTACGACTTCCATTTAAAATGTCATGCAAGAAGGATCCTCATTTTCCAATAAGGTGTTGCATTTTAATCTCCCTCCCCCAATATTTGCATGTTTTCTTATCAAACCCGGCTTGTGGTAAGATGATGAAAAAATAAAAAGTATCCTCTTTTCTTAAAAAGTAAAATTTTGGACACGAGGCGGACTTGTAGGAAAATGTGTGCATCAGTTAGTGATGCCTTTAAATATAGACTTATTTTTCTGCTTTACTGTCTTTTTTTCTGTACTCAAAGTATAGAAAGCACAATTCATCAGTTTTTATTTTGCTTGACAGCACATTGGAGACAACATTTGACAGTACTGTGACAACTGAAGTGAATGGGCGAAGCATTCCAGGTTTGACAAGCCGATCCTCTCCAGTGACCTGGAGGCTTGGACAAGCTAGTCCTCGTCTCCAGGCAGGCGATGCACCTTCCCTGGGTGGAGGGTACCCTCGCAGTGGTGCTAGTCGCTTTATCCATACTGACCCTTCTCGATTCATGTATACAACACCTCTTCGCCGTGCAGCCGTTTCTCGCCTTGGGAACATACCCCAGATTGATATGAGTGAAAAAGGAAATAGTGATCTGGACATTTCATCTGATGTTGACGTTGGAGGGTACATGAGTGATGGCGACATTCTTGGGAAGAGCCTCCGTGCTGATGACATCAACAGTGGGTAAGTGTTTATTTCCCCAGACCCACACATAACACAAACTAGAGTTAGATTTCTATCTAGATTTTGTATCATCTGTTCTAGTTTATTTTTACTATTCCCAGTGTAAATACCATATGATTCAAAATGCCTTTGCTGGTGTGGATTGTTCACCTCAAATATATCAGTTCTCCCTAAGATATACACTGTCTTCCTTTTGTTATTTTTTATTTATTTATTTGATTTGTATGCCACTTTTCTGCACACATGCGCCCAAAGCAGCTCACAATACAAAAGGAAAAAATGCATATCAGTGTAACATTTCAATGTCCATACAACCACAATATAACAATAATAAAAAAGAATTCATTTTGATAATATAAATGTAATAACATTTAAAATACATTATAAAATAAGCTATCAGATTATGTCAGACATAAAAAACATTTCCAGTACAGTGAAATATCAACAGAAATACAAGCAGTAGCTAGTTCTTCAACAATGCTGAATGCTGAACACAGCAAGCAGATTTCTGCAAGCCTGAAGCAAAATGTTTTCTCTCCTCCCTCAGTGTAAAGGACGGTGTTATCAGGCAGGGAGGCAGGACTTCAGGAGAGGAACAACATGCAGCCAGGGCTGGGAGAAGAGCTCACCTGCCCAGCTGAGCATTTCTAGCTGCTACTTCCAATCCAACAAGCCACTGGTGATGGTGGAGTCTGCACTGAGCTGGCTGTTAAGTCCTGAACCCTGGAAATCATTCCCAAGAGGGTTGTCAGTCCAAGCAACAGGGGTGGGCTCTCTCCTCCCTTGGTGTTGGGAAAGGCTGTGGAAACACAGGATTGAGCATCAGTCCACACAGATAACAAACATATAGAGTATCAGGAAGTCCAGTGCCAAGTTCGGTTTGTGAAATTCTCACCCACTCCTGCCATAGATAGGAGTGGAACCACTAAGACACTGTGCCACCAGTGTTCAACTCAGAAATGGTCTAGGAGATGTTACCATGGTCAACTGTATCGGAAGCAAGAACAACAAGACTGCGTGCCACTTGTCCCTCACGTCCATTTGTGTGACTAATGCTGATTCTGCCCAAAAATTGGGCTTGAACCCAGACTGAAATGGGCAAGATAAATCTGTTTTCTCAAAGAGTGACTGACGTTGGACTTGTCATCACCCTGCCAAGCGCTTTTGCCCAAAACAGGGTATTTGTGACTGGGCAAGTACCTCAGGAAAAATTACCCTAGGATCCAGGGAAGGTTTCTTTAGAGTGGCTGCATTGCTAGCTCCTTCATGACACTAGTTACCCTTCTCATACAGAGATGATTTAACCACTCTCTGGACCCACCTGGCCAAGCTCTCTCAGCTAGCTTGAATAAAGTATGATGGGCAGGGGTTGAGATAACATGCTGTGGGCTGAACTGCTTCAAGGACCTATAGTTTCCCATAGGCAACCACTTGCCCATTGTGAGAAAAGTATTTTGGATTAGATAGGCCTTTGGTCTGATCCAGTAGGGCTCTTCTTGTGTTCTTGAATTGAGAGAAGGAAATGTTGACATGGACATAGGGACATGACCACATTAAAGAATTGAGATATGTAGAAAGTCAGGCAGTGTAATAACAAAAGGTACAAATTAATGTGGGTTTTTAACAGTGATATTGCAAAAAAGTTCGTATTTACCTCATTTGGAATATAAATATCCTAGCTCATAGTGCTCAGATGTAATTACAAATTGAACATAATTTCCCTCAAAAGTTCTTCCTCAGCTTGGAATTTAAAACAAGATTTTGCACATATAAATTGTGTTTTTAGTTTAAGTCAGGTTTTTGTCCAAGTTCTGAAAATTATGACAAGTCAGACAGAGGTAGGCAAACATCCCCAAAGGGGAGTTGTGAAGCTTCAGGGAACTGTAGTCAAACCCAGGAAATTCAAGAGCCTTGAGAGAAAAGGTGCTGTGCAATCTTTGAAAAAGAGACAATGGGTATGCTCATGAGAAAGAGAATGGGGGAGTGTGGGTGTACATATGTGAAAGAAAGGAAGATTGTGTGCAAGAGTGCACAAAAAGGAGAGAAAGAGGAAGAGTGTGCATGTGACGAGGGAGGGAGATAGAGTGTATGTACACATGCATAAAAAGAGAAAGATGAGGAGAGTATACATGTGGGTATGAGACTTAGACAGCACAAAAAGGTCTAATTCTTCTTATTTTAGAAGGCACTGAAAGCTCCATTCTCTCTCTCTCTCTCTCTCTCTCTCTCTCTCAGCATTGTCTTGTCTGTCTGCCTTTCAAAATATGAAAAACTGAAACTAGAGTTACAGAATTTGAATCTCTGTGTCTGAAACCAAGGCTACTTTCTTAACAGGAAGTGCATCCCTGTAAAGGGTGGGATATAAATGTAATAAATAAATAAATAAATCCCACTGAAGAAATGGTACCTGTTTCTAAGTAAACCGGCTTAGGATCAAGCTGTATGTTTAATTGCTCACTAACTTGAGTATAGGGATGGTTTCTCAACTTTCTAATCTTAAATTCAATCCTTTACATTTCCACATCAGTTTGTAATTTTTTTAAAAAAAAATTGTTAAATTCAGCAGCATTTTAGTGTAAATTTCTCTGAATAGTCGCATCTTTGTATGCAATTTTACCTAATATATACATTTTTAAAGCAATTTCCCCATATAGTATTCATTTTTTGAATACTATTCCCACTTACTTACTTACTTACTTAATTACTTACTTATTTATATCCTGCTATTCCTCCCAGAAGGAGCCCAGGGCGGCAAACAAAAACACTAAAAATACTCTTAAAACATCTTAAAACAAAAGACTTTAATATATATTGAAACAAAACATCTTTACAAACATTTCACTGGCAAAATGATGCATTTTTAGGCATATTTTACCCTAGTATATGCACTTTTGTACATGTTACTTGATTGGAGAACTGCAATGTGAAATTGGGAGAAGTGTGGATTTCTTAGCATGGCTGTGAATTAGATAGATTCTGCTTGTAAATGTGAACTGAATTGAATTTCCCATCCTTATTTGAGAGTCCCATTAAATTCAGTGGCATTGATTTTTATATAAACGTGCATAAGACAGAGCTAAAAAATGTGTCTTTAAGTACCTTACTCCAGAATTGCTTTTACATTTTGTGGCTGGCCCTATCTGATGGATTTTATAGAAAACTGGTTTTATTGCGAGATTTTTTGCAAAGAAGACCAAACTGGTTTTATTGCAGAATATTTTTCAAAGAAGCCCAAAACATTTCAGCCCGTAATCCCAGGCCTTCATAAGGGGATAATGAACTTTTACAATGGTTAACCGAACAATTTGCATTCTGGTCTTTGACCCCCTTTTTCTACATATCGAATTGGATGCTCACCACTCTTTATCTACCTATCTGATGGACCCTGGGGCTCTGGTTAAAAAAAGAACCACCCACTAGTCTGAAGTCCATCCACTGTCCAATATATGAAACCACATCAATCTATGCTGCTTAATGACTCTTGTGAAAAAGTTCAAAGCAGTAAGAGACTTTCAACACCTAGAATGCCTTCTGATTTTTTTTCTTGAATATTTTGCTTGTGACATACTGATTAACACTTTTTATATTGCTTGACTAAATATGTATTAATTCGTTTATCACCTTAGAGAATAAATTAAGTTGTCTCTTTTGACATCTGTAATGAGAATGACTTGGTAAATAGTTGCAAGCAGCAGTGTTCTTGGCCAGAATATTTTTAAGTACTGTTTCTGGGTTATTAAAAAGAAGAAAGAACAAAATATGAATAATACGCTCTGAAAATTCATGCTTCATTCAGGCATGTCAAGTCTTATCTATTTTTCCTCTTTTATTCCCACTTTAATTACTTTATACACTTGGGGATGAGAATCCAGCAGTAATTAGGAATTAACAGGAGAGAGGCCTATTTCATGTGAAGTTCAGCCTCTCCACTAAGGCATTACTATGTAAGAATTGAACTATACTGAAGTCTGAGGTATGCATTTCTTCTTCATTTTCTATACATTGTGTTCTATAGAAATGAAGACTACATCCATACCATTTCTCCACACCCTCCAAATACATTACACAATATAACTTTATGAAACAATTTTGTATTCCATGGAAGATAGATTCTTGTTAGTATTGCCAGGCACAAGATCATTTCTACAAGTGATCCCAGTGCATGCAGACATGACTTCAGAGTTCATATCATAAGTAGGTGGGGAAACTGGTAACCATTTCATCGACAAAACTGATCTCATGGTAATAAAGGAACTGCCTTTCACGACTCATCCAGATATCAATACACCAAAACAAGATGATACAAAAATAATGCCTTAGTAAGCTGCATAATCACTGTGTGGTAGCTACACTCACATCACTTTCTCAAACAGATCATCTCTGTAAAATGTGTGAGACTAACCTGTCTAGGTGGGTGCAGAGACTGCACTTTCTTGATTTTTCAATTTGTGGCTAAGGCCAGATATTTATGGGATGCGGGCCATGACTAAAACCTGTCCCCATATAAGCATTCTGTGTGCACCATGTCATGTGTCAATGCTCATTTGCATATAATTTTCACATGCAACACATCACTTTACCTATCAGTCACTGGTGTGTTAACATATAACATACTGTAAATACGGTAAGGTTACATCCACACCATACATTTAAAGCACGTGGCTTCCCCCAAAGAATCCTATGAACTGTAGTTTACCCCTCACAGATCTATAATTCCTAGCACCCTTAACAAACTACAGTTCCCAGGATTCCCAGGGAAGCCATGTCCTCTAAACGTATGGTGTGGATGTGACCTAAGTGTATTTTCAGGGCAAAGGTGGAGCACCTATATGAGAAAGGATTTTAATCCACAAATAGCAGCTTCCCTGGGGTTTTGGACAGGAGTGTTTCCTAGCCCTGTCTGGACATGCCATGTATTGAACCTGGGATTCTGAGCATGTGGTCTGCCACTGAGCTAACATCTTTCTCCTGCCCATGGCTTTAATTAGGCCAGTAAGTGCACACCAGTATAGATAGTAGGCCACTCCTTGTTTTGGTTGTTGGCATCTGTGTGCATATGATAAAATAAAGAAGGAATAGAGCAACCCCCTCAAAATTGGCATTTTCCCCATAAGTTGGTCCCGGTTGTCCTCCATCTTCACTTTTCTGATCTGCTTTTTAGCAGGACTAAATGTTTGACTAGATATTGCAGGGTATACTTTTTTTGTATTTTTTTCCAGCATTCATCTGCTTAATTGGGACTCTCACAGAATTGTCCTACTCAGTTTTCACATAGGAATTGGTTATACTGAATTATTTCCATCTGAAAATCACTCCCTACCCCCAGCAAAATTCTCTATCTCAGATGGAAGAGCAATTTTTAAGGCTTTTCTCTGAGGTGGCACATTTAGTTGAAGGTATTTCACATGGAAACATTTTCAATGAAGTGATTTTCTATATGAGAGAACTCTGCCACTTGACAAGTGTCCCTCAGTTCCTAGTTATGGTGGTTCTGCACGGCTGCTTTCTCTGTGGAGATCTGCAATTGATGTTAACTGATATTTCTGGGTATGTTTGCTGTTGCACCAGTGTAGAGTATTCTGTGTTTCTTTATTACTTATACACAAGATAGGAACTGCCTATAGGCAAAGCTCAAACACTTGTTCTCCTGACTTAGGGCCAAACTAGACATGACATGGAATATCCAATTTTTTAAAAAGTGTTAATTAGAACTGTGGAGGGAAGCACTTCAGCCATGGACTACAGCCATGGTGTAGGGGGTTGATCCTTCTCTCTGCACCATCTATGATACAGGTGTGTATATGTTTTTGTCAAGGAGCAAATAGCAACTGTGGAAGTGTGACTGTCATACTAGGTCAAACTAGCTGTCCAACTTGCTCATTATTAGCTACTCTGACAGGCAGTAGCTCTCCAGGATGTTGGGCAGAAAAGGGTCTTTCTGCTATGTTATCCTTTTAATGCAAGGGATTGGACCTGGGACCTCCTGCAGACAAAGTATGTGTTCTACTACAGAGCTATGACCCCTCCTCTATGTGCTGTTTTTAAACATCATGAGAGATCATATTCACAGATCTACCATTTCACATCTAGTTTGGTTTGTAGTAAGGTTCACTTTGATAAAGTTTGCAAAACCCTGTTTTAGAATTTGAATTCTACAGAACAAAAACTTCCATCTCTTTCTTTCACTCTGCCATTGTGCCACATTGACTGTACTATATAAATAGGAAGCACCAGCTGGTAGCATTTACTTATGATTAATTATATATATATATATTTCAGTTACATGACAGATGGAGGGCTCAACCTATATACAAGAAGCTTGAACCGAATACCAGATATAGCAGCCTCCCGAGATGTCATTCAAAGAGGGGTTCACGATGTGACTGTGGATGCAGACAGGTAACACCCTTTTTTTCTTTCTAAAAGTAAAGACCATCAAATTATTACACCTTTGGCATCGTTGAGGTACTAAAGCAAGGCATAACATTTTCATATGAATAGGAAATCTGTATATCAGTAGTGAGCAGGTAAGGCAGACTTATTGCAATCCAATACATGTCTATTGGGTTCAGTGGGACTTACTCCCAGGTAAGCGTGCATTGGATTGTAGCCTTAAGTAATGACGATAGAAGGGGAATTCAAGTTAGAGCTGTGGATTGAAAGCTGTGGACAGGGTCCACTTATTCTCTTTAGGAGAAAAGCAGTGCACCAACAAGATCCCTTGCATCAGCAGCTACAGAACAGCTACAGAACAGCTACAGAACAGTGAATTGCTATGGGCTGATGCCTGAAAAACAGCCAAAACAACCAATTAAAATGATTGGGAAAGCTATGGTACCTCAAGTGTTGCAACCACTTGGTTTTTACTATGAGGTATAACTACATGGGACATTGGGAAATAAAGATGCCGCAATGCCTGATAAAAATGTGTGATACTAGTACTTAGATTAATTATGTTTTTGTGTATCAAATGGTGCCCAAGTGGTGTTTCAGCAGAAAAGAGTTTAAAATGGCTCTTGCATATACTGTGGTTTTTACTTTCCATTTTATTTTATCTTCAGCCCTATGTGTATGAGAGATAGCCAGTGCTCTTGTGCATCTTCAGTAGCCTACTGGCCAGTTTTAAAATTGGAACTGTAGCCTCCAGATTAAAAATGGTTTTCCATTTATGGTTTAGGGCTTCCTCAAGTTCTTGCACCATCTGCTACTGCATAGAGGATTTGGCAGTTGTCTTGGGCTCAGTTCAAACTAATCTGCTCAGTTTTTTCAGCCAACCCACAGTCAACATAATAGTTTAATAATAATAAAATGTGCAGATTTCACTGATAGTTTATTAAGAAGCTTCTGAATTTTATTACATTAAGTCTGTCCTGATATCTGCTTTAACACATAGATTAGAGTAGCAATACCTTTATTTCTTGCAAAAGAGCATTTAAGGAAGTAAACTACAAATTCAACATTGCAGCATACAATTCTGGTAGATTCAGAGAAATGTAAACAGGATTATGTGAACAGTAACATCAAATTCTTCAGTGAAGGCTGATCTATTAGTGCAAATGCAGCACTGCCCCACCAACTCTAGCCTGTTCACCTACCCACCTTCTTATTTAATATCAGCCCAGGGGTTAGCACTGGTTGTTGGCATCTTCCTTAGTCTCCTTAGTCTCTCCTCCTTAGTCTCACCATTGCCCATGCAGAACTCAGCAGGAATGAGGATGGGGGAAAGCTAGAATTCATTGGCTTTGGCTCCGTGGGCAGTTGGTCTCCCTGCCTTCTGCCCAACTGTCCCAATGGGCATTAGCCACCACTGCTTCCACCCACCCAGTTTTTGAAATTATCGCCTGTAACAATGAAGTCACTGAAATTTTCTCTCTCCATTTGGTAAATGTTATCTGCCTGCCCAGACTTCTTTTCAGACCATCTGCTTCTCATTACTTTGACAGTTCCTTTTCTCTTCCCCTGAGCCCTTGGTAATTAGCACAAGAGAGATCATTGTACTGTTGTCCACTTATATGAAGATGGGCTATTTGCTTAAAATGTCTTCAAAATCTGTTGTATCTTCGTTCTGTTGGCCTTTCAGTACTGTTGTTGTACATCCCTGATCATTTTAAGTATGCTTTATGCTTTTAAATGTTGTGTTATTTTATTATGCTGGACACCACGTTGTGACCACAGTGTAATGAAAAGTGATTTATAAATATCACATACACACACACACACAATGGATACATTTTAATAAAAGTTAGTCAACAGCAGTATAAAAGTGAAAAAAGCATACATTAGTGAATTGATAATTCAATATAAAAATGTGTGTCTTTTCCAAAAGGTATATGTTTTTGTAATCTTTTGGCACTCAGTCCTTACCAACAGTAAATCTTAGTGATTTTTTATAGTAATTGTCTCTTATTTTATTTATAATATGCACATATGGTGTTTAAAAGGTAACATTCTCTGTATATACTTTTGAAAAGTTATTTGTTCACTATGCATTGTCTTATGCTTAAGATATTTTAACCAAATTTTGCATGATGGTTCCTGAGATCAAAGAACAGGCTCTCATCTTATGTTTGGATACAACCTGATGCAATTTTGAATCAAGATGGTGGACTGACCCTTTCAAAACTACTGATCTCAAAACTGCACTTTTTTTTGTTCTTAGAATTCCTGTGCAATACTGCTAGTTTTAAATAAAACAATCATTTTACAAGAAGCTAAAATTTACCAAATAGCTGCTTGGTGAGAAAAGGAGAGTATGACAGATTGAATCCAGTCTTCCGCTGCCCCTCCCAAACATCCAAAAGCCAGGAGTTTAAGATTTTTTAAAAAGGGCTTTGCCCACGGAAAACTGCTTTTGCATGCCTAGTGCCCATAGCTTAATTAGGGTTACCAGGTCTCTAGATTTTGCCCAGAGACTCTGGATTCTGCCAGGAGACTTCGGATTTTGGGTATCCCCTCCAGGTCTCTGTGTGAGTCACCTTAATCTCCAGACTTTCAGCTTTTGTGTTTTTTTTTTAAGTTTGTAGGTGGTCTGGTTCAAGAGATATACACCAAATAGTCAACCTTCCCTTCTGTTAAATGAGCTCATAGCTGACTGCTCTTAATCCCACCCTTTCAGGTTTGTAGCCACTAAGTGAAAAGCCGGAAAACTGTTGTTTTTTCTGTTTGAAAATCTCATAAATTATGCTTTTCTAATTATGAGGAGTCAAACAAGTTTAAATTTTCCTGAGCTGTTGAAGAGGACAGTTCATTTGTCTAAGCCATAGCCTGTTTTGAAAACCTTCCCAATCTGAAGCCTTAATCCTTTACTCACTTTTCTGGGAGTAAAGCTGCAACGCTAATCCCACAAACCAGGAGTAAACCCCATTGAAGTCAATAGGACTTACTTTTGAGTAGACGTGGTTAGGATTGTGCTGTAAATTAATGGGACTTTTGAGTGAACATAGCAAAGGATTGTGTTTGTGTTGTAAATCTTTCTCTCCCCCCTCCAATCCTTTTTTTAAAGCAAGCAGGCAGGGTTTACTTAGGTGTCACTGCCTTTATTATGCAGGAAACAAATACTTATTTTTTTAAAATGTTCTGCAGTGACCAACTGGTTTGACAATAAACTATTATATGGGGTGTATGCATTTTTACATCTCTAGTGTGTGTGTGTGTGTGTATGGAATTTTTCCAACAACCCTGTGAGGTAGGGTTGGAAACCAAAACAGCTTATAACAAGAAATAAATCCATTTAAAATCTAATAACCATAAAACAAATATAGAACAGTTGCAAAACAGCTTAAAGTGTCATGATTCTGAATTTTGGATTGGGTGAGTAAAGTTCCTTATCATTTGAGGTTGCAGTCCTGTGCATGCTTCCCTATTTATATAAGCCCCATTGAATACATCAGGACATGCTTCTGAGTAAACATGCAGTATAAATATCTTTACAGGTTGTGAAAATAATAAACATCTTTGACAGTCATGCTTATATAAATATTTCTTCATACTATGTCCTGATAAGTATCTGATTTCACAGTATGTTTGTACATTATTATTTCCTCTACATTTTAAGTGTGCCATTCTTCCTTGAGGTGGTCATGGTCCCCCTCTGCTGTTTTCACTCTGAGGAGCAGATTAGGCTGAGAGATGGTGAATAGCCCATGGTCACCAAGTAAACTTCGTAGCTTATTTCAATTAAAAAAATTAATTAAAATGATTTGTATGCAGGCAAGGCATATAATGCCTGCATTTCATAATGCAGATCCACATAATGCATTTAAAGCACATCCAACTCAAATTTAAAGTATATGACTTCCCCCAAAGAACCATGGGAAGTGTAGTTTCCCCCTCACAGTTATAGTTCCCACCACCCTTAACAAACTACATCCCATGATTCTGTGGTGGAATTCATGTGCTTCAAATATGTGTTGAATGTGCTTTAAATGCATGGTTTGGATCTGCCCTAGGTATGCTGTGGATTCATTAGTGAATTGAAAAGAACAATTTCAAAACATGCTTTTTTTTTTTTAATAATTTTTATTCAAATTTTTCCAAAAACAAACAAAACAAAGTCAAAAAGACATAACAATACAACAACAAAAAATAAAAATAAAATAGTTGACTTCCGATTTGTCGCAGATCAGCTATAAGTATATAATATACATCAAACCTGTCCCTTAATGTATACATACAGAATCCCTTTTCTCCATAAGCTGTCTTAATTAATCGTCAAATCCCAGTATCATCATTTTATTTTGATCTTTCAACAAAAAGTCTAAGAGAGGCTTCCATTCCTTAAGAAATGTATCTGTCGATTTTTCTCCAAGTAAACATGTCAATTTATCCATTTCTACTAAGTCCATTAATTTCAATAGCCATTCTTCCATTGTTGGTGTTGATTCCATTTTCCACTTTTGTGCATATAATAATCTTGCTGCCGTAATCATATACAATATTATTCTTCCATATTTCTTTTCTATTTGTTTATCCATAAAACCCAATAAAAAAAATTCTGGTTTTGACTGAATATTTATCTTTAGAATTTTTTGCATCTTCCTACCTATCTGTGCCCAAAATGATTTTGCCTTTTTACACAACCACCACATATGATAAAATGATCCTTCTTGTTGTTTACATTTCCAACAAACATTAGAAACATTACTATACATTTTTGACAACTTTTCTGGAGTCATGTACCAACGGTACATCATTTTATAAAAATTTTCTTTAAGATTATAACATAGTGTAAATTTCAAACCTTTTTTCCACATATTTTCCCATTGATCCATTTGTATGTTATAACCAAAATTTTTTGCCCACTTTACCATACACTCTTTTACTTGTTCTTCCTCCATATCCATTTTCAATAAGAGTTTATACATTTTCGCAATTATATTTTCATCATTTGTACACAATCCTATTTCAAAATCAGATTTACTTATTTCAAACCCATACATTTTCTTGTCCATTTTATATCTTTCTAACAATTGTAAATAGGCGAACCATTGAAAACTATATCCTTCCTTTGTCAGTTGTTCTCTCTCTTTCATTATATATTCTCCATGTACATTTTCTAATAGTTCTTGATAAGTTAACCATTTCTCTTTTCCAGCCATTTCTCTTCTATAAAACGCTTCTTGGCTTGAGACACATAATGGTATTTTCGAATAAAACCTTGGTTTATATCTATTCCATATTTTCAACAGAGGACGTCTTATAAAATGATTGTTAAAGTCTACATTTACTTTTACTTTGTCATACCATAGATATCCATGCCATCCCCACTTCAAATTATGACCCTCCAAATCCAATAGTCTTTTATTCCTCAATAAGATCCATTCCTTTATCCAGACTAGACAGCAGGCAGCAAAATAAAGTCTCAGATTTGGTAATCCCAGTCCTCCTCTTTCTTTGGCATCTTGTAGTAGTTTAAATTTAACTCTTGGTTTTTTTCCTTGCCATACAAATTTAGAGATATCTTTTTGCCATTGTTTAAAAGGTAAATCAGAGGATATTACAGGTATTGTTTGAAACAAAAACATCATTCTCGGTAATACATTCATTTTTATCACAGATATTCTACCCATTAATGACAGTTGTAGTTTATCCCATTTTAGCAAGTCTTTCTTAATCTCTGTCCATAATTTTTCATAATTATTATGAAACAACTTTGAATTTTTATTTGTCATAATGATACCTAAATATTTCAACTTTTTCTCTATTGTAAAATCTGTCTTGTCCATTAACACTTTCTGTTCCCTTAAAGTTAAATTTTTCACCAACATCTTTGTTTTTTGATTGTTAATCTTAAATCCTGCTAACGGTCCAAATTCTTTTAATTTGTCCATCAATACATTAATTCCTTCCAAAGGATTTTCTAGTACAATTATCAAATCATCAGCAAATGCTCTCAATTTATATTCTTCTTTTTTTATCTTTAATCCCGAAATTCTTTTATCTTGCCTTATATCTCTAAGCAGCACTTCTAAGACCAGAATAAATAAAAGGGGAGATAAAGGACATTCCTGTCTTGTACCCTTTTGTATTTCACATGAATCCGTTAAATCTCCGTTAACAATTATCTGAGCCTTCTGAGATGTATAAATCGATCTAATCCATTTTATAAAATTGTCTCCAAAATCCATTTGCTCCAAAACCTGAAACATAAATTTCCAATTCAAATTATCAAATGCTTTTTCAGCATCTAAAAAAATCAAAGCTGCTTGTTTATCATTTCGTTGTTCTAAATATTCCAAAACATTCAAGACATTCCTGACGTTGTCACGTAATTGTCTTTTAGGTAAAAACCCTGATTGATCTTCCTGAATAAATTGTTGCAATATTATTTTCAATCTTTCTGCCAAGATCATTGTAAAAATTTTATAGTCATTATTCAATAGAGATATTGGTCGATAATTTTTTGTTTTAGTTAAATCTTGCTCCTCTTTAGGTATTAATGTTATATTAGCATTTTTCCAACTATCCGGTATCTTTCCCTCTTGCAGAATAAGATTCATTGTAGACTGTAAAGGTAGTAAGAGTTCTTCCTCCAAACATTTATAATACATTGCAGATAACCCATCTGGTCCTGGTGCCTTTCCTAATTTAATTTTGTTTATAGCTTCAGATATCTCTCTTGATGTAATAGGGCCATTAATAGCTTGTCTCTGAAAGTCTGTAATTTTAGGCAAATTCTGTTTAGATATATACTCTTCTATTTTTTCAGATGGAATTTCCTGACATTTGTACAATGTTGAATAATATTGATGAAAAATCTTTTTAATTTTTACATTATCTGTCAACGTCTCATCTCCTTCTTGTATCTTTAAAATAATATTTTTTGATGTTCTTTTCTTAATTTATATGCTAACCATTTCCCAGGTTTATTTGCAAATTCAAAAGTCCTTTGTTTAGCAAAATTTAGTTTTCTTTCAATTTCTCTAACTGTCAGCATTGATACTTGCTTCTGTAACATTTTAATTTGATTTACAATAGAAACTTTAGTTGGATTCTTTTTCAATTCTTCCTCTTTTTGTTTTATTTCTTCCAAAATTAATTGCATTTTCTGTTGTTTCTTTTTTTTTAATTCAGAGTTACATTTAATAAAATATCCCCTCATAAATGCCTTACTTGTATCCCAAACGATATTTTCACTTGTTCCTTTATGTAAATTATGTTCAAAAAACTCTTTTAATTTTTTCTTACATTCTTGTACTACTTTGTCATTCTGTAATAAAGAATCATTTAGTCTCCATCTAAATCCAAGATTTTTCTTTTTTAAAGTTAATATCACAGGGTTATGATCCGAAAAAGTTTTTGGTAATACATCCATTTTAAAAGTATCCTTCGCTTAAATTTTAGACATCCAAATCATATCAATCCTCGAGAATGTTTTGTGTCTTTCTGAGAAATAAGTAAATTCCTTTGCATTATCATTTATATATCTCCAGGTATCCACCAATTCTAAATTTTCCATCAGTTCAAAGCAAATCTTCGGTAATTTACCCTGTGTCTCTTTGATATTTTTTTCAGAAAGCCTATCAATTTTTGGTGAGATTACCCCATTCCAATCACCCATAACACACCAATGGTCATATGAAAACTCTGACAATTTTTCCATAAGTCCTGTGTAAAACCTTGTTTTATCTTCATTGGGGGCATAGATACCCACTATCAAAATGTTTGTACCCTGTAGAGTAATTTCAACCCCCACAAATCTACCACTATCATCCAGTAATACCAATTTAGGAAGCAATTGTGGGTTAATGTAGAGAACAACTCCATTTTTTTTTTTTGGTCCAGCCGAAATAAATTCTTCACCCAAATTTTTACAAATCAAATATTTGGAATCTTTCTTCTTAATATGAGTTTCTTGTAAACAAATTATATCCAATTTTAATTTTTTCAAATAATGAAACACTTTCTTTCTCTTCTGCGCCGTATTGGCTCCATTTATATTCCAAGTTAGATATTTGTAATCCATCTTTAAGCGTGTATTTTAAAATGTGCCTGATGCTCCTTTTAATCCATCATCTTCCTTCCCTTCCTCTGCATATCTTTGTTGACTTTGTTTCCCAGGAATTATATCCATATCTTTGAGTTTATCTTCATCCATGTCTTTTGAAGCTTTTCTCAAGAAGTCCCTTGCTTTTTGAACAGTATTCAATCTATATTTCTGTTGTCTGAATGTAAAGATCACTCCTTCTGGAACATCCCATCTAAATTGAATTTTGCGTTGCTTATGTTTCTCTGTAAGGAAAGCATATTCTTTTCTCTTACGTAAAAGTCTAATAGGAATTTCTTTCATCACCAGTATTTCCTTACCATCAATTTTAAAGGTATTTTTAAAGTGTTGCTGTAATACCATATCTCTGGTCGTCTTCTTTATAAAATGAACAAGCACATCTCTTGGAATTTTATTCATTGTTGCATATCTGGAATTAATTCTATACACTTTGTCTATTTCAAATTCCATCCGATCTTCATTCAAATCCAGAAATTTTACTAGAGCATTAACAATTTTATCTCTGATGTCTTCACCTGTTTCCTCAGGAATTGCACGGAATCTCAAACAATGTTCTTTATTTCTCATTTCAGTCACAGCCATATAATCCAGGTTTTTTTCTAATTCCAGATTTAATATATCTGTTCTATTCTCCAAGATTTGTACCTTTTCTTTAGTGTTTTTTGCATCCTCCTTTATTTGCCCAATTGTCCCTTTGATCTCATCCACTTGTGTTTTAATATAGTCTTTTATATCTGTCAGTTCAGTTTTCATTTCCTGTTTTATATCATTAATCCCTTCCATTATTTTTTGAAACATATCTGGGGGTATAGCCCCTTCCTGTGGATCAGTAGAACCTCTTCGCTCCTGGGCCTTAGTTGCTTTTCTAGTTGTCATTTTCAAGAGAAGCCTTTAATTTCTGATATTAATCACTGTTTCAAAACCTAGAGGCAGTCTATTTCTTTTTTTTTTTCCTCCACCAACAAAAGAGTTAATATTCCAGGCCTGTTATTGAAGTCCAGCCAGCACAGCACAGTTCTTATCTACATCGAAGAATGCAAAACAATTCTGGTTGCCAACACCAAACAATTAGTAACATATACGAGCAGCAGATTCGTCCAAAGAGAAATAGTCCAAAGAGAAAAATAGTCCAAAATATAATAATTACCTCTCATCCGTTTTTAAACTTTAAAACTCCAAATTCAGGCCAGCTTTTTGTCGTAAAAAAAGTATATAAGTTGTTTACATTTTCTTTCTTCCTTAATTATATTTAAAAGAGAAAAAGTATGACTCACCCAGGTTTCTCAGTTGCTGATTCGTAAACAAATCCCTTTTATTGCAGTAATTTAAGCCGAATGATAAGATTTGGACAGAAGTAGGCTCGCTGGTTAAGAACGTTTTTTTTTTGAAGAAAAAAGAACGCTTCGCTTTTTTCCAGTACAGCTTGCGTGGAAATCCTGACTCCGTCTTCAGCCGATCGGCATGCCTTCTTATCTCAGGAATTTCCTGATCAATTCCAGCCGCCGACAGCTCAACGAAGTCTTGTGGAAAATCTGATCGGTTCTCCTATACCTTGGAGAACATTTAAGCCAGTCCAAGATTCCTCTTGGCTGGCTTTTAACCTGAAAAAAGCTTCCTCTGAGGCAGAGCTCCCTCAGAGACAACCACCAGCCAGCACTACTTCCGGGAAGCCCAAAACATGCTTTTTTAAACAGGGAAAGGGCTGTAATTCAGTGGTAGGGCACATGCTTTGCATGCAAAGGTCCAAAATCCAGTCTCTGGAAAAGACTGTTGCCTGGAATCCTGGGGAGCCCATGCTAGTCCATGTCAGCAGTAGTGTGCTAGATGGTACCAAATGGTCTGAGTCAGTATAAGTCAGGTTCCTTTGTTCCTAAAAGAGAAAGGAGACCCAAGGGCCACAGTGACTCCAACATTTATTTATTTATTTATTATTTGATTTATATCCTGCCCTTTCTCCCAGCAGGAGCCTATAAAATTTATTTATGTATTTTAATTCTAACTCTTATATAACACTTTATTGTAAAAAACCTCAAAGCAGTTTACAGAAGGAATTAAAACAATGAAATTATTGGCAAAAACAGTTAACAGAAACAGTTAAAAACAGATTAAAAGCATATAGCTTCTACATGTCTGCATAGGCTTGTCTAAAAAAAATGTTTTTAGCAGGTGCCAAGAAGAGTACAATGAAGGTGTCTGACTAATGTCAATAGGCAGGGAGTTCCAAAGCATAAATGCTGCCATAGTAAAGGATTGATTTCTTACAAGAGCAGAACGAGTACTATGTGTCGCCAGTAACATGGAAAGCATACCTTCAACTTGGCCTGGTTGCAAATCGACAACAAGTACATATTTCAGAACAGAGGCATTGTGTGCTGATAGGGTCCACTCATGTCAGCAATTGTGTCATAGCATTCTGCACTAACTGCAGCTCCTGGGTCAAGTTGTGCTGCATGGGGGTTTCTGTGACCTTGGCTGACTGGCTGCCAGACTTTTTTTAGTTTTTTTAGGAACACTGAATGGTTGTGTGATGCTGAGTTTTCTGCCTTACTCATAGGAATTTTGTTGTGGTTGGTATGGTATTGCATTTAGAAAATCATCACTGTCTTTTGTTTTTGTCTTTCTATTTGCATTTCATTTACCTCTGACACTTCTTATATCCATAGAAGCAACAGCAGTGTTTCCATGCACTCAGCTCAACCCCCTTAAACCCACTGAAGATGCACTTGGTTGCATGATAATTTGTTTTTTGCCCAATAGTGGTAAAAGAGTATTTACATACTGGGAAGTGTGGCTTCAGTTGTTGTTGTTCCCACGCTACTGTCTGTGAAGGTAGACCAAACCGTGTGTGTTTTCTCTCTGACAATTATTACTCACTGGAATTGGGTAGGCTGTCAAAGTGAGTTTATAGAAGTTTGGAGCAGCCATGTTAAAAGATAGGGGCAGGGCATTCCAGGCAGGGGGTCCAATCCTGTTTTCATATCGATATGTTTGCAGGGGATCCCTATTCAAGCCTTACCAACAGCACAGTCCTAACCGTATCCACTCAGACATAAGTCCTATGGGGCTTACGCCCTTAGTAAATGTGCTTAGAATTGCAGCCTTCAGGGGCATCCATCTTTACCCCTGAGTGCTCCCATCTAACATCTCCACAATACTAGGCTCTCTTCTTCCTACAATGGTCTTCTGGTGACTGGCCTGGCCTGAGGGCACTTAAACCCTTCTTGCCAGAAGCAAGTAGGCTAGATTTAATGTTCCCTACCCAGGCTCCCTAAGCAGATGAGAAGGAATGATCTCATCACTTCAGCTGGACCTGGGAACACACTCATTTAGCTAAGATTTCTACCTTAGTTTCCAATCAAATAATTTTTTTTTGTTTGAATGGTATGCTCTGAGCAACTGAGGTGATGCTTAATGACATTACTGGATTCCACCCCATGATATCACTGAGGCCCATTGCTGTGACATCACTAGGGCCCGCCCCTGAATTCTCAAGGTTTGGGAAGCTTCTGACCTGGCAACCCTAAACTGGATTGCTGCTCATATGTCTTAAATCTGTGATTAGTTATCATACTATTAATCCAATTTTATTCTGCCATACCTCTGATTTTAGGCAGACAACGCATTGTTTGGGCTTTGAACAGTTAAATAACAATCTAGATTTCAGCACACATTCTGCTACAACAGGAAGATTTCTAGGGGGGAAATCATTAAATACTCTCCTGCTTTAAAGCAATCTAGCTATATAATTCTGCTTTTATTGTTATTGCTTTTTTCAGCAGTTGTAAACTGTCATAACTTTCCTAACATCTGTTAGTTTTAGTATCTCCCAACAATTGCTTGCATTATTTTCAAATCATCTTGCACTTTGATTATCCCATTATAAATCTTGACTCCATTTTGCATCTACTCCTGCTGTGCTGTGAAAAAGTAAACCAGGCAGACTTATTTTAAATATTTTATATTTTGATTATCTATTGCTGGTTTAAATAAACATAATATTTTTATAATATTTTATTAATCAATTAACAATCAAAACAAGAGCAGACAAATTACCAGGAAATTATACAGATAATAAACATAATAGTTGACCATGTTGCTTTCTAATGTATATGAAAGTGTTGGCAATTATTCTGGTTTAGGGCATCCATTCTGCAAAATCAGTTAAAATGTTTGGAGGTTGAAGAAAATGTAATTTTATAGAAAGCCCCATAAATTAAGAAAATAATGTATATATATTAAAAATACAGTAGGGCCCCACTTTTCGGCGTTCCGCTAATATGGTGGTTTTCAATTACAGTAGGGCCCCACTCATATGGCGCTTGTTCCGCTTTTTTGGCTTTTGGACACACTCCAAGAAGGGCATTGGGTGCCATTTTATTGTCGGTGTTCCACTTTTTGGCAATTTTCACTTTTCAGCGGGGCGTCTGGAACCTAACCCACCATATGAGTGGGGCCCTACTGTATTGCTGGTTGTGTTTAATCAAATTTGTTACCCATTATTTTAAAGGATTAGGGTGATAAATGGTAAAAAAGGAGGGTCATTAAGCAAGGATTGCTTACAGGTATGCAACTGGTGCCCTTTCCTCCCTTGAGTGTTAACACAGTATTTGCAGACTTACTGCTACAAAAATGGTTAGTGACACATGCATTCTATTTGTTTCCTTGATTTCTACTTCACTCCTATGCTTGCTTTTAAGTGGCTATAAATTATTTGCTTGGAGGCTAGATTTTAATTTCCTTTTAATTTCGATTATCCTAGTTGATAAAGATTTAGAAGAATTAGATTTGTTTGTGGCTCATTATTACAGGAAAAATTGTCAATATGTGCAGTATGGTAGGCTGTCTCAGATGTGCTCAGTGCCTTGAATGCACCTGCAGCGCAAGCATTTTTTCTGCAACTGATTACTCTGGGAAGAGAACAGATCCATAGTCTGTCTCTAATTAGACATGTAGATTTTGACCACTCACTAAGTTACTTTGGATTTAATTGTGTAAAGAATTTGTGCAAATCTGTTCTCTGTGATCTATATATTTTATTTTAGGAGTCAAGAAATATACCATACTACTTAGATCAACTTTCCCCAACCTGGTGCCCTCTGGATGTTTTAGAATACAACTCCCACCAACCTCAAACAGCATGTTCAATGGTCAAGGATGATAGGAGTTGTAGTCTAAGCATCTCGAGGGCACCAGCTTGGGAAGTGCTGCTTTAGGCTGCCTAGGTTTGATTGATAAACAGGGTATTTGGATGTGCACAGCAAAAGCAAGTAGAACTGAGGTGGTGGTGCTTAAAAAGTAATTTGGTTCAGTCATTCATGTTGCAAATCTACATTTAAAATAATCTGATTTGGTGTTCTTTCTGAAGTTGTATTATCTTGGATGTGTTGTGCTTGTCCATAAATGGCTTGCCAGACTGTCCTGTTCTTTGATGCAGGCGTTATCGATTCATGTGTATATAAGCTCATGGATGAGAGGCTATTTTTTAAAGCAATTATTTTTACTTAATTACTGTGTATGTGATCTGAACCCTGAGCTCTGCTCAGAACTCTGTGTGCGCGCACAAATCTAGGATGCTTCTATACAGCACAGTTGGGGCCTTACCCCAGTGGCTCCCGGGCTGCACCTTTATTGATCCAGGCTTGTACCACAAGAGGATTATATGGCCCAGCAATGGCAGCCCTACTGGGCTTCTTTCAGTTGGGTTACCCTTCTCTCTGGGCATACATAAATTGTTCCTTCTCAGAGTGTTAAGAATGGGACTGGCATTGGATTAGTCACTAGTCACCACAGAATCCTTCCTTCCTTCCTTCCTTCCTTCCTTCCTTCCTTCCTTCCTTCCTTCCTTCCTTCCTTCCTTCCTTCCTTCCTTCCTTCCTTCAAAAGCCAGGTAGGCATGTACATGGTTACAGATTTTCATTTTATTATTCTTACTTTAATATACTATCATTTTCTACAACAAAATGGTACTTGTGCCCAAATAAATGTGTTTAGCACCAGAAGCTCTTTTAAGGTGGCAGATACAACCCTCCCCCGCACACCTGGTAAGCCCTCCTGGCCAACTTGAATAAGGTCTCTTGAGATGGTGACAGTAGCGGCCAGTGAGGTGGCATGGGTGGGGCCCTGTTGCTCTCCTGGCTTCCAAACACAGTGAGTTGCTGCCACTGACCAAGAGGGGGATAAGTGAGGGGCAAGGAGTGTGGTGCAGTGGATGATGACAGGAACATAGGTTTGGCACTGCTACACCACACTCCCCATGCCATATCCCTTGCCCTCTTGGTCAGTGACAGTGACCCACTGTGTTCAGAATCTGGGAGAGCAGCAGTGCCCCACCTGTGCTGCCTCATCAGCCGCTACTATCATTAGCCCCACTGAAAGGGCGTGGAGCGATGAGGAGGAGGAGGAGGAGACAGACTTGGACTGAGGGGAAAGCTCTAGTGACGCACATTCAGACGTGAAGGCTCCCGTGCTGCTGACAGTGACAGCTCCACCCTATAGATCCAATTACCACTGATGAGGAGCTGCGCAATCAAGAAGTTGTCTATCCACCTTCCCTTCACCCCCCACTCACCCCACCGTCGATGCCATGCAGCCCTCCTCTTGAGGAGAACCTTGCTGAAGTGGTCTAGCTGCCCTCACCTCAAACACATAGATTGTAGTGTTGGCAGGCTCCCACTGTCCCTCTGCATGTGCTCCCAACTGTGACATTTTCTCGTTGTGCCTAGCTATTCCTAGTAAAGATGCTGAATCCTGTGTAACCAGTAAGCCGATTCATGAAGTGCTCTGAACTGAAACTTTCCATTAAACCTGTTAAAGAAAAGCACACCTTGGTTTTTGCATCTGACTTCGACAGGTTCAGGCAGGACAGCTGCTGGATGAAGCAGAATTCTTGGGGATGGCTGAGGATGATGGAGCTGGTAGAATGCTGGTTACGAACAGGCATGTATTTCTGTGTTCAGACATGGATGAGGAAGTGTTGCTGCGGATAATGATGAAGATCCCAGACAACAACAGAATGGGGACTAGAGCGAGAATGTACTAACATGGAAGGAATAAGCAAATATCTCATATGTCCAAACAAGAAAAGAGCATTCAGTCCCAGTAGCTTGGTGTAATCGTACATCAACTTATCTCATCTAGTCAAAGAAGAAAAACCACAGGTCACTGCAGAGAACATAACTTGTTGTTTATGGCTTCAAACACAACACTGTTATATGCTAACCTCTTTCTTTGAAGAGCTTTCTTTCATTCATATCTGTCATTTTCTGTTTTGTAAATCTAAATTATGTCACATCTAAGCTCCTTTTGATCTGCAGAGCAGAAGACAAGCCTCCCTCTTCAATACATTATCATAACAGAGGTTTTTAAGTCTTACCACCCTTGTTTTTGGTCCCCTGAGCCAAGTTTACTTTAATAACAAATGTTTACTATAACAGACAGCTTGCAGTTTGTTCCCTTTTGAAGTTACAGCTTTAATCACAACTGTATCTAATTGTTAAAGCATTCAATTCCCCATTCCCCATTATGTCATAATAATTTAAGCAGGATCAGATGCATAAAAACAATATATTTTACAAAAACATATTTGTACTAGTACTAAAATGCTCCTGGTATTTAAAGTTGCTAAGTGGATCAGCTTATCTATAGGATAAAGCTCTTTGGAAAAAAAACATTAAGTAACTTAGTTTTATTGAAAATTGCACAGAAAGAATAAGTAAATAATAAGAAAATGTAGTGGTTAGAGTTTTGCACTACGACCTGGGAGACCAGAGTTTGAATCTCCACACAGCCATGAAGCTCACTGGGTGACCTTGGGGCAGTCACTGCCTCTCAGCCTCAGAGGAAGGTAATGGTAAACCACCTCCTAATACCCCTTACCATGAAAACCCTATTCATAGGGTCACCATAAGTAGGGTTGACTTGAAGGCAGTCCATTTCCATTTTTCATGTTGGTTCCAATGGCACTATTATGCAGACTATATGCCTTTTGGTTTGGGGCAGACTGTGACATAGATTAGATAGACAAATGCAAAGGCTAAATGGCCACTTTAAATTAGGTGATTCTGTTTAACATCATGCAGGTATTGTCGCTGTGTACCTAAGCAGTTAAATATTTTTAGTCACTTTGGAACAATTATACCTAAGAACATTTTTCAGGCTGAAACCATAATATAAAATGGTTGGCTACACTAGATACTGCTGAGTGGGTAAATTCATTAAAGCAAAAATTGCTTTATTGGATTTTTAAGGAATGTGTAGCTTTGAAAATAATTGCAGTGCCTTGGGATGAATAATAATTGATGGAGCAGGTATTTGCCATTCCTCATGGTGTTTTATCTAGAAATATGCTTTAAAAGTCTTGGAAGTTTTTGCTCAATGTATTCTTCATTTTTAAGGAGGCGTACATAATTTGCTTGCACACAAAATAAACTGTTGGGCCAATGGCAAATAGTCAGGGAGGGGTGATAATGGAAAAATTATAAAGATGAAAGACAGCACAGTCATTTTGTGGCTTATTTATTAATGGTTTTAAATGCCCTAGGAATAGATATTTTGTACCAGCCTGCATAAGGAGCATTTAGATGTGGAAGGCTTGTAACCCTCCTATGTTAGGCAGGAGAGTAACTTGCTATCTCCATGATATAACCTAATTAGCACATTCAGAGCTTATGAATTTAGACTTAACAATACTCACTGATTAGTTAAACAGTTGACAGCAGCTCCAGTTTTTCACTAGTTCAAACATTGCCGAGAAATACAATAGAGGTTTGTTCTCTGCTTTATATCACTTGCTGGTAAGCTTCCAAAAGAACCTTTGGCCAGTCTAGCCCTGCCACACACAGCTGAAAAATAGTGCAGGCAGACTTTGGGACATCTATGCTGATCCTTCTAGTGTCCTGTAGATCCTCTGCTTTAATCCTATACAGTACATTTCTTGGACAAACACTGGATACATCACTCAGGAGGATGCAGCAAGGTTCTAAAACTTTGCATTTGAGGTGTAATGCATGTTTTCTCTAACTTTTCCAAAGATGTCCAGATTAAGATACAAGATGATGTATGTCCAGAAAAACCAACAGGCACAAAAGTATTATTTAGCTGGGATGATGTCTATAGCAGTGCCTCTTTAATTTGTTTATACAACAACCTGCTCGTCCTGGGTGGAGGTACTTATTGTGATGGTCATTTTCTGCTCTATGCTGTTGACCTTTAGTGTGTTGTTTCTCTGTCAGAGGGAGTCTGTTGTTCTTAAAATCTTACCTGGTTGCACCTGATCTTATCAAGAGTGATCTCATCTTGATACTATAAGGACAAGGTGCTTGCTGTGGAACACATAAAAGAACAAATCAGGAGGACAAGCAAAATCTGAACATCTTTAGGAAACAGTTTGTAGACAGGCAGCAGTCTCTAAAACAGTGTTTTAAGTGGGCTGGCAATCTTAGCCAAGGATAGCAAAACAATAAACATCTCAAACAGCATTACCAATATAAATGTTATTTGTATTTCTAGAGCAGTGATGGGAATCATTGCATTGAAGGCACAAAATGTTATGAGTGACATTAGTTATCTAGAGTCTCAAACCTGCTCATTTTCCAACATCTGCAAGTTATTTCCTTATTAATGTAATTGGGCTCATAATCTAGAACATGTTCTTTGGAAGTCTGGATCTGGATTTGGATAAGAAAGATATCTATGCAGAAGAAAATATCTTAAGAGGATATAATTAATGTCTACCAAAAAACCTTTCTTTTGACAATATCATCAATAGGGATCAAAATAGCAAGGACTCTATCTAGTCCACCACAGAAGGATCCCAATAAAGCTTTACAGATTCTTGTTCCTGTCCTCTGCTGTGGGATGCATACACAAGCACTCAATGTGCTTGGCCATTTCTGGGATACGGGAAGCCAATCCCCAAGCCTGAGTGATTGGAGGTATAATAGTTTGGGAGGGTTGCTCATATGGATACTGTGAAATATTTTACGAGCATATATGTTTGTGCCATGCTGACTGTATAAACTAACAGCAAAGTTAATTGACAAAAGGATGTACTAGAAGTGAAATGTGCACTTCTGTAGACCAGCATATAAAACAAAAACAAAAACACATTGTCTTCAACAAAGGGATATATTGAGAATTTTAAGGAGACTTTTCAAAATTTGAAAATAATGATGCAAATATCCTGTTGTGTTTGTTTTTCAAGCACTATTACTATGAAATCCCTCCCACTATTTGTAGTTACAGTATTCATATCATAAAATGATGTACTGCTATCAAGCATAGTACCTCAGAGCAATGAATTGCCTTCAGCAATATTTTGAAAAAGCTTTCTTTTAGGAAAACTAAGAGAAAACTTTTGCTTGGGAAAAATCCACTTAAAGGGAATTCATAGCTTCCTAATGATTGGGAAAGTTTTGTTCTTTTTTTTCTTTTAAAGGTAGGATTCCTGCATTGCATGAAAAGACGGCTCTGTATGTTGTATGTGATCTGAATCTTTTGATGTCAAGAGAGTCTTCAAATTGATGATAGAGTCTAAGTGGCTTCCTACCACTTTGAATGAATATAGCTATTTCATTCTTGTTTCAAAAGTCTCCTTTGTTTGTAGACAAAGATACACTTTTGAAATTAATGATAAATCAATGCTGTGAGGAACAAGATTTGGTGAAAGAAGCAGGAATTACTGTGAAATCATGAGATAACTGTACCTTTACTTGTAAAATGTATACTTAAAAATGCAAGACAATGGTATTTTCTAATGAAATCATTGTTCAGCCTCTCTCAAAAACAACAATCAGATGTGTCATTTGGGGCCAAGGTAGTGGCCAGTCAGCTCCAGGTGTTTTTTTTTGCCTTAGTCACCCAGTTGCCTTGGTGGAGATAAACAGGGAGACTGCAACTTGCTGATTTGTCTGGGGTTTTCAATGATTTCAGTCAATATTATTAACCACAGTGTCCATCTAGGCTTAGGAGTTACTGTTTTGCTGTGATTCCGGACCTTCCTACATGGGTAGGTCCCAGAAGGTGTTGCTAAGGGACTGCAGCTTCATGCTGCAGCCTTTGATATGTAAGATGCCACAGGGTTCCATCTTGTCTTCCATGCTCCTTACTATATTTATGAAACCTCTGGGAGATTTGAGCTGAGGTGTCATCAGTAGGCTGATGGTGATATTTTCAGACTATCTCCACACATGAAAGATTCCATCGTGGCTGCATCACCTTCTAAATGTCTGCAGTGGCTCTAGATAAGTCAGGGATGCATTCTAACTGGGAAGCAAAGGCCAGCAGTGATCAATGTAAGCCCTGTTTAACTCAATGGAACTTCAGCTGTTTCTTTTTGCCATTAAAATGTGGCCACATTGTGTTGTAATACTTTGTTACATTATTGCATTTTAATCCTGCCCTTTCTCCAAGGGGCTCACAGTGTCATTCATGGCGGTCTCTCCACTCTGTTTTATTCAATTCTGTGAGCTACGCTAGCCTGAGATATGGGGATTGGTCCAAGGTCACTCAGTTAGCTTCATGGCTGAATGGAGCTTTGAACCTATTGCTCCCCAGTTGTAGTCCAACCAAGACTCTAACCACTATAACACACTAGGTATCTACTTTTAAAAAATGTAGATTTGTATACATTATTTAGCACTAGTTTTGCTTTGATATATTTACTGTATCCATTTATTATTCACATATAGAAAGCATTACTTGATTATTACTGAAGTGTTCTTATCTTCTGCATGCATGAGCTGATTGACTGTGTTTAATTAGTTGGCTGCTGCCATCCCTTGCTCCATTGAGAATACCAAGTTTTAATCTCTGATCTTTAAACAGTTTCTTACAATGTCATTTTGAAGCTCTCTTGTTTTTGTATTTTTAAAGAGGAAACAAATATCTTCTTAGTGTAGTGTATGGTGTCTTATTCCTCATCTTTGTCATATGCAATTAATAGTTAACGTTTCATACTGTTCATGTTGTACCACATCTTTATGTTATTATAATTATTTATCATTTATCAGGCCGCCCTGGGCTCCTCCTGGGATGAAGGGCAGGATATCAATCAAATAATAAATAATAAAATTACTACTATTACTACCACAGCCATTTATTTATATATTACTTTTGGTCCCAAAAGGGGGAACAGCATATTGAAATATCAAAAATATACAATAAGAGTACTATAAAGTGCTGCAGTTCAGAGATCAGAAGCACCAATGTGCCTGCCAGTACCTGCTATGGCACCCACAAAAGATCCACAATGCATAAGAGACTTGTTTGCTCTTCCTGCTCACTTCAGTTCTTGTTTGCACTGGTACAGCCTCCTACGTTGAACATGCCCCTGAGACATGTCCACATTTCACTGGATGCCTTGACTGGACACCCATCCTCTCTTTCATTCTCAACAGAGGAGAGGTACAAAGAGCTTATTTCTGTGAACAAATGCAGCAATAGGTGATGTAGGTGTAAGTGGCCTTTTTCTGTTGATTGGAGGGGTAATGGCCATACAATTTTGCATTTCTTTCTCTTTTTCTGTTCTTTTAGATGTGGTGGTCATTTTGTATTGTGCTATGTGCCCACAACAGCCATTTTGTGTTACATCCCACAGCAGCCATTTTGAAATTGGCACCCACAGCACTCTCTCAAAATTCCAAATGTGCCCACAGGACCTAAAAGGTTGGCATCTCCTGTCGTAGATGAATCAGCAAGCAACACATACAACAGCAGGGCACTTTCATTAACTTCATATTGCATATACATTACTTAGGGACTAAAAAAACATGAGCAATGAGAACCTCTCCCCAAAGTCTCCAGAGTGAATAAGTAATCAGTGTACATAGCTTCCAAAGAACTTTTTTTAAAAAAAAAAAACCCACTAAAATATATATTTAGAAATATTTAAATATTAATAGTTGCCATAAGAAGGAGTCAAACAACCCATCCCATGCTGTCTAGGCAAGTGCAGTTCCCTAAAAGCCACTACCTTCACATCAGGTACAGGGTGGGAAGACAGAGCAGAGGATTTTGGTTCCCAAATGATCTCTCCCCTCCTACCCATCCCTTTATGAAGTTATGTTATGTTACGCTATCTACTGCTTTCCTAGCAGGCCAAGTATTCCTTTCTAAGAGCTGTAAGTAAAGTAATTTATTTCCTGACATATGTGTTCCGCATACATGGGTGTGCTGTTTTTACCTCTTCTTGTGGACTTCATTTGATTTTGTTCACTTTCTGTGCTGCTTTGCCAAGTAATAGCTATAATATTGTCATCTTATTTAAACTCAAGTTGACATTTATGGGAAACGAGAGTGCTCTTGGATATTAGAAAATAAAGCAAAAAGATTGGCTGGTGCCCTGGAGATGATTTTTTAAAGCAGACTTCAGTATCAGAGTAGTTAAGACTCTAGCAACATTTACCATTTGAAATCCCAGAAAGTCAGGCTTTTCCCAGCCTCCTTCTTGTAAGTATTTGCAGTATGCCCCAACTGAAAAAGCTTAGGAGCTTTTGTTGCTTTAAATACAGGACACTGTCAAAGATCCAGATCATCAACAGTGACAAGTTTCTTTTTTAAGAACTATATCCTCTGACTCACAGGAGGAGTCCCATGAAGTACCTTGGTGTCCACAGAAAACACATTGCTCAAATTGGGAGTGTGTTTGTAGGAGCCAAAGGAGAGTATCCCCTGGTATGTTTTGAATTCTGCAGCAGATTATAAAGCTATCAATCTGTAAGCACCTTGAAAACAATACAGTGATTACTAGGAGCCAACATGGATTTATGAAGAACAAATCCTGCCAAACTAATCTTATCTCATTTTTTGATTGGGTAGCCTCCCTGGTAGACTCCGGGAATGCTGTGGATGTAATATATCTCGACTTCAGCAAAGCTTTTGACAAAGTGCCCCATGATCTTCTGATTAGCAAGCTAGATAAATGTGGGTTGGACGGAACAACTATCAGGTGGATCCACAGTTGGCTCCAGAATCATACTCAAAGAGTGCTTATCAATGGTTCCTTCTCAACCTGGGTGGAGGTAACGAGTGGGGTACCACAGGGCTCGGTCCTGGGCCCAGTGCTCTTCAACATTTTTATTAATGACTTGGATGAGGAGGTACAGAGCATGCTTATAAAATTTGCAGATGATACAAAATTGGGGGGCACAGCTAATACCATGGAAGACAGAAACAAAATTCAAAGGGACCTTGATAGGCTGGAGCATTGGGCTGAAAACAACAGAATGAAATTCAACAGGAATAAATTCAAAGTTCTACACTAAGGAAAAAGAAATCAAATGCACAGTTATAAGATGGGGATACTTGGCTCAGCAATATGACATGTGAGAAGGATCTTGGAATTGTTGTTGATCACAAGCTGAATACGAGCTAACAGTGCGATGCAGCTGCAAAAAAGGCAAATGCTATATTAGGCTGCATTAACAGAAGTATAGTTTCCAAATCATGTGAAGTATTACTTCCCCTCTATTCAGCACTGGTTAGGCTTCATCTTGAGTACTGCATCCAGTTCTGGTCTCTGCACTTCAAGAAGGATGCAGACAAACTGGAACAGGTTCCGAGGAGGGCAACAGGGATGATCAGGGGATTGGAAACAAAACCCTATGAGGGGAGACTGAAAGAACTGGGCATGTTTAGCCTTGAGAAGAGAAGATTGAGGGGAGATATGATAGTACATGAAAGGTTGTCACACAGAGTTGGGCCAGAATCTCTTCTCGATCGTCCCAGAGTGGAGGACACTGAATAATGGGCTCAAGTTGTAGGAAACCAGATTTCAACTGAACATCAGCAAAAACTTCCTAACTGTTAGAGCCATACGACAATGGAACCAATTACCTAGAGAGGTAGTCGGAGACTGGAGGCATTCAAGAGGCAGCTGGACAGCCATCTGTCGGGAATGCTTTGATTTGGATTCCTGCATTGAGCAGCGGCTTGGACATGATGGCTTTATAGGCCCCTTCCAACGCTACTATTCTATGATTCTATGAATGCAGGGGCATAGTAGGATAAAAATGCACCATTGCTCCTCCCCATAGTTGCTTACTGGCAGCTGTTAATTTTGCCTCGAAATGATGCGGCATGATGATGTAGCATTGATTCAGGAGGCTCCGGGAGTGGGGGATGACAACTTTCAGAGAGGGTTGTTTTTATCCCCCCAGAAGATTCTGTTAGAGTAATGCTATGTTGTTACATAGCAAAAGTCGGCCTCTATTCCAGCACTTTCCATTTGCAACAACACTGGCAAGACAAAACAATAAGTAAAGGCTAAGGAAGGGGAAGGGGATACATCAATCACATTTGTAGATGGCAACCATAGTCAGCCACCCCATTGACTTAGGCTGCAAACCAATACATGTCTACTCAGAAGTAAGCTCCATTGGATTCAATGGGACTTATTTCCAAGTAAGTGTGTATTGGATTGTAGCCATATTCATTCAACATAAAAAAAAATTGCATTAATGGTTTTTTGGGGTGTTTGTCTACCCCAATGGAATTTCCAGTGGTGTGCTGGTAACTTGACCCCAGATAACATTTGTGTCTGTCGTGTCAGATGAAGAGTACATGACAATACCCAAACACCCAGAACCTTATTCAGAGGAAGTAGGATTTTTCTATGCAGTAAATATTTGCACAGAGGATTTCCTTCACCTCAGCTGGGTTATGCGTGACACTGAATACCTATTAAGAAATAATAAACAGTAAAGAAATGGAGAGTAAAGGGTAAACAATTCCTAGGGTGGACAAAGTGTCCACACATGGAGAAGGCTCAATAGAATCCACTTTCTTTTCTCCCTCTTTGGTGTCTTGCACTCTGTTTAAAAGAGAGCAATTCCATTTTCTACAAGTGTAGCAATGCAGCAAGGATTTTAAATCACAGGATTCACATGCCTATGTGCTGCCAGCCATCTGTAAAATACTGTTTTTTAATGTGTCTTTTTATATTTTAAAAAGGGTCATTGAAAAAGCATGATAATTTTATGGTCAGTCACCTCTCTGGCTATTGTTGTGGCATTTGGCACGTGGGCCTCATTAACTCAAGTTCTGTACCCCATTATCTTTGCATAAAACATTTTATAGCTGCTGTATAAAACATTTACATAAGCTCTCCATGTCAGTGTGCATCCTGATCTAAGCAAAATGTTAAGCATACATGACCTTAACAAATGGAGCACCACTATAACTGTGTTTTATAGCACACAGACAAGGAAAAGCAAAGCAAGCCTGTCTGGAAAGCTAGTGCATAAACAATGCCATTACACACTCAGGAAACAAAATGGAAGCTGTGTACCATAGTGAATTTAGACAGTATAAAAATGTTGCTATTAGGATCATAATACTATGTTAGTGCTTGCTGTCTGATTATTTAAATAATTACAAATTCTTGTAACATGTGGTTCAGAATTACTAAATGTTTTATCAAATATAGAGTGTTTATTTGGTAAGAGAATCTCAGTAGCCAAAATATTATACATTATTATATATCACTGCAATGTGTTTTCTACAATTTAATTAAAGGAGCAATTACTCCAAGAGGAATGATTACATAATCCAGCATTTGTTGATTTTTGTTTGTTTGTATGTTTTGCAGTATGATTTGCAAGCTTTTAATTTACATTTTCTCTGAAAAAAATACTGGATCTTTTAATATATCACAGAAAATATTACTCACCTATGTCTTAGATGCTCATGCCTCTTAGCAGAAATTCATGGTGTGAGACCAGGTTCTAGCTAGTGAACACCTCTGTTTAAGGCTCTGCGTCTTCATAAAACTGGAAGAGGGGAATGCAGCATCAGGGAGCCCCTGAACTCCTCCAACCCAGCCCACTGCCACCCACCAGATTTAGAATTTAGTACAGCCGCTCACAGTTCCATCTTTATTAGCTTTACTAACTTATTTGTTAGTTCTGGTGCAGTGCATAGCCCTTATGCTCTTCCCCAACCTCAGTCACTATTCTGTTCTCTTTTTTGTCTCCATTCCCATCTCCAGTCTCTTTCCCTGACAAGACTGATCCTTTCTGAAACTGCATTATATTAGTTCTGTCCTAACTGTGACCATTTGCTGACAAAACCCACAGTTAAAATGCATGTACAAAATTAATAGAGAATAGTGCTCATATATATTTTGTATTTGGGGATGGGTTTCCAAAGATATAAACCACTGAGTCCTACTGCACCATCCATTTAATGGCACCAGCAACAGCAGATCAACAGGAAATCACCTTTAAAATAGATTCGCCTTTGCAGGAGTAATGTTGTGAAAACTAAAATGCAAAAACAGCATTCTGGATTAGAATGAATTGCTTCTGGTTTAATCTATATCCCCACATCATTATTTAACTTAGCAAATGCTAGTGTCAGCTTTGTTGGTTCTTTCTTAACATTTTCAGCAACTTGATTTTCACAGCTTGCAGAGGCAGTTTGGAAATTAAAAAGACAATGGCCAAGATAGCTATCACATAATGCAATCAAAACATACATGAATCACAAACAAAGCAAAATAATGTTGGCATAAAAAGTGCAAGAAATATAAACAGACTGTAGGACGGCATTCCTTAGAAATGAAAAATGAGTAGAAAGTAGATCCCTGCATAAGTGGAAATAGTGGTAAGATTCAAAATATTCAGAATGACAATATATCCATATATATATATTCAATGCACTGATTTCAGATTGTTTTAAGAAAATATCAGATGTGACTCTTCCCTCCTCTCCCACTTTAAACCCATGCTAGACAGAAAGAGGGGAAAAAACTGTCTGATTTTTCTCTCCTTTCCTTGCAGATGGCTTTGAAGTCCCTAAGCAAGAATTCAATATGGAGCTGTAAGGCATGATGCCCAAATACAGCTACCAAGAAGCCCAATAAAGGCCAAACATTTTTCCTAGACAAAAAATATTTCTGGCTCTAGCTTTTTCTACCAGAATTATATGGTTACATTGTCCAGAAGTTACCTAGGTCTTTTTTTGTATGAGGAAGAGTTATTCCCCAATCGGTGCCTATTCAATGTGTACATATTCTCTCTGCTCAGTCATGCTGTGCCCCAGTTTCTGTAGAAACAAATGGGAACTGGGTGGAGTACAGTTACTTTCAAAAACCAGTGTTCCTCACCTGTCCCCAGTGATTCCCTTTTTTTAAACAGCTCCCATGTCTGAATTGGGAGAGCCAGTGTGGTGTAGTGGTTAAGGTGTTAGACTATGACCTGGGAGACCAGGGTTCGAATCCCCACACAGCCATGAAGCTCACTGGATGACCATGGGCCAGTCACTGCCTCTCAGCCTCAGAGGAAGGCAATGATAAACCACCTCTGAATACTGCTTACTATGAAAACCCTAATCATAGGGTCACCATAAGTCGGAATCAACTTGAAGGCAGTCCATTTCCATTTTTCCCTCTGATGCTGGACTGAGGCTCCTCCTGTGCCAGGATGTTTATTCCTGCAGCCAGGGTGTTGCTAGGTACTTAAAAGATTCAAGTTATAGGACAGTGACTCAAATGTGCATAACATTTACATATGATAATTTATATATATATAGAAGTAAATTTAGGGTGACATTCAGAGGGGGGAAAATATGAACTCTGCCTCTTACTGTCAGGGCTTACTCTGAGCCATGGGGTGTCAAGAGGCTTTTCTGCATACTGTATGAAGATTGGGCTGTCCACAAATTAAGATTGGGGGGGCTGAGGTC
Organism: Rhineura floridana; assembly: GCF_030035675.1. Lineage (NCBI taxonomy): Eukaryota > Metazoa > Chordata > Lepidosauria > Squamata > Rhineuridae > Rhineura > Rhineura floridana. The sequence continues at coordinate 67,205,896 of NC_084487.1, read as the reverse complement.
ACACCAGCTGCGTGCCCATCTGCCTTTGCAGCAAAGTAATTTTTAAAGTTTAAAAAAAGAAGTGAAGAGGCAAGAGATCCAGGGCCTGGTGCAAAATAATCTGGGCTCAGGTCCTCTGGACCACCCCCAACAATGCTCCTTCCTGCAGCTGATGGAGGTCTGGTGATAGGTAGGCTAGTTCTAACTAAGGCTGGAATCTGTTGGTCAGTGCTGCATAGAAAGCATTCTGTTGACCTAATAGCTGGTATTGATTCAAGTTTGTTCTTTGTCTGTCATCTGATGCTTTTTTCTCCCAAAAAATATTACTATTAATATTGATAGTTGAAATATCAATATTTTGAAAGGAAATATTGATAACTGAAAAGAAAGCAGCTTTGCCTCTGTCTCTTTCTCCTCCTCCTCCTCTCTGACTGAGGCTGTTCAGTTTTTTCACATTAGCAAACCAAAACAAGCTGTTTTCCTTTTGGAAAGGAAAGGAAGAAAGCGGCTTTCAGTGCTTCCCATCACCCACCATCCTGTCTGCCCATCAGTCTATTCATCCAACCATTGTGCTCCTCTCCTTTCCTGTCCCCTCCCTCTGCCTGTCCATCCCTCTGTACCCCACCACCCATCCATTAAGCCCTCCCTTTCCCCTTCCTCCACTGTTGATCCTGGCTGGCCTGTATGCTGCCTGGAGTGTATGCCTCTGCCACCTGTGCCAACCACTCGCTGTGCCCCTCCCAAATGCAGTTCACACACATGTATAAATACGCTAACATACACACTCACACAAATGGCACCCAGAGGGGGAGAATCAGCAAGCAAAGACATGCAGATCAGTTTCAAACACATTCTTCCTCCTTCTCCTAGTCAATTACAGTTAGTAAGCAAAGCAGGAGGATCAGTTAAATTTATAAAATCCGGTGTTGGGAAAATCAGTGAAGTTTGCAGGTTTCAGGATTGGTCCAAAAAGATAGCAGACCTGTGAATTATCAGGGAGTCCAGTGGTAATTACGGTATGATTTCATCGAAATCCTCACCCGTCCCTAGTTTAAACTGAGGTAGTAAGCATTGTATATACCACTTCAGACTATGGCTCACACAACTGAATATTAGTTGGTAGAAAACAATTCCCTGCACACAGAAAACTAGATTTCAGAAAGATTGGCTATAGGCTAGCCTTCTGTCTTACGTCTAGTTTTGTATGTTTTTTTGCCTTACCCATTGCTGTAATTTGGAAGGGTGGGGCCCTGTCTCTCTCCAGCTACAAAAGCAGCAACTGCTGAAGGGGCCAGAGACCATCTACCTGTGTGAGTTTCTGCAAGACCTGCTCCCTGCATTTCTGGCTAATTTCCACCTGGCTTGGAAGGGTGGGGCCCTGTCTCTCTCCAGCTACAAAAGCAGCAACTGCTGAAGGGGCCAGAGACCATGTGTGTGTACGTGCATGTGAACCTGCTGCTCAGGATGTCTATAAACTACTGGGGTTAGTTGTTTTTAGTTGTTTTTGGGGTCAAGATTTAATTTTGGAGATTCATTTTTGCTGTTATTTGGACTATAGCATATTTTTGTTAGACACTGTTGTGAAGTGTGTGGGGATTGCTTAATTGTATATTTATTGAGATGTTTTTATTAGTTTGTTGTTTATTATTATTGTTTGGCTACTTATATACTGTGTATATTTATATTTCTTTGTTGTATTATTTCTCTGTTGTACACCGCCCAGAGAGCTATGCTAGTCGGGCGGTATAGAAATTTAACAAAATAAAAATAAATAAATAAATAAATAAATAAAATAAATAATTTGAACTGGAAGCCATTTTGCCCAGTTGTCTCCAGGCTGTGTTTTGGTGTAGTATTGGTAAAGTCCTAGAAGTCATGGCTTTGTCCATCATATTACTATATTGCTCCCTAGAAGATGGAGTAAAGAGCACACAGCAAGGCAAATTCTCCTCAGAGTGCCAGCTATCAGGGGAGTGAGGTGTAAGGAAATGGGATGGGGATGACACAATGGTTTACGGCAGATAGGGAGAACATTTGGTGCTTCAGTTGTTCCTGAACTACAACTCCCATCAGTCCCAGCAAGCAGCCCTGGGATTATGGGAGTTGTAGTTCAGCAACACCTGGAGCCAAAGGTTCCCCACACCTGATTTATGTAGTGTTTCCTAGGTGTACGTGAAGATAGATGCTGTCTCAATAGTATTTTTTATCTTATATAAGATGTTTTGGTAAAGGCATAGCAACATAATTTTGCATGCCTTGGGTCCTGAGTGCAATCCCTGGCATCTTCCGATGGTGGTGATGGCAAATACATCTGCTGGAGACGCTGGAGAACACCTATCAATCAGAGTAGGCTAGATGGACTAGTGTTCCCACTTGATGTAAGGTCACTTAATATAACCATATGTTTTGGTGATCCTTTTTGCTCAAAAGACAGGGTAGAAATAAAATAATTTTGTAAATAGTCAGAAGCAGATTTGTCTAAACCAGTGGTTCTCAAACTTTCCCCCCCATGGACCACTAGAAAATTGCTGGTATACTTTTCCCTGTTGTAGCAATTGTAATGTGCTGTGTTAGATGCTGTATGGTTTTTAATTGTATTTATATTGCTTCTTCTATTTCCTATATTGTATATTGTACGCTCCAAAGAATTCAAACTGTAATACAATATAAGAAATCAAACAAGAAATAAAAATACAATTAAATCATCGATGTAACTATTTAATGCAGGCATGCTGTGGACTACCTGAATAAAGCTCATGGACTACTGGTGGTCCATGGACCACATTTTGGGAATGCCTGGTCTAAACATTACTGCTCTACTAATAAATAGGAAATGCACACACCACTAGACAGATTAAAACTTGTATCCCCAATATGCTTTAGAGCATATTGGTGTATGCATATGGGGTAGGATATGGGAGTGAATGCAAGGAGAAAAAATTCTTAAGTTGAATTCTCTAAATCAGAAAGCGCTAGTGTTATGAATCAATATGTAGTCTGTCTGAGGCTTCTGTAATGATTCAACACAAACGGAGTGAACAGCTGGAAATAACTGCAGTGCCAAGCAGCATAGCTGCTCTGGAAACAGGCAGTGTCAAAACACACTTCTGCTACAGCAATGCTGTCACTCATGTTTACCCAGAAATCTCAGGACAGCCTTTTTTTTCTAACAGCACTGAAGGAACATTCCCACAGGTAAACATGTCATCTGTGACATAAATTCAACAGAGGTCACTGAGGAATTCTTTTTATATCAGTGGGATATATAGCTTGAAAGCAGAGAGAGCTTCCCATGGCTATTCATTTGCATTCTGTTTACAGCTGTGTGCATGCATATATAGCATCTTATCTCTAACTCTAAATATCCAATAAAATGATACTGTGCTTTCCATTAGTGTGTGGTCTAATAGGGGTTCCATAAAATACCTTCCATTGGCAGAACACCTCTGCCACCACTCTGGCAGAATTTTAAAAATAACTGGGCAATGTGGAAATGGTAGTATTTGAAAATAAATATTAAATCATTATTCTTTCCACAATCTAAAAAAAGTTGAACAATCAGAAAGTAACTGCTGGATCATTATCAAGTGTATTTTGCTCCCAGTACACTATTAATTAAATTGGAATAGTCTCACATTTTAATATCAAGATATCCAATAACATTTTTAAAATGAAAAATGAATGCATTTGCTAAGAATATTCTATTTAGATTCATTTTCTTCATTTGCAGAAAGATTTTTCAACATATACTACCACGTAAGTCACTGTTTCTAATACAGCTGAGATTAGGTTATTCACTGTGATGACAGCAATGAATACATTTTGCCTTAAAAGTCAATTATAGCACCAAAGACCACTTTGTTCCTGTTAGAATTATTGTCCTCTTCCCCCCCCCCCAAAGTAGAGGTGAAGAGTGAGTTAGGTCTATGCAGTGGAATAAAATAAGAAAAAGTAGGTCATATAACAATTTGGGAAATTATAGTCATATTATATGATCTGGCCTTGATGCAGATGGCATGTGGATATAAGTTTTCATGGCATTTAAATCTGGCGATATATTAGATTTATCTTCTCCCAATTTTATCCTACTTGTAGGATTTAATTATCCCAAATAAATCCTGACTCTATAGAGTAGTGGATGGACTTCACCCATTCCATTTCAGTTGTCTTCTGTGAATTAACTATGCCTGGTGGTGTCCATCTCTCCTGTCTTTTTACTGCAATGAAGTAAAACAGTTTGTTTTTGTTGTAGCTTTTAATTTCTTGCATTAATTTCTGAGAAATGTTGCTGTGCAAATGAGCATGAGAGCGCTGTGAGAACTTTTTCCATGGCATGTGCATGAGCATTTAAACATAGTACATTTTTTTTGAACATGGGTCATACACATGATCAGATCAACATTCCTTATAGTTAATTGCGGGGGGGGAGGGATGTGTATATGTATGAGTGCAGCAGTTCAGTTTGAAGCTCCTTTCCAGTACTTGAAATCTCATGCACAACTTCTCCCTGAGGAAATTTCTGTTCCTCTTGTCAGTGAAAGGTGCCCATTTTTTCCTTAGAGCTCTAAAGCATTTAAACCTTCATTGCAATGACAAGTTGACAGCTCTTGCTTAAAAGCAAACCACGGGAAGGGCGGGGGGGGAATAGAGATTATGAATCTATCAAGTTCAGTTTATCTCATTTTTGCAATCTTAAATTCAGGTCACCACATTTTGCATCAGTTTCTGCATCTTTTTTTTTAAAAAAAAAAATCCTCACAACATTTTTTCAACATTTTAGTATGCATTTCTCCTAAAACACACATTTTGTATGCAGTTTTGCCTGCTGTATACATTTTTGCAAACTATTTTGCCTATAATAATGCATTTTTATATATTTTCACTAAAATATGCATTTTAATATATGCACAATTCCCTTACAGAATTTGTACACATTTTTGTTGGGTTGCATATTGCTTTGGGAAGTGTGAATTAGGTAGGTTTGCATTAAAAGGCGAACCAAACCAAATCGGTCTGCCTGCACCATCACCACCACCAGGAAGAGATCAAGGCTGTGCTTGCAGTTCCTCTTGTACTCCTTCTCTTGTCAAGTTTCTAAGTTTTGCTCACAGTTTGCCACAGCAATTAGAACTGAATCTGGAGAAGGCTTCCAAAAGATGCATGAAAGACCTGGTTATTGTGCACAGGGAAGGGAAGATGTGCTTGATATTGAGTAGCTTTGGGGTGCAATGGGCCCACTTGTCAGATCCAAGAAGGAAGCCTACTTAACACAGTGAGGAAAACATAAAGAGGCCAACATAGTGGAGCATAGTGCATGATGGTGTGTTTAGAGTGCATGCTGCTTCGAAACAGAAGGATGGAAAGGGTATGTCCATGCATGGGAGAGCACAAAGCTCACTGGCACAGTGGGAAAATGAGAAAAAGTATTCTCTCTCTCTCTCTCTCTCTCTCTCTCACACACACACACACACACACACACACAGAGAGAGAGAGAGAGAGATCTGCTTTGAAAGTTTTGTAGTTGGATTTGATCAGTCTCACAAGAACATTTAAAAGATCTTTACATTTAACAGTTCTGCTCATGCACACATATAATTTCCATTAACTAAAATAACACCATCATGCACATGGTCATGTGCTTTAAAAAGTCATGCTGTGTCATTGTGCACACTTGCTTCTGCACATGGCTTAGGTGAAAGAGAGAAAAATCACCTGGATGAATGCAAGAAACAGAAAATTCCAACAAGAGCAAGTATGTGCTGTTTGGTAGGAGGATAAGTGTACCTATTTTACTGTTGGAGCAGCAACATACCTAGCCCAATTCTCTCAGCAAGGACAAAGTCATTGTAGTGTTACTATGCACTCACTCTAAGCAGCACCAGCAAGCTTCCCCAAATTCTGGTACACTCTTTGTGCTAGGGAGGTTAACACTTCCTTCCACTTGCTTGGAAGTGATTTGTTGAAGGCTTCGTGGTTAGCTTCATTTCTGGACAAAGATCTGATCCTAGTTCCCCAAAATGCTCTAACTAGTGCACATGCTTTCTCTTTGGCCTGAACTAGAGGTCCTCTACTCAGTTTACATCTCAATACTTCATTGCTTTTAGTGGTTTTCTCCCAGATTGGTTCCAATATCAGAAAAGAGTTTGGCAACCAAGCATACAAACCTAACTGTCCAATTTAGATAACATCTATAAAGAGCAAAATAAGGCAAAGGGAGTACAAATGGACAGATCAGAACTTTGAAATAAAAAGGAGCTCTTTAGTTCAACTATCTACCTAATCCTAAATCAGGTAAGTCACTACTTACATTCAGGCTTTTGATCTCCTTGTGTGTAAAGTTGCTTGGCTAGTCAAGTGTAGGCTTTTTTCTGATGCCGGATGAAGGACCAAGGCTGCATATCACAGCCCATTTATTAAGGATTTTTCCTTCCACATGGGTTTGAGGGGCACCTGGCTCTCTTGGACCAATTAAAGCTCAAGTCATGTTCTGCAGGTAACAGGGGATTTACCTCTGGGAGGAGGGAGGCAGAGGAACAAGGATCCATCCTGTCTGATCTGTGTGTGGATTCCAGCTGGGTGTATGTATTGGGCTGCCCAGCTGAAATGGAGGGGCAAAAGAGCCAGATTTTTGTCACAGGATGTTTTGGGTTGCATATAACCCAATGAGTTTATATTTCAGACTGAAGTTACTGTCATGGAATCATCATATTAAATACAGAGATTTCTCAGTGGTTAGGGAGATGCATGCTATGCATGCACATCTCATTTATTTATGAGGTTCATAATTCAGAATCATGTCTCCCTCTGCTCAGTTTAAACCCATAGGCTGTATCATGCTTTGATTCAGTAGAAGCATGCATAGAAAGGAAACACTATTTCAGAAGTTTTAAAGAGAAAATGAGGGTGGGAGATTGCAGCACACAATCCTCAGAGCACCTCATAATGGAATCCACCAGCCTGCAGATTCTGAAGTGGACCATTGATCCAATCTGGATCATGATTTACCCAGGTTGGATCATGTGAGTCCTCTTTGAAAACTGAATAAGGTGGAACCAATCATCAACACCACTCAGAGGGAAAGAGTGAGTGAAAAAGTAACTAGTGTTTGCTTTTTCTGCAAATGGCTATTGATACTCACCCACTCAAGGAAGTGAGTGAATGAAGATGGCTCACTGCCCTATCCCCCTGAACAGGAAATTGGGCAAAGTGGAGAATGGGCAGGCAGGAAAGAAGTTGAAATAGTACCATTGCTTAGTCACCTTACCTCTGTCTCCAAGCATCATTAACACTGGGTCCAGGAAAACCTAGAGAGGGGTGGTTAATGAATTTCTCTGTCTGCCTTCTTCCACTCAAGCCCAAACTAGATGTAGCGTGCAGCTTATTATCTTGATTTTTCTTTGTTAGTTACAGGAACGGAGGGTGATTCTTACTGGAAGGCAGCACACAAGGAAGGGAAAGATGTATGTTTTCACTTTCCCATCATGATTGGAGCAGAAATTTCACACATGTATGCATGCTTGCGCGCGTGCGCGCACACACACACACAGAGCAAGCATGCAATAAGCTTCCCATTGGGAGGGGGAAGAGATAAGCCCTCCCTCCTCCCTGTGTCCTGCTTTGCCAGTAGGAACTGGGCTTCCCCACAACTGTAACTGGAAAAGTAAGACACATAGTTACATTCGATGTGATTAAGTGAACATCTAGTTTGACCCTAAGACCCAGGCTGCACTTAATTTTTTTAATAGTTAGCTGCTAAGAAATGAATCACAGAACTCCATATAATATTATCTGAGCCTGAGAACCTACTGCAGAGTACGGGGGACATAATTCTTGGCTGTGTAAATGTGGGAGAAGAACCAAGAGGGGTCCTAGACTCAGGTGTGAATTGATAGCTTAGCCATCTCCAGTCATTCAGGAACTGCAAAAAACAGCATGTGATTGGGGACCAGATGGATAAGCGTACTTGCTCTATTCCCATCTACGATTTGGAGAATGATTGTCTGAAGACTGCTTCTACTCACGGAGACTTTCTTCATGATGTGGAACTGTTCTTCGTTTCAGTCACCTGTCAACCTACAGAAGGGGATGGGGGTGGAGCTATTGTGCTTGTCCCCGTGGCATCATCTCATATGTTGCTTTTCCCAGTTCCTGAACACTTTAATTTTGTGCCATTGTAAGAAGGAAACCTCTCTAGGCACATGTATGTATTATTAGCTTGGCTGAAATGTTAACTGTTGTGCAGTAATAGCTTGGATATACTCACCTCTCCCATTCTTAATCCTTAGATGCCAGTGTGGTATAGTGGTTAAGGTGGTTAACTACAACCTGGGAGACCAGGGTTCAAATCCACACACAGCCATGAAGCTCACTGGGTGACCTTGGGCCAGTCACTGCCTCTCAGCCTCAGAGGAAGGCAATGGTAAACCCCCTCTGAATACCGCTTACCTATTCATAGGATCGCCATAAGTCGGAATTGACTTGAAGGCAGTCCATTTCCTTTACTATGGACTACAACTCATTAGCTTCCACTACTTAGAAACTTAAAGTAGGGAGCTTATTAAAAAGTAAATTTTGTTGAATACAGTATTAAATATATTAAGATTTAGATTTAGAGTGTAAATTACCTATCCTGGGAGATGTGGTGCTAGATTTCCTTTCCCCATATTATATTGACGAGACCATTAATTTTTGCAGACAGTGGTGCCTTTAATCAATAATATGTCTCTAGTATCCAACTGATAAAGCAATTTCATTGTCCACATACTGGCTGCTTTCCTTTAGTTTTGACCTTTGCAATTTAGATTGCTGCTGTTCTCAAGTGAACTGTATACCATGTTGACAATTCCTGTTCTTTTGATTTAATTTATTTCCTTCATTGGAATGCAGTGACAATATTATGTTCAGCCTTGGCATTTCTTACATTAGTTAAACCTGGCTTCATCTGCCTGCCGAAAGGATCACATTATCCTTTACCATCCAGTAGTGTAGTGGCAAATTCAGATGTGCAGAGTTCCTTCATGATAGTAACACCACATCCCCTCACAGCCATAAAAGGGGAGTGTGTTAGCTACCGAGAAGAGTCATCTCAGTGTCTGACTCACCTCTTTTCACTCTGATTGGAGGAAAGGATGCTGGAGGCAAAGGGACACTGCTGGGACCCTGCTCCAAAAAAAGTAAGGGGTATAAGACTCCCTGGATGACCACACCCCTGTTTTCCACTCATAATTTACCCAAGATTAAAATTTAGATTTAGGTTAATCAATCAGTTATAGAACTGAAGAAGGTTCTGGCCTGAGCTATTCTGCTAGGACTAGCTCAAGCCAAGAGGCTGTAGCAGGTGTCCCCCAAACTGGCTCCAGGGAGTGAAGAAGAGCATGAGATAGGAAACTATGCAAACTCAAGTTTTCCATCTTCTCCCTTCCTTTGCTGGATAATGATGATGATGATAATAAATACTAATAATGTGAAAGGTTAATGAGGAGGGTAGGAAGAGCAAAAGTGTCTTGCTGTATGGCCTGTCATTCTTTCCCTACCCTTCCATGGACATTTTCCCTTTTTCTTACTATTATTTAACTACAGCATAGAAGCCATTCATTTTTTTCAGACTAACATCCCAGAAATCTTGATACAGTACAGATGACACTTTGCCCCCAACTCCAAATGACCGCACTCAGTGGCTTTGTATAGATGTCTGACAGCATTGGGGACAAGATTGTACCCTGCAGTACACTGTAGCATAAAGAACATGGAGCAGAGACATAGTCTCCCAATACTACTCTTGGAACATGACCCTGTAGATAGGGGTGGGAAAACTGTAAAACAGTGCCCCCATTACCCATCCCACAGAGCCAGTCCATGAGGATACCATGGTCAATGGTGTTAAAAGTCACTGAGAGATTGAGAAGCAAATGCAGAGTTGCATTCCCCCTCCCCTGCTCTTGATACATGTCATCCATCAGGGCGACCAAGGTTGATTCAGTCCCCAAACCATGCCTGAACCCAGATAATTTGCATCCTCCAGGACCTCCTGCAGCTGGAGTTGTAACAACAGTGGCATTCAAGGCACCATGGAGCTGAGTGACTCATGCTGCTGAGGGCTGCAGAGGCCCATCCACCACTTCTGGAATGATCAGCCTACAGACCACCCAAGACAATTCTGCTGGATGGCTTAACATCATATAGTCCATACTGGCTAAACTAATGGCATATGTGGGCCCCATTTTTCCCCTTTAATTTATCCTTGAAATCATTAACTTGCTCCTTTCTGGTTGAAATAGAGAATTCATGGTCAGATGCATTAATACTGTCATTTTTACTGATGAGAATGAAACTGTTAAGTATCTATACTGTACTTAAAAACAAAGTGGTTAGAATAAACATGTACAGATTTTTTTTCTCAGACTTGCAACCTGTTTAAAATGAGCAGCTTTTACATAAGGCATCTGAACAATTTCTCATGGATGATAGTGTTGTTGAGAGCATCAATCAACCAGCCACTGAGGTGGGGGGAACCCTGTGATTCCTATTTCCTATGTCATTTCCCTATATTTGCCAGCTTTTTGTTTCACTCCTGGCCATTTTGAAAGCTGTGAAAGGAAGAGAAACATGATTACAGTTATCAGGCAACTGTAACTGGACACATCCAGGTGCCTTTGGCAATGCAATACATCTAGGCTCAGAATTCAGTTCCATTGAATTCCTTGGAGACAGTGCATATGATTGCAGCCCAGCACACAGCTGCATATCTGACTGACCATATATAAAGAAGAGGACTGTGCTGAACTCGAGCTCTGTCAAGGATAATCTCTTTCTCAGTCCTCTCGCTTTGTCAGAGCTATTTTGATGTGTTTGTGTGCATATGTGTGTGCTCATGATAATTATTAAATTTATTATGTGCCCTTAACCAGAAGGTTCCAGGGCAGGTCAGAATATAAAATAAAGTATTAAAACAGTTTAAAACAAATTATATGCACAACTACAGAGGGTCTTAAAACTCTCTCTCTCTCTCTCTCTCTCTCTCTCTCTCTCTCTCTCTCTCTCTCTCTCTCTCTCTCTCTCTGTGTGTGTGTGTGTGTGTGTGTGTGTGTGTAAAATGTCAAAAAACACGCATTAAGGTAAGGGAGATTTGTGGTCTTTGTCATACAAGGCAGTTCTGTGGGACAAGCGGTTGGAGGGAGGTGCCCAGAATGACAAAACAAAAAGATAAAAAGTCACAATTTTATTCCGTTTATGCAATTAAAATATGTAAAAAGCCCAACGCATTTCGGCTAATCGAATCTAGCCTTCATTAGGGGATGCTTGTTTCAATTTTCTTCAAAATGATGATAACGTTGGTCTTGTTCAAAAGAATACAAGTAGTCAGTAGTGCGTTCGTCAGTAATGAGCTCTCAATAAACACGCTTAACAGACTCAGCCTGACGAACGCATTACTGACTACTCGTATTCTTTTGAACAAGACCAACATTATGACTTTTTATCTTTTTGTTTTGTCATTCTGGGCACCTCCCTTCAACCGCTTGTTATATTGAATGACATCCACCTTTTTCCACCCCCAGTTCTGTGGGACAGTCAGGAACATCAAAGCCGGAGAACAGGCCACTTGTGCAACAGCAGGAATGAAGACCACTGTGTAGTGAAACAAAACACCAAGGCAGCAGCTGCAGAACAAGGTCATAAATTGTGGTAAAGCTAAGTATTGGGGCAAAAGACCTGCATCTCAAGGAATGGTGATGAAATAAGAGCACAATGAAATGAGAGCTCCTTTGTATGGCACAGTTTTTGCCCCATTTGAGGCCTGAAGTAGCCAGGAGCCAGAGACTATTACCTAAACTTTGCCTACTTTCATGTGAATGAAAGACCTGGATTGTACTAGGATTCTATATCTTCAACACATCAGACCTGTCTCAGCCTCCTGGTGCTAAGGAAGTAGTAAATATCAAGGGAAACACCTGGTCCAAATCAGATGAGTATGCTCTCTTCTTTTCAGCTATACTTAGGATTGTTGCTCTCACCTCTGACAATACCAATCACATTTTTGATATGGGAAGGGGATTCCAGGATTCTAGTCTTCTCCTAACAGGGTATGAAGGATCCGGTGTTTGTTCTCTGGATGTAGGGTGGTTTTTTTTCTCCCCTTCCCCCCATAACATGTTTCTGTGATTGTAGAGTGAAATCCAGAAATTTCACTTGCAGTTTGTTCCATGTGCCGATCTACTTCCCTGGATGAGGGTGTAAATGTTTTCCATTAAGTTTTTTATCTTTCCTTTTTTACATTCTCCATACATGCCTATAATAAACTCTTCCATGGGACTACACTATGTACATTTGTCTTTAGGCCCTGCTGTCGTACAGCGATCTGATGAACAAGAGTGTAGGAAATTGACTCTACAGTAGAGAGCGGAGATCATTTTACACAATGAGATTTCCAATTAGAATGAAACACATAGCTGATTTTTGCCCCTCAGGATTCTAGCAATCATGTTTTCAGAAGGTGGCTGTTCATAGGATTATCAGGGAAGCCCTTTGGTTATATGAGCATTCATGCATATATCTAGTTCCAGAAATTGCTTCTCTGCCAATTGTTTTGCTGTACAAAGCAATTAATCTCACATTTTCTATATACTTTGCTATGGTACACTACACAGTGTTTAAGTCATAATTTTCTTAAAAACAATCCTGTAAGTATGGTTGTTAAAAGAAGAATTCAATGATAAAATTATAAAAGGCATGGCCTGAAGATATGTATTGCTTATCATCATTTAAGCATATTGTTTATTTATTTATTTATTGCATTTGTATACCGCCCCATAGCTGAAGCTCTCTGGGCGTACAACTATTAAAAACATTAAAAACAAAGATACAAATTTAAAAACATATTTTTTAAAAAAAGTAATTTAAAAACACATGCTAAAATGCCTGGGAGAAGAGGAAAGTCTTGACCTGGCGCCGAAAAGATCACAGTGTTGGCTCCAGGCACACCTCGTCAGGGAGATCATTCCATAATTTGGGGGCCACCACTGAGAAGGCCCTTTCTCTTGTTGCCAGACTCCCAGCTTCCCTCAGAGTAGGCACCCAGAGGAGGGCCTTGGATGTTGAGTGTAGTGTATGGGTGGGTTCATGTCAGGAGAGGCGTTCCATCAGGTATTGTGGTCCTAAGCCATTTAAGACTTTATAGGTTAAAACTAGCACCTTGAATCGAGCTCGGAAACATACAGGCAGCCAATGCAAGCGGGCCAGAATCGGTTTTATATGTTCGAACCGTCTGGTCCCTGTTACCAATCTGGCTGCTGCATTTTGCACAAGCTGCAGCTTCCAAACCATCTTCAAAGGCAGCCCCACGTAGAGCACATTGTAGTAATCTAACTTGGAGGTTACCAGAGCATGGACAACTGAAGCCAGGTTATCCCTGTCCAGATAGGGACGTAGCTGGGCCACCAACAGAAGCTGGTAGAAGGCACTCCGTGCCACCGAGGCTACCTGAGCCTCAATTGACAGAGATGGTTCTAGGAGAACCCCCAAGCTACGAACCTGGTCCTTCAGGGGGAGTGCAACCCCATCCAGGACAGGTCAGAAGAACCACCCACTAGCAGCATCTCAGTCTTGTCTGGATTGAGCCTCAGTTTATTAACCCTCATCCAGTCCATTGTCGCAGCCAGGCACTGGTTCACCACATTGACAGCCTCACCTGAAGAAGATGAAAAGATATTAATATCTGGTTTCACTTATCCCATGGTTTAATCTTTTGTACATAGATAATTCTGTGAATGCTAATTAGGGAATTTAACCAAGGATAGAAAGTTACTGACAGTGCCTACAGCATGGTCCACTCAGAGTGGACCATGCTGTAGCTATTAATGTACTGGGTCTCTTGCAATGGGTCAGTCTCTCTCAGCAAACCCAGGAACTGAACGGAGGTGTAAGAAGGATTGTTATGCATGGTCAGTAACAGCGTTACTAACTGGACAGAAATATGGCCAGGCTGGCCAAATTATTTTATTTTATTTTATTTTATTGCTTTGAGACTAGTTCCCAGCAGCAGGGGGCAGAAGTCCAGGGCCTCACTCGGCGTAATGAGCAAAGTCTGGCTTACCACATTTTAAAGCAAGTAAAGTAATGCACATTACCATTTAAAGAAGAGTACCTGCAAGACCATTAAGTGTAGAGTCTTAAATGACCAAACTCTACCACTGGTTGCTAGAAAACCTAGGATAATAACGTTCCCACCTTTGGCGGGAGTGGATTTGCTTCCAGCTCCCCTCCCCCCGGGTTTGGAAGATGAGAGGTGGTTTGGTCGGGGTGAAGGGAGTGTGGCATGTGGCCATTGTTGGCCAATCAGGGTTGGGCATGAGCCGAACTTAAAAGCAGGCTTCGCACCCAAATCCTCCTTTTTTCGCACGTTGATTCACCCACACAAGATTTTCTTAAATTTTTATTTAAAGAAGATGTAGTCCAACTTGATAGATACTTCCTAAGGGCCCACCCAGCTGTTTCTCCCCTATTAGAAGCTCAGAAGCTCATCAGATATGAGCCCCTAACCACCTTCTTAAGATCATAAGGAAAGCCTCAGCATTCCATGCAGAGTCCGTAGCATTTGAACCCCAGGTGCATTTCTCATTGTGTAATTTACACATGAGTAGATCTACAGGGTTGTTCCTCTACAACATTGCAACAAACTTTCACCCTTACATTATCCTCAAATTTCAGCCAGTTACCACTCAGCGTTTTCCTTCTGGAAACAAAAAAACACTGGGGTCCAAAAATACCCCAGCAAAAAGCCCTGGGTGCAAATATTGGCCTTTTATTGTGTAACTTACATATGAGTGGACCTACAGAGTAGTCCTTCTAGGACATTGTCGAAAACTATTTGGTAGTGTCAAGCACACTTGTGGTGACCAAAACCAAACCAAACCAAAATAAAAGGGTCGCTGAAGTACAAAGTGACCCCATCTGTCCACTGGAAATCTCATTGGGGACCAGATATACCCCCAAGTCAGGCAAGTGTATTTTTTTAACAGCCTGCATGAAGGTTAAGAGATAAGAAAATTTGGGGGCAGCAGTGGAGCCTTCACAGGGAGCCCTCTGAGGATCAAATAACAGGGAACGCTGGAGCACTCATATAATTTTCTTTTTGAAAAACATTTATGTGTGTGTATGTGTGTGAGAGAGAGAGAGGGAGAGAGGGAGAGATTTGAGCTGGGCCTGTAGTACAGCAGGATCTAATCCTTTCCCCTGCCCTCTGCACTCCCCACTGCAGATACCCCACTAAAGCTGTAATTAACTATGGAAGGAAAAACCTGTGGGGCTAATTTTTACAAACAGAAAAAAATATTGGGAACTCCAAACAAAGAGCTGCACTGTAACTGGTAACTTAGCACTGAGGCTCTGGAATTTGCTTCCTAATGAGATCTGCCAGTGTTCTCTTTTGTCTTTGTAGGATTTCTCGACTGAAATCCCAGGACATCTAATACAGTTTTCATGGCTGCTGGATGCCTTATACATTGAGAATGTTAGGCTTCGGTTTGAATTATTGTTGAGTAGTGGGGTTTTTTATCATTTGATTATATAAATTAAATCTAAAGATTACATAAAACAATATGGTTTATACTTTCTTGTAATAAATAAATTTTTGGCCTTTTTGAATACCTAAAGGAAACTTGTTCCTATAATTACAAAACTTGGAAATCTGAATATAGAAGCTCTGGGTTTTAATATATTAATTTGATATTGTAATAATTTCCCCATTAATTTGAATGTGTAGTTCAGCTTCCTATATTAAGGTTAACTGGCAATTAAACATACATACAGGATTATTTTATGCAAGCATTTGTTTCAGATTTTTATCAGTTTAAACACTCCAGAGAAGCATATAAAACTTTTTTAAAAAACTAAAACCCTATAATTAAAATACAATAAACATTTAAATAGGATAATACAGTGAAAAACAAGCCTTTTAAGTTGAGACCTATCCCACTGTGTTAGAATTGCTTGTTAATATGTTTTTTTAATAATGTTTTCAACCCTTTTTCAAAGATGTTTTTAAAGCTTTTTTAAAAAAATGTTTTTAACGTTGTTTTGTTTTAATGTATTTCAAGGTCTGTTTTTATGATGTTTTAAAGTGTTTTTAGCACTTCTGTTTGCTGCCCTGGGCTCCTGCTGGGAGGAAGGGCGGGATATAAATCAAATAAATAAATCAAATAAATAAATCACATAAATAAATAAATAAAAAGCAGATGACATTTATATCATTATTCAGTGAACCTTTACTATTTCATAAAAAGGAAGAAGAATCCTAAAACTCAAGCAAATAAAATGTTAAATATATTCAACTGAAGATGAAAAAATATACAGGCATATCCCGCTTAACGTTGCTTCACTTAACATTGCTTCGCTACAACGTACATGCTCCATACGTCCCCATACCCCACTTAATGTTTGCGCGTACATTTTATTGGCATGACGCCGCTGCCATCTAGTGGTGATTGCGTGCAGTACAAGTGAAGACAATTGCTTCACTTAAAGTAGATTTTCACTTAAAGTATACTCTCCGGTCCCATTACGAACGTTAAAGCGGGGTATGCCTGTACATATGGAGTGTTTCTATCTTCATTTTTAAGATCTTGCATGCACACTTCTTGGTAACCAAGCTTTTATTTGTTTCTTTATGTACTGAGTGGGAAAGGTAAAACATTATTTTTCTTACAAACTGAAAACAAAAATACAATTTCTCAAAGAATCAAGGTGACTATTGCTCATATGTGAGTTCCTGCATTTTGGCCTAAATTTAACTAGTGTTAATTAATTTGTCAGCATCTGTGTGTGAAAAATGTAAATACTCTCTTGGCTGCAAGCTGTATGTTTTGTAACTAAACAAAATGCATCTGAGAGTTAATTTTAGCAGAAGTGTTGTTCCTGAGGGTTATTAATACATCATTATAATTTCTTGATGGAATTTAACTTTTGTTTAACTTCATGTATATATGTACTTGAATATTATGCTACTAATCTGTTTTAAATATGATGAAGGGTAATGAATAACATATTGGCTCCATCTGCACTTTACATTTAAAGCATCTTTATGTCACTTTAAATAGTCATAGCTTCCTCTAAAGAATCCTGGGAATTGTAGTCAGTTAAGGGTGCTGAGACTTGTTAGGAGACCCCTTTTCCTCACACAGACCTTCAGTTCCTAGAGTGGTTTAATTATAAACCCTTCTTCTCAGGGAACTCTGGAAATTGTAGTTGTTTGTGGGGAATAGGAGTCTCCTAATCACTCTCAGCACCTTCAACAAACTACAGTTCCCAGGATTCTTTGGGAGAAGCCATGACTGTTTGAAACAGTATTATATTGTGAGAGTGAGCTCTGTCCCTCTGCTTGTTTTGCTCACCAACCAGCGACTCCCAAACACACACACTCACAGGCACTCCCAACCCACAGGGAATCCCAACCTTCCAGGAAACCCAAACACATGCACACACATATAAACACATGCAGGGACTCCCAACAGGTCAGAGTCAACCCCAAATGGGTTGCTAAACTTCCCTTTCTCCTCAAACGGGTTGTTAAGTTTCCTTCTCCCCATCAGACCTTCTCCCATGAGGAGGAGGGAGGTAGCCTGCCAAGGCGACTGACGTAGGAACAGTGGGGAGTGGCCAGGGCAGCACCTCAGCAACTGTCCTTTTCTCCCACCACTTCCCTCCACCTTGCCTTCTGCTGTGGTGGCTGTCGGTGAAGTGTGGGGGCAGCAACAGCAGCGCATAATTGTTGACAAGGAGCTACCCTGGGCTGTCCTGACTGTTTCTGTGCCTCGCCCAGGCTGTCTCCCACCTTGCCTGTTCACTCACCTGCCTCATGCCTGCCTCGCTTACCCACTGATCTGCCATCCTCACTTGCCTTACTCCCACTGCCTCCCCATGGAATGATGCCATCATGCTGTGTAACTTCATGACAGCTTACAAAAATAGATAGATATATAGATAGATGAACATGGAAATGGACTGCCTTCAAGTCAATTCCAACGACCCTATGAATAGGGTTTTCATGGTAAGCTGTATTCAGAGGGGGTTTACCATTGCCTTCCTCTGAGGCTGAGAGGCAGTGTGGGGATTCATGGCTGTGTGGAGATTCGAACGTGGTCTCCCAGGTCATAATCCAGCACCTTAACCACTACACCACATTGGCTCTCAGATAGATAGATAGACAGATCATGCAGACAGGACCATTTTTTCTCACTTTTTAAATATTTGAGAATCTAAGAAAAAGCCTGTTTTATCTTGGCTTTGTTACCACTCCATTAGTTGGCTTTGTCAGATACTGTAATACTCCAGTCATACTTGTATTCCAAAGGAAAAATGACATTAAAAAGGATTCCAGGTACAATAAAATCAGCAATTAGTTACACCTATATTGTTCTTGCAATGTATATAGCTTATTACAGGTAGAGAATTTTAAACCCAAATTATTTTTCTCCTGGTTCTGCATACTTTGTTAATGTATGTGGCAACTCAGAAAATTGTTGAGGGAATAATGTTATGTGGAATATAAGAAATTATTTTATTAATATGTGTGTAATGGCTTATTTTCTTTTATTGTATATTTCCATTTTTCTAAACTGACATGAAAAAGCGACCCTAAGAAGTAATAAACATAAGTGGTTCCATTTATTTATTCCTATTTTTTTTCTTAGCCACATATAATTTAGCTGTGAAAATGGTGATAAAATCTATTCTGTGACCCTGAAGTTATACAGAATTTATGCTTCAGTGGTTGCCATGCTTGAAAAAGACAGGTAATGCATTACACTTGCCATGGAAAGGAAGGTAAAGTATGAGTCTTACAGCCTTCATAGGCATTTACCAATGAAGACAGAATAGCTCTACCAAAATTTATAGCCCTTATAAATTTCTAGAAGGATTCATTGCCTAGTCCGTGCAGACTGTGGCTTGATTTTTATGTAGTCTGTGCCATCTTGAATCTGACTAGACAGGTCTAGTGCTGCTGCTGCTTTATGACTCATTAGCAGGCATGCCCAGAACAGAACACAAAAATGGTTGATGGATTGAACTTCGTGTCACGGTGAGGGAGGAAGTTGATGTCCTAGTATATTATACAGGGGGTTTCTAAGTAAAATGTTCCAATTTTTTTTTTATCTGGCTGTTTAATGAGCTATACATAATTCAGAAGGAAGTTAGTGAATCAGTTGTAAAGTCATTTTCCTGCCCTAATTCAGCATGAGGAATAAATTTAGGTTTTTATTTAATAAGCAAAGTTGCTTTTGAGACCAAACACCTAGATTGTTTGTTTTACTAATGATCGATACAGGAGCATATTTTCCTCTGTCTTTGTGCACTGTGTACTACTAGAATGGTAAAACCTCTTAATTGTGACGTAAGAAAATTTGTATGTATTTACCTTAAGGATATTTTCACAAGTGATGCTGAAAATACCTCTTGGTCTATATAAATGTGCCACTTGTGAATAGTAATACAGGATAGAAAGTGAAAGAGAGCCTATTTAAAATTAAACGTACATTCTAGCCTTTGAAGCTTTTACATTTGAATTTCAGACATTACTGCTAAGTGAATATCAAAATCATAGTATGGTTGCTGGTTGCAAAATGACCAGGCTTCTTCCATGGCTTCTGCCAGGCACCTGCAAATAATATTTTAAGTATTATTTTTAAAAAAACAAATACAAGCAATAATGCTTGTACAAAATGCCAATTTTCACATCTAAATGTAATAAAGTAGTGCATTTTGCCAAGCTACAAATAAGAATGTAAGGAATAAATATATGCTAACAGAACTGCAACATGCAGTAAGATTTAAGCAAGCTAGACATCATAGCCACAAATAAAATAGGTACATAATTGGCAAGTTAGTTCCCATATTAAGTACATATGGGGTATATATTAACAACTTATAAAGAACATTAGAAAGTAGGATGAAGTAGACCTCATTTCATCTCTTCCACTGTATTTCTGTCTTGATGTTGAGAAGGTTGGGTTCTGAAATTATAACGAGAATAGCGAACATTGGCAAGGTTTGCTGAAGCATGGCTCTGTGCTTTGTCCTTCATATTGTGGCATTGTAACCACTTTGCGTTAATTTCTACAAAGCAGAGATGCTGATGCTGAAGTCTGATGTTCTCCCAGATATGTAAAAGGACTAGTTGCTGTTTCTTAGTGCCTTCTGAGAGACATTCATTATTTCACATGTTTGAAAACTTTGTGTTGTATCCAATGATAGTCGTACTAAGAGTGGACCTATTGGAATTAATGGAAATTGCTAACTTGGGTTCATTAACTTCAATGGGTCTACCGTGATTAGAACTTTTAGTTGGATTTGTTGTTGTTGTTATGTGCCTTCAATTTGACTATGACTTACGGTGACCCTATGAATCAGTGACCTCCAAGAGCATCTGTCATGAACCACCCTGTTCAGATCTTGTAAGTTCAGGTCTGTGGCTTCCTTTATGGAATCAATCCATCTCTTGTTTGGCCTTCCTCTTTTTCTACTCCCTTCTGTTTTTCCCAGCATCATTGTCTTTTCTAATGAATCATGTCTTCTCATTATGTGTCCAAAGTATGATAACCTCAGCAATGTCACCATCTGTCACTTTCTTATTTTTCATTTAACAGACTTGTATCATTAAATGTGGCTGTATCCCACCTATAAAGTGGGGAAGGGTGATTTTAAGTACCTAAGGGAGCTGTTTCTGTTGGGTTCTGAATTCTTCCTCTCATCTGTCACTCCCCCCCATAGTCCTTTTCCTAAAGCTGGGGTGACTAACCTATTTGGGGCTGAGGGCCACATTGACCCATGGCCAGCCCTCCAGGGGCCACATGTCAAAGTGGGTATGGCCAAAGCCAAAATTTGTTGCCCCTCTTATTCTTTATTACATTCATTTGTTGCCAGTTATTAAATTCACTGAGCTATAAACACCACACCACTTATTCTGTTACATTCATTTGTTACTCCATTTTAAATTCCCTCTGATATAAGCACCCCCACTCCTTTATCCCCATATTCCATGGTAAATCAACTCATTCATATCCAGTAATGGGGAGAGAACAAAGGGGTTATCATCACTTGACGAAAGGAGACAATTTCCCCTCAATCCCCTCCACTTCTCCACTGAAAAAAACACTCTAATTGACAAGCATATTGAGAAGATCTCCTAGTAAGCTCTCCCTCATTACTTGATGGATGATTCCACTGCAGTGTTCTGGAAGCACATAACTCAGTGTTGATTAGGGTGAAAAACTACAGAGGATTAGGGTGGAAGGCAAATGCAACTGGGGAGGATGCTCACTTTTTAAAAGTTGCTGCTTAGTTTTTTAAATGTTGCTCTCCACTCTCTGGTGAGCAAGGGGACTGGGAGATCCACATCACAATTGTGCTGGTTCGGGCAGGGAGATTCAAATCTCTCTGTTCACACTAGCATGATGATGGGGCTCAACAGCACCATCTCCTGTTGAATTGATGCTCACTGGTACTACCTCCTGTTCAACACAGCAGTCAAATTATTGGAATCCACCAGAAATTGTTTCGAGGTGCATCTGCAGATAAAGCCCATGGGTCACAGGTTAGCCAGCCCTGCCCTAAAATGCCATTTCCCTCCTTTCAGGCTCCAATACCAGAAGTAAGCACTGCAGGGAGAAAACCAACTCTGGAGAAATTGGGCTACAAAGGAAAAAGTATTGGTGGGGGAGAAGGTTCAGCACCTTTTGCCTATGTGCCCCTTTTATGTTTTAAATTACACCCTACCCCTGTTTTCCATTTCTTCCTTGTAGTCTGGCCCTTCACAGGAGCTTGATATGCTTGAATTTAACTTCTAGTGATCTAGCCAAGAGTTTCAGAGAAAGCCAATTAAATCTGGAGAATATAGCAAACAGAATTAATGGCACTCTCTAATTTGAGATAATTATTTTATCTCACTTACAGGCAGTTGCTTAGGGAAATTCTTAGATGATGGCATGTTTCTGATTACATATGGACAATATAATTGACATGACATGATACAGGAATTATGAACAGTTTAAACATTTATTTTAAAAAAATCATAAAGTCGCTTTAATTTCTTTAGAACAGCAGTTGTTAAACGTTCCTCAAATGACTGAGTTCCTCTCAGTAAAAGTATTTCTAATCGCCCAGCTCCATCCTGTCTGGCCATCTCACAGTGGCATCCAGCTTCTTTTAATAGATTGGGAAGGGTGTGCTGTTCATGCAACAGCTGTGAGATGAGGCAGCAGCTGCTTTTGCTCACACATCAAGAAGGGTCACAGAAAAAGTTAATGTGGTACACTCAAGTAAAAAACACTCTCTCATAGCGTGGTGTCTGTCTTTCTTGATGTGACATGAATGCACACTAAAACAAGCTGCAGATGCTAAGATGCCCACTGTGATTGTGCAAATCAACTGGAAATCTGGCTGATCCAAGTCCATTCATCAAGCAGCACAGATGCTACTTTTAATGGCCACCTCTTACTTAAACCGTAACTTGGACATAGCCCAGAATAAATTTTGAATTGAGTTTTTCAAAGGCAATTCTTTGGAAACAGTCTACAGAGAGTATGCATAGGTTTGATACGAATGCTATTTCCTCTCAAAACTGAGTATTAAAGACAAGTAATGTTCAAATAGGTCATTTTAAACCTAGTGCAGATGGTCACTAATGAGGGACAAGGGAATTGTTCAGCTTCAGTCTTCTGGCCAAAACACAGTGGCAATTTATTGATTCAATTTGTGTCCTAGCACATGCTATTTTTTTTTTAAGTCTTAACAGAACAATAATAAATATGACATTTCAAAGCAAATTTGGTGGCTCCTGTTTGGCAAACATCTAAGACATTTTGAGGAAAGCAATAAGAATCTCACAAAGAGATTTCTTGTGGGGAAATTTCTGCTGATCTGGAATGGCCAGAGGAGGGTGTGGTTGTCCAGCCCCTGTGTAGATGGCAGTCTTCATTACATCAATCAGTCATGAGCTATGCAGTCTTGTTGCAAACATGCAATAGATTTACATCAAGAATCTGCATCCAGTCATCATTCCCTGACCAGAGCTTGGAAAAATTACTTTTTTGAACTACAACTCCCGTCAGTCCCAGCCAGCATGGCCACTGGATTGGGCTGATGGGAGTTGTAGTTCAAAAAAGTAACTTTTCCAAGCTCTGTCCCTGACACATATCCACTGCATATCCTCCCATTCTTGCAAACATGCTTCTCTCCTTCAGGCATTTTTGGTGTTGGCTTGACACAGTGGACAAACTGCAAATTTAATCTGCCATCTAAAGTATGAATTGGCCTTGACAGTTGGTTAGAGTACAGCCAAAAGAAATATGTCTTTCCTTTCATCCCCCCCCCGAAATCCCTAGAAGTGCTTCCAGCTAATAATAAGGCTATGCCCAGAAATTCAGACTGGTGTAATGGATTTCTCTTGCAGGTGTACAGAATGTGATCGCGATGAACCATGAAGCAACCTGCTCTAACAACTTATATACTTGGCCTTGCTAAAACTTGAAATTGAGTTTTTGAAGGGCTTCCTGATCTTCTACTAATGGAGCTGCTAGTGAGGCATTTTTAGCAACAAATGAATGGTTAATGAAAAACACCTGGAATATATACAGTGTCTTAGCAGGTGAACCAGCTGATTCTCCTTGTGATTTCTCTACATGGTGTAAATAGATAACATCCTGTTTCTCCCTCTGCCCCCCTCATCCTCATCCTGTCTCCCTCCCTGCCCCCTACAGCTGGGACGACAGCAGTTCAGTTAGCAGCGGCCTCAGTGATACTTTGGATAACATCAGCACAGATGACCTGAACACCACCTCATCAGTCAGCTCTTATTCCAATATCACTGCCTCTTCAAGAAAGAATGCCCATAACCATGTAGGTGTTCTCATTTTCCTCTCTTTTTAGCACTTGTAGTCTGAAGACTCCAGGTAACTGATTAGGGACTTTATTACTTATTTTTCTTTCACACCATTGTGTACACACACACATTTTTCTTTTCCAATTTTTAAAATTTATTTTACAGAGCAGTTTTTCTTCATTTGTAATAACTGTAATCATCCTAACCCTCACCCAGCACAAGTTATAGGTATAATTATGCAAATCTAGTGATACAGTGATGTCATAAAACCATAATGACACTGTTAATTGAATATAAAGGCAAACAACTGCCACCTTCTGTGTATCTATCTTCATATACCAAAGAGGAAAACCTATTTCATAATCAAGATCCTGAGGGGAGTCATGAACGCTGCTGGAGTTTAATGACACTATCACATTTTCTGTTGCTCACAGCATGAAATTTCCAGGAATCCAAGAAATTCTGTATTTATTTTGATGAAGAGAGGGGTGGCTTAAAGGCACAAAGTCATCCTATTTGATTATATATACAACCCCTTATTAATGTAATGTATAAGGATAAAGGATGTAAGACTACTTAGCCCTGGCTATTTTTAAGAGCAATTGCACCCTGAATTGGTTCATTGGTCTAATTGAGAGACACATTTCAGTCAAGCCAGTACTGACAACTCTGGTAAGCATCCTGCAAACTTTTGCACATTTGAATCTGCCAATAGTTTGCTGATATGAATGTATGACTCCAAGACTTTAAAAATAAAAAGGAAATCAAACTAAAGAAACTCTGTTAATAGTTCATGTTTTAAAGCCAATGGAAGGGAATCACCTTATGCTAAATGTAAATTATTTTCCCCACCATGAGGCAACTGGTATAAACAGCATTTAGTAACTGCCACCTTTCACAAATGGTAGCAATTATTATTGTTTGTTATTAGCAGCTGCCAATAGTAAGTGAATGCCGTGTAAATGGAATCACTGGAGATGCTCCAATTTGTCATAGGCAAAGCACTCATTTGCAGAAGATTCCCACAGACTCAATAGTCTCATTCTCCTCACCCGACTAAATACACACATAGGCACATGTGTGGATGGCGAAGAGGCTATTAATGGGAAATGGGAAGTCTGTATGCACCTCCCTGTGTGCATCTCCAGCCCTCATGTCATATGAGTAAATTGAACTTAGTAAATTCAAAGGTCTGGTCCTCTATTCCCACTAAAAGTCTGCCATGCTACCTGCACATGCACCCATGTTGTTGTTGTTGGTGTTATTTGTTTTATATACTGCTTATACGCCAAAATGTCTTTTAAGCAGTTTACAATAAAAAATCAATTATAAATACATACACAATTAAAATACCATATTATAAGTCATTGAAACATTAACCCTTCATTAAAATATACAATAAAACAAACCAGTTGAAAACATGACCATTAAAACAGTTAAAAACAAACAAACCAGTTAATAAAACTAGAAGTTCAAGTACAGGAGAATACTTGCCTAAACAGGTGCGTCTTTAGGAGATGGTGGAATGCCAATACAGAAGGAACCTTCAGCAGGGAGGGCATTCCACAACACTGATGCCACAAGTGAAAAAGTTCACCTCCGTATCACTACAAGCCAATAATCAGGCTCTGGAGTAATGCCCTTATTAGGCAATGGAGTGGAAGACAGTTTTTGAGATAACCTGTTCCAGAGTTATTTAGGGCTTTGTATGTTAGTAGCAGAACCTTAAAACTCACTCAGTGGCTAATAGGCAGCCAGTGCAGATCCCTCAGCACCGGCGTGATATGTGCCTGATAAGGAGCACCATCCCCTCCCCAGACTGTGGCATTCTGCACTAGCTGCAGCCTCTGGACCAGAGCTTGGAAGATTACTTTTTAAAAGTAATAAATTACAGTTACAGCTGCATGGCTCAAAAAAGTAGTAATTACCGTTACAATTACAATTGCTCTGAAAGTAACTGATTACTTTGCTTTTCCTCCAAAGTAATCCCTACAATTACATTTCAGTTACTTTAAAAAAAAGCCTACAAGGTGCTGGCCTTGGCTGCTGCACATCTAAGTAGCCTACAACAACATTAAAAATAAACAAACATGTACAGAGGTAGTAGAATATTTATTTTTATTCATAAGATAGCAATGGTGGTCTCTTCATTGGTAAGGGTGGTGGGGAGGAAGGCTGAGGCCACTACTCAGATCTTTGCACATCAAACAAAGTGCAATCCCCCCCCTCAGCCAGCCAGCATAATCTCTCTCACTTAACCACCTCCCGGACCCTGCCCTGCCACCAACTAAGGGACACTCACTCATGCAAACATTTTCCCCTGAGATGCAAAAAAGTTAAAATACTGCAAATGCAACACAGTAGCCAGAGAGGGTGGTGGAGGCCACTTTGTGTGCCAAGTGCAAACACTGTATTCATTCTCTCTCTCTCTCTCTCTCTCTCTCTCTCGCTCGCTCGCTCGCGCGCGCTCGCGCGCTCTCTCTCTCTTGCGCTCTCTCTTGCGCTCTCTCTTGCGCTCTCTCTTGCGCTCTCTCTTGCGCTCTCGCGCACTCTCTCTCGCGCACTCTCTCTCGCGCACTCTCTCTCGCGCACTCTCTCTCGCGCACTCTCTCTCGCGCACTCTCTCTCGCGCACTCTCTCTCGCGCACTCTCTCTCGCGCACTCTCTCTCGCGCACTCTCTCTCGCGCACTCTCTCTCGCTCTCTCACCTCCACAGTTCTTTATCTCCATTCTGCTGCTGCCTCCTTTTCCTCCTTTATCCATGTCCTTGACCTCTGGTTCCTTTTCCCCTCCACTCCATTCTTCACCACCACTATCTCTTTTTTTAAAAAATAATTGTTTTCTCCACTCTACCCTGTCTCACTCTCTGCCTCCTCCCTCGTTGCCTGCTACCCATCCACAGAGCATGATGAAAGAGCAACACTGCACAGAAACCCAGTTTGAGGCACATGATTTTCATCTACAAATCAGAGGAGCAGAAGACTTCCCCTGCTCCCACCCTCTAAGTAATGCCCAAAAGTAATTCTGGAAATGTTACAATTACTCCACAAAAGTAGTAAAATTACTCCTAGTTCTATTACAATCAAAATGTAAAGGAATTACCCACTCGTTACTCAAAAAATAATGAATTACAAGTAATTCGTTACTTGTAACTAGTTACTTCCAAGTTCTGCTCTGGACCAGCTTCAAGGGAAGCCCCACATAGACCCACATAGCACACTACAATATTCCAGATGTGAGGTTACCAGCGCATGTGTCCAAATTATCCCTGTCCAAGAAACACAACAGTTGACACAGCGACCAAAACTGGTGACAGGTACTCTTCACCACAGAGGCCACCTGGGCCTCAAAGGACAAAGATGGTTCCAAGAGCACCCCTAAACTGCCTACCTGTTCCTTCAGAGGGAGTGCAATCCCATCTAGAACAGGGAGACCTCCCAATTTTCAGACCTGGGAAACACTTAGCCACAGTGTCTCTGTGTTAGCAGGATTCAGCTTCAGTCTACTGATCCTCATTCACTCCACCACTACATCCAGGCCCTGGTGCTGCTTATGCATGGCCTCTGCTGATTCAGATTTAATAGAAAATTAGAGCAGAGTGTCTAAGCCAGGATGGGCAAGAGTCAAGAGGACAAGTTATAGGACAGAGAGCCAATAGCAACTTGTCCACATCCACATATAGGTGGGGGGGTGGACCTTTATGGGTATCATCTCCAGCCAAGTACTGTGCCTGTATGGACTGTGTTGTGCCCTGTGTATTGAGAATGGTGAAGACAAAAACGTTGATTCAGGAACTCAGGAACATGTGCTAAAGCTCCAATGCATAAGAGGAGCTGTTCTCAAGACTCAATTCTGATAGTAGTCCTGGCTCCTGCTGAACTCCATGGAGGTTTGCTTTGGGGTGAAAGGCTGCAACACTACACCCAGTTACCTTTACTTAGTTCTATTAATATTAATAGGCTTAAGCTATTGAGAGTCCAGCCTAGCTCATTATGTAATTCAAAGTACATCATTATGCCAAGATTTGGGTATCAGAGCCTGGAATCTGGAAAATATTCTGGAGCATGAGATTATTCATTTTTGGTTCCTAGTTTTCCACCATTTTATGGGAGCCACCTCTGCCCCCAGTTTCTGCATTCTTAGGCAATGCTACTGTTGTAATCAAAGGAGTTCAGAGGATATGAAGGCTTCAAAGAAACATTGCATCTTTTTGAGATTTTTTTTTAAAAAAACTGAAAAATGTAATTGAGCAATTAATCAATGTTTCTTAAAGTTAATAACATTTGAGACATTTCCCTGGAGTGACTATTAATGCCAGTAGTAAAAAGTGGTGTCGTTCAGAAAATTAGTGGAAGAATGCTTCTCAGAGAGACCATTAAGCATGTGGAGCTAAGGAAAAAATATGTTAAAGCAAATCATTATTTCCTTTTCCTAATCCCTGCACTCTCACACCATAATGAATGAACATAAAACCAGACAATTACTGAATAATGTTCATTATATCAATTTCTCATAGCTGAAGACTGATTCAGAGAAACATTCAGTAACAGATGGAGAACCATGGGGCAGCAGTGAAGAACTGAAGAAACCAGAGGAAGATTTTGACAGCAATGTTGACAGCAGTGGGAAATGGAAAGGCCACCCCTCTGGAGTGCTTGAAGATGCTGAGAAGGGAGGACAGAAAACTTCTCTCTCTGTCTCTCAAACTGGCTCTTGGAGAAGAGGGATGACCGCACAAGTAGCAACAGCACCATCTAGGCACAAAGCAGGAACGAGTACTCTCAAGACACCTGGTAGGAAAAAGGATCCAAAATTGAACATACAGTTGATTGCTCCAATAATAGTTCCAAGCTATTATCCTCATAAATATGAACCTGACAGTGGGTTAAGGAAACTTCATATAGTATCTTTTGTTTTTGAGTAGTTCTACTAAAAAAACCTCAGCCATAGAGTCAAGAGAGAATTAGAGTTGCTATTCAGGTAATTTGCTATTCTTGAGGTGTATGAGTTGGGATGGTCTTTCAGAAACGCTTAGCATTCAGTATATAATAAGACCTTCACACACAAAAAACCTCTATTTTAAAATAGCACTGTGTGTGTTTTGTAATAAGTGATTAAAAATTGATAGATGAACCAATTTAAAATCAATAGATTCATTGTAGCTCTTTGAATGCCACATTTGAAACCTTCAATTATTACTAAGTAATAGTCCTGAGAAGTCATCAACAGCTTTAAGTAGAAGCTATAAGCTGGAGCAAACCAAATTTAGCTATAAAATGTTATGTATTATTAAGAGACCCTTTGTTTGCTGCAAATATCTAATAATGGTTGCATGTGGTGGAATAATTTAGTATGCTCATTTCAAAAAATAACAATCTTGAGATTATAAGTTTACAGGTTTTTTTTACAATTCATAGGAAGCTAATAAAAGATTCTATTGTATTAAAGCAATATGTGGAACATGAAATAAGCAATGAAGTACAATTAGAGAAAGCAGATTGTCCATCACAGCATATTTTCTGGGCCAAAACTAACCAAATGAATTTCAGTGGTGCTAAATGTAAAGTTCTAGATTCAATAAGAAAAAAAATGTAGATGTAGAAATACAGAATGGGTGACACCTGACTTGACAGCAGTACATGTGAAAGAATCAAGTAGTAGACAGCATGCTAAACTTGAGTCAGCTGCAGCTAAAGAAGCAATTCTAGGTTGCATCAAGAGAAATATAGCATAGTCTTCAGGGATGGATTAAGTGCACATTCTCCATGATGCCTGGTGAATATGCACAAAGACTGGTTGTTATGCATATTAACTGCTCAGCTTACTTTCTCCTTAACGTATACATACGTTACTGAAAATCTATTGCTGCAAATGAGAATTACTTCAAAAACTGTGCTTTTTGTTAGGAAAAACTGATGATGCAAAGGCTTCAGAAAAAGGAAAAACTCCCCTCAAAGGAGCTTCTATCCAGCGCTCACCTTCAGATGCAGGGAAAAGCAGTGGAGATGAAGGGAAAAAACCACCCTCAGGCATTGGCAGATCAACAGCTGCAAGTTCCTTTGGCTTCAAGAAAGCTGGGGTTGGCTCTTCAACAATAATCACTGCAAGTGGTGCAACTATAACAAGTGGTTCAGCAACCTTGGGGAAGATGCCCAAGTCTGCAGCTATTGGTGGAAAATCAAATGCAGGGAGGAAAACCAGCCTAGATGGTTCACAGAATCAAGATGATGGTATATTGCATGTAAACTCAAAGAGCACCCTGCAGTACCGAAGTTTGCCACGTCCTTCAAAATCAAGCACCAGTGGGATTCCTGGCAGAGGGGGGCACAGGTCAAGCACCAGCAGCATTGACTCCAACGTAAGCAGTAAGTCTGCAGGGGCTGCTGCCACCAACAAACTGAGGGAACCTACAAAGATTGGCTCAGGGCGCTCCAGTCCTGTTACCATCAATCAGACAGATAAAGAGAAGGAAAAAGTGGTCGTTTCTGATTCTGAGAGTGTGTCATTGTCCAGCTCTCCAAAATCAAGCCCAACCTCAGCCAGTGCCTGTGGAACACCAGGCCTCAGGCAGCCGGGTTCAAAATACCCAGACATTGCCTCACCCACATTTAGAAGGTAAGGCGTTTTCTGTGAAATGTATTGCTATGTTAGCCACAGCACTGTGATGTTCCAGAGCAACTGCATGCACATTGGATTGATTTCCTCTGGAATGAGGCCACTGGAAACTTGGGGAACTTGTAATACTTTTGTTTATTTACAAATATACAGGCTGAGGATAGGTGGAGGTCATGCTCTGAATCTCTCCAAACCTGAAATCTGTTCCCTTTGTCCCCTTTGACAGACACACAGAGACTTAGATTGCACCATTCTTATCTGACAGGGGCAAGGAGGAAGCATGTCCCCTTCCAGGACATTCCAGGTATTTCCTGGTCATTCAGAGAGAATCTATTGGCCATTTAGTCAGCGATCTCCCTAACAAAAGATGTGCCTGGAAACTTTGCCGCCAACAATTAAAGAGGTTTCAGCTGTCCTTTTAGATCCATTAACTGTCCAAACCTCCCAATCTTTGATTTGAAAAAATCCATTCCTTTAAAGTGCTAGTCAAAACCCTTTCCATGGCTACTAAAATATAGGACACGTACTGAGTATCACTTCATGCAGATTCTAAGCAAGTCCTTTGTTGTGTTCACTGTCATTGCAAAATGGAGATTCAGATCACTGTTAACGATGTATACAGAATTGCGTGAGAGTTCTGGCCTGATCTCTTATCCCCATAATCTACCAAACCACATTCATAGGACCCATGCCCTGTGCTAAATGTGGCAAACTTCCCTGGGCTTAATTTGGAATTGGGTACAACAAACCAAGCTATTTAAAAAAAACACCCCAGAAGAATAGCTTGTCCCTCTCCAAAACCAATTTGGAAGCCTCCAGCATAATGTCTTCTGACCTCTACTTTCCCTTCTCCCAAACCTACCTGGCAGCAGACCAGAGCTGCAGAAACAGTAATCTCTCTTCTTCTCTTTTCCTTTTCTGTCCCTCCTTCTGTCAGGGAGGCTAAAACATGGCAACAACAGCATCCCAGGCACAAGGAATCACAGAATAGTAGAATGGGAAGGGGCTATAAGGCCATTGAGTCCAACCCCCTGCTCAGGGAAGGAATCCAGTTTGGAGTATACCCAACAGGTGGCTGTCCAGCTGCCGCTTGAATGCCTCCAGTGTCCCCCATCTTATTACTGTGCATTTGGTTTCTTTTTCCTAGTTGTAGAACTTTGCACTTATCCCTGTTAAATTTCATTCTGTTGTTTTTAGCCCAATGCTCCAGCCTATCAAGATCCCTTTGAATTTTGTTTCTGTCCTCCAGGGTATTAGCTATCCCTCCTAATTTTGTATCATCTGCAGATTTGATAAGAGTTCCCTGCACCTCCTCATCCAAGTCACTAATAAAAATGTTGAAGAGCACTGGGCCCAGGACCGAGCCCTGGGATACGTGTGCGTTACTTCCGCCCAGTTTGAGAAGGAACCATTGATAAGCCATTGATATGATTCTGTAGCCAACTGTGAACCCACCTAATAGTTGTTCCATCCAGCCTGCATTTAGCTACCTTGCTAATCAGAATATCATGAGGCATTTTATCAAAAGCTGTCCTGAAGTTGAGTTATATCATGTGCACAGCATTCCCACAGTCTACCAGAGAGGTTACCCAATCAAAAAATGAGATTAGTCTGGCAGGATTTGTTGTTGATAAATTCATGTTGGCTTCTGGTAAATCACTGCATTGTTTTCAAGGTGCTTACAGATTGACTGCTTTATAATCTGCTCCAGAATTTTTCCAGGGATTGATGCCAGGCTGACTGGTCTGTAGTTCCCAGGTTCCTCCTTTCTGAAGATAGGGACAATATTAGCTGCCCTCCAGTCATCTGGCACTTCATCTATCCTCCACGAGTCCGCAAAGATAATAGACAGTGGTTCTGAGAGATCTTCAGCCAGTTCCTTCAATACTCTAGGATGCAGTACATCAGGCCCTGCAGATTTGAACTCATTCAATGTGATTATGGATTCCTTGACTATTTGTCTATCAACCTCAAGCTGCAATCGTGTCCCTTCAACTTCGTGTTTGCCTGGAGGGTCATAGACCCTCTTTTGGGAGAAAACTGAGCCAAAGTAGGAATTGGGCACTTCTGCCTTTTCTTTGTCATCTGGTATCATTTTGCCATCCTCATTAAATAGCTGTACACCATTTATTTTTTCTGTCTTTTAGTATGGATGTACCTGAAGAAAGCTTTTTTTTTTGCTTTTAACATCCCTCACCAACCTCAGCTCATTCTCAGCTTTAGCCTTCTGTTGCTAGTAATAGTTCTTCAGAACATCAGAATTCATAGCATGGAGTCGGAAGCCTCAGAGAGCTACACTTTCCAAGATTCATTGCACCTGAAGCTCTCATGCTTCAGTGTTCAATGTGGAAAAGCAATGAACAAAATCACAGGAACCCTCAAAACAATGAAAATAATGTATAAAAATAATTTATGAAATAGCAAGACAAAACTAAATGTGATATAACCATATATGTAGACATAAGAGGTCATCATTGTGTTTCTCCAGATGGTTCAAATTGTTATGACGAGATCTCCTGGATTGAATCTCGTTTCATGCTTCATCAGAGACAAAAGGAGAATTTCTCACAGATGGCAGGTGTAGGCTCCCTTATAGCCTCTTGTTTGACCTTTCAAACTGTGTCAATCTTTGTCATTACAAATTTCTGTTCATCTTAAAAATTATAATACAATAAAAAGTCACCCATTTGAATGGGATCAAAAAGCATAAAATACAATTAAAAGTGAATATTCCACAAGAGCTTAATCACTGGAGCTATACCACAAGGGCTCTTAAAGATTGTAAATAAAATATTTAATAAAAGGATTATTTAGTTATCATGACTCATAGAATCATAGAATAGTAGAGTTGGATGAGGTCTACAGTATAAAGCCATCGAATCCAACCTTCTGCTTAATGCAGGAATCCAAGTTAAAGCATGCACTTGAATGCCTCCAGTGCTGGAGAGAAACGTCTAAGCATAGAAAGTTTCCATAATGCAAAAATTCAAATCTACAGTCCAAAGGTAACTTTTCAAAATATGAAAAAGATGACTGTATCACTGCTCCCAAAATGCTGCTGCTGCTGTTTACAAAATGTATGAGGTCTTGTATGTCACTTAACCCAGTGGGGGACATGGTATTTAAGATGTGTATCCAAAATACTTCTAATTGGGAACGTCACAAGTCCAAGGATAATCTTTTGTATGAAATGGGATAAATTCTTTTGAAATACTCTTTTTCATCCTGCTGATAACAAAAAAAAAGTTTTGAACTTTTTCAATGATTGCAACTCAACCTATGTCATTATGTATCCATATTCAAAATTTTGTTGGTCAGACCACCACTAGTCCTCATAATTCCAAGATTCGTACTAGAAATCCATTAGCCATGCATTTTCTAGAATGTCATCAGAGACCTTCTGAATCTAGAAGGAATCAATCCTATTCTATATGTTGGGGACCTTCTCCTCTTTTGATGCGTTGTTCTAATTGCTGAGATGGCGAGAAAATAAGGAGAGAGGGCTGGCCATCTGGTTTTAGTGAAGACTGGCAATGCCGGGCTGAGAATAGGAGTCTGGACTCTTCTTCTTTTATGTGAGGGGAAAGGCCATTGCTCAGTGATAGAGTATCTATTTTGCATGCACAAGGTCCTAGGTTCAATCGTAATATCTACAGGTAGAGCTGGGAGAGAACCCTACCTGAAATCGTGGAGAGCACTACCAGTCAGTATAGGCAATGCTGGGCTAAATGGACCCAATGGTCTGGCACCTACCTATGTTCTCCATTTTGAATTTGTTCCCATCACTCCTTAGTTCCACCTCTTGCAATCAGAAGAGATCCCTTGATTGATCTATAAGTATGAGATGAACGAGTTAAAAATAACAGATATTAATCTTGACAGTGGGTCTTTAACATGTCTGCTATTTATTCTATTCTGTATTACTGTGGAAAGTGATGGCTTTCTCTGGGCTTGAGGAATTATACAGACCAATCATATATATGTGTGTGAGAGAGAGAGATAGAAAGAGAGAGAATTTATAGCGAGCAATTATTGATGAGGAACTATTAAGGAATAAATATATATATTTTCTTATTGCAATTTTTCCCTTAATAGCAAATGCCTTAAAAAAGGAAATTGAATTTCATTACCCAAATACTCTGAGAATCTTTTTAAAATAATGAAAATATATTGGGGTTTGAGGTGCTAATGTTGTAACAGCATTTTATTATTATTATTATTATTATTATTATTATTATTATTATTATTATTATTAAATAATAACAACAACAACAACAATAATAATAATAATAATA
The DNA here is from genome assembly GCF_030035675.1 of Rhineura floridana. Classification (NCBI taxonomy): domain Eukaryota; kingdom Metazoa; phylum Chordata; class Lepidosauria; order Squamata; family Rhineuridae; genus Rhineura; species Rhineura floridana. The sequence continues at coordinate 67,171,138 of NC_084487.1, read as the reverse complement.
ATAATAATAATAATAATAATAATAATAATAATAATAATAATAATAATAATAATAGATTTATATCCCACCCTTCCTCCCAGCAGGAGCCCAGGGTGGGATATAAATTTTCAGCAATCAAATGGACTCCCCAAAGGAGGAAATAAAATTTAGCATTTTATTTTACATTTTTGGTAGCATCCGAATATCAACATTTACTGATCTTAGCAACATTGCAATATACATTACATCAAGTCATATATTCTTATAGTTTCGTAGGAACACAAGCCCAGTGCTTTGCTGAAACAAAGTCAATGCTGCCATCTCGTGGCTAATTGCCAAACAATGTTTTTGCGTAAGAGTTCGCAAATGTTCTCTTTTAGCTGTTCTGGTATTTATTATAAACATAATGCTGATTGCTTTTTGTTTCCTTTTAGTGCATTGCACTGTAAATGTGGAAGTTCTTTTCCTCATATGATTATAGTGATGTAGAGCATTTCAATTTCTGTAGAAACAGAAACTGTATTCTTACAAAAAGTGTGTATATCCAAATATCAGAACGGTCTCTCCCCCACCCTAGTTAAAAATATATGTACATACGGAAAGGACCCCAAGTTAGCATTTTGTATAAGTTTAATTACTTTTTTAAAAATCAGTTTGTTGAATTAAAAAACAACAGTTTACAAGGATGGCTGCAACCACACTATGATAATTTAATAAATTATTTAACTATTGAAGATTTGTACTTATTACAGTAGGGCCCCACTCATACGGTGGGTTACATTCCGGACCCCCGCTGTAAAGCAAAAACCGCTGTAAAGTGGAACCCATTGAATAGAATGGCGTGCGATGCCTGAAAACCGACGTAAAAGTGGAACAAGCACCGTATGAGTGGGGCTTTAGTCTAATTGCGTCTAATTGAGACCGCTGTATTAGTGAATCGCTGTAAAGCAAAGCGCTGTAAAGCAGGGCCCTACTGTACTGGATATAGATGAAAGTTTAACCTTTTTATGTAGTCATATAACATAGGGCTATTGTTCTTTTCATTTTCATGGAAAGTTCTGTACATCTAAACCAAATCTTGAATGAATGATTTTGAAACTGTCCAATAAAGTACATCCAAGTAATAAAAAGTTTAAGTAGATTTGATTGTAAGAAGCAGTTAATTTGGAAAAGGGCCTTATATTAACTCTTTTAATTATGTTTATGCCTTGGCTTTCAATACTTTATTACATGAAACTTTGGAATTTCAAATGACACAAGTTTATTTTGGTTGTTTTCTTGTAGGTTGTTTGGTGCCAAAGCAAGCAGCAAATCTGCCACTGCACCAAATACAGAAGGTGTGAAATCCACATCCACAATGCCCAGTCCTAGTACCACATTAGCTCGGCAAGGCAGCCTGGAATCTCCATCTTCAGGTACAGGTAGCATGGGCAGTGCAGGTGGGCAGAGTGGCAGCAGTAGCCCCCTCTTCAGCAAACCCTCGGACTTAAATACAGATGTTGTAAGTTTAAGCCACTCCTTGGCTTCTAGTCCAGCATCAGCCCATTCTTTCACATCAGGAGGTCTTGTGTGGGCTGCAAACCTGAGTAGTTCTTCTGCGGGCAGTAAGGACACACCAAGTTACCAGTCAATGACTAGCCTCCATACGAGCTCTGAATCTATTGACCTCCCTCTTAGCCATCATGGCTCCCTATCTGGATTGACTACAAGCACTCAGGAGGTTCAGAGCCTGCTCATGAGAACTGGAAGTGTGAGATCTACTCTTTCAGAAAGGTGAGTTTACCATGGAGAGAGGTATCTCAACAATGGTCCTAACTGAGGCAAGAGAAATGGAAGCATCCAGAAGCATGACTGGATATATTTTAAAGGCAAATCAGATCTGAAGCAAAATCAACTATGTAAGAGAGAAGGGAGGACAGAAAAAGTAAAATAACTGAAGATGCTTTTTGATGGTGCCCCTGTTAGAAAGCTCTACTGTATTTCTGTTGTGCTCAATAAAACTGAGGGCTTTCACACTTAGGATTTTTTTTTTTTTGCCATATTTATTTTGGAGTAACTTAGTTTATACCTGGGAATTTACAATGAGTTCCTATGGGTATGTTAGGTTACAATTAGTTGCACGTTCAAAAATTGTAGTATTTACTTGACCAAGAAAATTAATGTGCATTTTGCTTACATACATTATAACAGAGCCAAAAACAGCATATTTCCTTCAGCGCTGAAAAACCAGTGTCTATACACAGTTTAATCAAGATTAAGCTAATAGAGGGGGTATTATCTAGGAAGAGTGACTTGAAAATTAAACCAAAAATTTATAATTTAGTATTGACACAGTTTAGTTAAAATATATTAAATTTATAATTAAAAAAATCTGAAATTGCAAAATAGGGTATGAAACATTTAGAAAATAATGTGATAATGCATTAAAAAGTTTAATATTTTTCATGGCATCAAAACTAAACTGGCTACTAAGTAGTCATTCAGTAGCTTATATTATTACTTCTCAAAACTAATAAAATGATTTTGAATGACTCTGGTTATAATGCAGCCTATGTAGCTGTGCATTGAGTACATACTATCACATTTAAGGTACTAATTTTTAGGCAGAAAACCTTGCAATGTACTATAAAAATACTTAGTAGTTTTAACACCTCACATATATTATCTTATTATACTTTTTAGAAGATAGTCAAGTTCATGTGTTTTTATCCACATGTTCTAGATGAAGGTGTGAGGCTAAGAGAGAGTGGCTTATCTAATGCCATCTAATGACTGTGTTTAGACAGAATGCTAAACTATGGTTTAATGTTACAAGAATGACCCCAGTAAGCCTTGGGATCTCCATTCAGCTCTCCTCCTACAGCTTGACTCCAAAGAGGAGATTGGAAGCTTCCACTACCATTTTAGATTTATAGCAGATTAGCATATTATCCAAACCCTAAACTGATTAATCTTAACCTTAATTTTAACTATTTCTCATAATATTAAACCATGGTTTAACATTACGTCTGGACATAGCCAATGAGTACATGGCAAAAGTGTGATTCAAACCAGGGTCTTCCCTGTACCATCACACTGTATGAGCACTATTACAGATTTGCTCACCCTGTTAAATCTCAAGGATTCTACATATTTGTTTTTTAGCAACTGTAACTCTCTCTATACCTGGGCTCCTGCTGGGAGGAAGGGCGGGATATAAATCAAATAATAATAAATAAAATAAATATATAGACAATATGATTTTTAAAAAATAGCTATCAAGTTTATTTTAGTCTTGAAATTATTTAGGTACAATAATATTTTAGTCCCAGCTTTGCTTTTTTTCCTAAATATTCTTTTGGAAAATACTGAAAGACGATGAGTGTTTGATTCTCTTTCCCTAAATGATGAAATGACCAGATCAGTGTTTATAGATTTCTGTTACATATGTATTTACCAATGTTAAACAATTAGAGAGGTCAGCATAAACCAACTGGTTCCATAGCAACACAAGTCCTTAGAAAATACAGTTTTCCTCTCTAAACACAGACCAATTCTTTAAAATAGTCCTTTCATAGCATTTTCCAAGTCACACCAGACAAAAGCCACTCAGTCCCTTACTGCTGCATTGGGTGTCCATTCCAGGTTCAGCAGATGGTTGACCATTACAAGTGGCTGAAGGGCTCCTACTTATAGAAATTTACCCATTTAACTGTTCTGACCTGCCAGTCAGGCTTTTTAAGCATTTACTGTTCGCTGTAATTGATACATTGAAGTTCACTCTGATCAATACAGTGAAGTTTGGTACCATGAAGCAGGTAGCCCACATAAGAACATCTTTTGTGTAAATCAAAGATATAGCAGGACTCTTTCTCTAAGGCTTCTTTTTCCTCAGTGGATAGATGATCAGATTTTACAATCCTGCAAATTTTTCTGCAGCAGCAGTTCCATAAGACTGATGATACACTTCCATGAAAAATTTAACTGCAAACATATTTTAGAAAATATTTTACCAAGTGCCTTTTCTTCTAGTTAAACTTGGATGAATTCAGAAAAAAATCATTTCCTTCCAAACCATCAAAACAGACTGGGTGGGTAAAATAATTTTTGGCCATATGATTTTAAAGGAATACATTAAAACAGGTCTGCATGATTTGTGACCCAAGCCTGCCTGGAATGATAAAAAGAGTGAGATTGTCAAGCACTTAGCATATTTGTGGGCTGTGTTTACTTGGTGGGTCACAAGGCGTGCAGGCCTGCATTATAACAAACCAAAACAAAAAACAACAATGTTACCCTGACAGTATACTGGCCATAGAGAATACAAATGTTTCTGCATGGATGACATTTCCGAGAGGAAGCCATTTGTTTTAAGCAGATCCAATCTGATTTGTGCTGAATGTAATGCTACTACCAAATCTGCCCTTTTTTTCCAGGGAGTTTTGTTCTCATGAGTAGGATGGACCTGAATTATGGGAACAGCTACATTGGATCATGAATGTACAATCTGCAATCACATGAAGTTGGCTTTAGGAGGAACCAAATTACTTTTAAAAAATGAAATTAAATTCAAGTTGTACCACATAAGCAAATTAAAATCCTAAACTGGTCTATAGTTGGAGTAAGCTGTATAAAAGTTTTGATAACTACATAAATAGGATAACTTTGTCCCTGCCAGTGACCATTTAGTTGATATCAGCATTGTTACTGATATCAGTAGACAAATCTATGTCCTAGCCATGCTATCACACTCCAATGTAATAGTCAAAGTTTCACTGTTACTTAAGTTCTCTTTAAACCTTTCCCTCTATGTGTAAACGTAGCTATATGTGCACAGATAATGAGGAGCAGGGCCAGAGGGCATGGTCCTGTTCTCCCCTCCACACATTGGACGTACGCATGGAGGGGAAAGTATAAACAGAGTTTGCATCACTGGTGGCATGAGATATAGCAAAACAGGTTAAACTGTACTAATACTAATTTATAATTCCATAAAACCACACCACTCTCAAAGCACATGAAATAAAATATGTACGTACGAAATAACTTCCTCCTCAAAACTCCCACCAAACTTCAAATCCACCTAAATAATTAAAAAGCCCAAACTACAAAATAACATAATACTCCAAAACACATACCTTTATAATGGAAAAAAATAACTAGTATTTGATGCTATTAAGTAGTATTTTGAGTAGGTGATTTAATTCTATCCCTTCCTATTCAAATTAGAAACCAACATAGTTTATTTTATTATTACTTACATATGTCATTCAGTTGTCACTATATCTGTCAGGTGTGTGTGTGTGTGTGTGTGTGAGTGTGAGTGTGAGTGTGAGTGTGAGTGTGAGTGTGAGTGTGAGTGTGAGTGTGAGTGTGAGTGTGAGTGTGAGTGTGAGTGTGAGTGTGAGTGTGAGTGTGAGTGTGAGTGTGAGTGTGAGAGAGAGAGAGAGAGAGAGAGAGAGAGAGAGAGAGAGATATTTCATTGTACCTGCAAACATAAATATTATAATCAGGTAGACTTAATTTCTGACAATGAGGTTGTAGTCCCACTTGTGTGGATAGTTACCCAAACCCATCTTCTCTCTGATTGGCATTCAGTTAGGGGGCAAGAGTAATGGATGTGCTTCAAATGCAAACTCTTTTGCATGCTAGCCAGGGCACTGTTTGCATTTAATTGTGTATTCCATTGAAAGAAATGGAAAGCTTCTGTAATTGAATGCACATTCTAATGTAAATCTGATTGACACTAAAAGCAAAATATATTCAAGACAATACACAAAGTTTCTATGGGTATTTGATATCAGAGTAGATGAAAAGAAAATGTCACAGCAATAAACTGACAGGGTTTGCAAATCTCTAGGTGAGTCTATCCAAGACACCTAGATGCCTTGGATCAAAATCCATACTTTATCCACCAGACTAATATGGGTTAGGATTGCCAGGGCAGAAGAATCCCAAACCCTAAGATTTCAGGGGTGGGTTTTAGTGATGTCAAGGGGGTGTGCCCTAGTAATGTCACAGGGGTGGACCCTAGTGATGTCATAGGGCAGGCCCTGGTGATGTCATTAAGTATGATACAGTAAGCATCAATCATGGTTGCTTGAAGCATACCACTCAAACAAACAAAAATTTGATTGGAAATTAAGATAGAAATCTTAGCTAAATGAGAAGGTTCCCAGGTCCACCTGAAATGATGGAATCATTCCTTCTCACCTGCTTAGGGAGCCTGGGTAGGGAACATTTAATCTAGCCTACTTGCTTCTGGCAAGAAGGGTTTAAGTGCTCTCAGGCCAAGCCAATCACCAAAAGGCCATTGTAGGAAGAAGGGAGCCTAATGTTGTGGAGATGTTAGATGGGAACACTCAGGAGTAAAGATGGATGCCCCTGAAGGCTGCAATTCTAAGCATGTTTGCTAAGGGCCTAATCCCCATAGAACTCAATAGGACTTACTTCTGAGTAGATATGGTTAGAATTGTGCTGTTGGTAAGGCTTGATTAGGGATCTTCTGCAAAGATATCCATATCAAACCAGGGTTGGCAACTCCCTGCCTGGAATGCCCTGTCCTGCCCTTTTAGCGTGGCTGCTCCAAGCTTCTTTACAGACTTGATCCTTCATCATCAGACCAATGGATACTACACACCCTCCAGTATGGTCTAAGGTTGGAATTCACTTTCCCCCCTCCTGTGAGATTCATCCCATCTCCCCTATCACCATTCCCAATCAAAAGGGAAAGAGTCTTGCAAGCAATTTCCCATCTACTTCAAATTGTGGCTATAGAACCCATCCCGACGGGAGAAATTTTTGGGAAATTACTCACTCTTCTTCACTGTCACGAAAAAAGACTGCTCATACAGGGCAGTACTTGACCTAAAAAACCTGAACTAATATGTCAGATACCGCAAGTTTCATATGGACACCTTACTTTCAATCAAGGAAGCCTTGAGAAGGGGAGAATGCCTCACTTCAATCGACCTGAAGGAGGCCTACCTCCACATGCCTATCTTTCTGCCCCACAGGCACTACCTCAGGTTCGCGGTAGGGGACGACCGCTTCCAGTTCAGGGCTATGCCCTTTGGCCTGTCATCTGCCCCCAGAGTATTCATGAAGATCGTGGTTGCCCTGGTGGCACACCTCAAGATGCAGGGAGTCCATGTCTTCCCTTAATTGGACAACTTCCTAATTCGCTCCCCATCGTTACACAATGGCTGGGAAGATCTACACATCACCTTGGTCTGCCAGAAGGACCATGGCTTTCTAATCCACCAAGCCAAGAGCCAATTATTTCCATCCCGCTGCATTACACATCTGGGAGCCACAATAAACTCGCAGCAGGGAATCCTGAGGTTAGCACAAGAAAGAATAAACAAGATACACAATGCAATGTCAAGTCTTCTGTCTTCCACTTCAGTAGACCTAATGCAAATGGCAGCGGTTCTGGGGTTGATGGTTTCTACCTTCCAAACTACTCTGTGGGCACATCATTGTCAGCTCTTCACTGAGACAGCAGTGTCGGTGGGGGTGCAGGCAGGGCTGGAGATTCCTTGGTAATTGCCAGGCCGTAAGTCCTCAGCCGGCAGCTTGTTTATAAATCTGCCAGGCTCGCAAGGAGGAAGCAAGATAAGGGCAGAGGCCGTTCAAAGCTTACGTGCCAAGCCAGAAATCCAGAAGAGACATCAGTGAAGGTCCGGGTCTAGTTTGCCGAGAGATCAGTCCAAGTCAAGGTTCAGGGGATAGGAAGACACACAGTGGTCACGCCTGACGATGTAGTCAGCAACAAGCTGAAGCCAAGGTTTGACTTTTAAGGAGCAGGTTTGTCAGCAGGTGTGAGCCATCAGCGTTTTGGCCTTAAGTGGACAGGCCTGCCCCTCTTCTGCCTGACCTTCTGTTGTCTATGTTCTGCAGGTGAGGGGGGAGTATCCTGTTCACTGGCTGCATCTGGCTGAAGGGCTTCAGCTGTGTCTGGGGTGCTCTGCAGCTGAGGGGGAGAAGGAGCTGGGTTCTCAAGAGTTTCCTCCATTTCTCCTTCTGGGTCTGCTGCTGTTACTCCCGAGTCATCCTCGTCTGATGAGTCCTCTGACGGGGCCATGACACTCATCACTCCTGCACCCTCTAGTGGGTGCTACTGCCCTTCCAAAGTGACATAGCAGCCAGGCATCATCGCAGTGTGGCACTGTCACCACTGGTCCGTCAGTCACTGCTGTGGTGGACTCACGAACCCAATCTGCTGAAAGGAGTGCCGTTCCAGGATCCTTCTCGAACCCTGATCACATCAGATGCCAGCCTGACAGGCTGGGGAGCCATCTGCAATGGCCAAATTGTTCAAGGAACATGGACATCACAGGAATCCACACTACCTATCAATCTCCTGGAACTTTGGGCAATTCGTCTTGCCCTGATGCACTTTGCAGAGTGCAGACAGTTTGGGGGGGGTTCTGGTCAGAACAGACAATGTATCAGCCAAATCTTATTTGAACCGTCAGGGAGGCACATGCTCTCCCCACCTCCAGAAGGAAGCTTCTCTTCTTTTCCAGGGGGCGGAGAACAATGTGGACTCTATCCTGGCAGAATATTTCAGGGGGGAGGACAACGATCAAGCTGGCCAGAAACTGAACCAGGGAGAATGGAAGCTTCACCCAAGCGTGTTTCAGGAGATAGTGAAGCACTTCAGCAGAGTCAAAGTGGACCTTTTTGCCACCCATCACAACCGCCAGGTGAAGAGATTCTTCTCCAGGTATGCAACACCAGAGGCAGAAGGGATAGATGCCCTGACATCCAAATGGCCTCCAGGCTGATTGTACACCTTCCCACCACTTCTGATCATTCCCAGAGTAATCCAAAAGATCTGAGTCAAAAGGGCGACAGTTCTACTAGTAGCATCCTGGTGGCCAAGGAGACCTTGGTTTCTGGAACTCCTCAACCTATCGGTCGACCCCCCATAGAAGATACCCCTAAGGAAAGACCTGCTCTCTCAGGGACAGCTTCTCCACCCAAACCCAGGGTGGTTGGTGCTTCATGTCTGGAGTTTGAGAGGTGATGGCTCTTAAATAAAGGCATTCCACCCCAGGTGCTGGAAACAATGACGACCTCTAGATGTCCTTCCACCGTTAGAATATATGAGGGTACATGGAAGGCCTTCTCAACCTGGTCGCAGAAAAAAGGGATACTTCCAAGGAAAGCAGGTATCAATGAGATACTTTCCTTCCTGCAACACGGCTTATCATTGAGTCTCAGGCCTAACACTCTAAGGCACCAGGCCTCAGCATTATCGGCAATCCTCTCCAGGTCTCCAGACAACCCACTGGGTTCTCACCCTTTTCCCAAGCTCTTTCTAAGGGGGGCAACATTATCAGTGCCACCTACGGTTCATCGCTACCCAACTTGGAACCTGCACAAAGTGTTAACGGCCCTACAAAAGCCCCCATTTGAACCTTTAAGTCAAATATCTCTTTAAGGTCTTGTTTCTAGTGGCCATTACTTCAGCCCGTATACTGTCTCAGTTTAATACCCTCTCTGTGGATAGACATTTCTGTGTGTTCCATAAGGATAGAGTAGTTCTTCGCACTGTCCCTTCCTTTCATCCCAAAGTTCTCGCTACCTTCCACTGTCAACAAGAGCTGGTGCTTCCCTCCTTCTGTCCTAATCCGGTTCACCCCACAAAGAAAGCATGGCACTCACTTGATGAGAGGAGAGCCCTTAAAGTGTATATCTCTAAGATAAAATTAATATGCAAAACAGATAGTTTGTTTGTATCCTTTCACCCAACATCACTAGGGAATAAGGTTTCCACTTCTATGTTAGCTAGGTGGATCAAAGCCTGTGTTATCTTGGCTTATGTCTCTCTGAGCCTGGCCTGCCCAGCTAGGATAGTAGCTCACTCCACAAGAGTGGCAGCCACGTCAGCAGCATTCTCCCGCAGTGCCTCTCTGGTAGAGATTTGTAGAGCTGCTACATGGCCACTCCTAATACATTTATTAAGCATTACAAGATAGACACCTACGCATTCGCTGAGGTGGCCTTTGGGAGGAGAGTGCTACAGCATGTTCTCTCAGACCACTAATATTTTCAGCCCAGTGAGGTTCCCACCCGACATGGGTCAGCTTTGGTATGTCCCACCTGATATCATCCTTTGACATGCACAGGAGAAGAGATATTTGGTCTTATCCTGAAATGGTCTTCTCTGTGCATGTCAAAGGATGGTATCAGGGTCACTCCCTAAGAGGGGTGTACTGCCATTCTTATCGCAAAATAGGCCTCTAGCAGAGAGTGTATGAGCACTAAGAACGTAAGAACATAAGAACAGCCTGCTGGATCAGGCCAGTGGCCCGTCTAGTCCAGCATCCTGTTCTCACAGTGGCCAACCAGGTGCCTGGGGGAAGCCCGCAAGCAGGACCCGAGTGCAAGAACACTCTCCCCTCCTGAGGCTTCTGGCAACTGGTTTTCAGAAGCATACTGCCTCTGACTAGGGTGGCAGAACACAGCCATCATGGCTAGTAGCCATTGATAGCCCTGTCCTCCATGAATTTGTCTAATCTTCTTTTAAAGCCATCCAAGCTGGTGGCCATTACTGCATCTTGTGGGAGCAAATTCCATAGTTTAACTATGTGCTGAGTAAAGAAGTACTTCCTTTTGTCTGTCCTGAATCTTCCAACATTCAGCTTCTTTGAATGTCCATGAGTTCTAGTATTATGAGAGAGGGAGAAGAACTTTTCTCTATCCACTTTCTCAATGCCATGCATAATTTTATACACTTCTGTCATGTCTCCTCTGACCCGCCTTTTCTCTAAACTAAAAAGCCCCAAATGCTGCAACCTTTCCTCGTAAGGGAGTCGCTCCATCCCCTTGATCATTCTGGTTGCCCTCTTCTGAACCTTTTCCAACTCTATAATATCCTTTTTGAGATGAGGCGACCAGAACTGTACACAGTATTCCAAATGCGGCCGCACCATAGATTTATACAACGCCATTATGATATCGGCTGTTTTATTTTCAATACCTTTCCTAATTATCGCTAGCATGGAATTTGCCTTTTTCACAGCTGCCGCACACTGGGCTGACATTTTCATCATGCTGTCCACTACAACCCTGAGGTCTCTCTCCTGGTCGGTCACTGCCAGTTCAGACCCCATGAGCGTATATGTGAAATTAAGATTTTTTGCTCCAATATGCATAATTTTACACTTGTTTATATTGAATTGCATTTGCCATTTTTCCGCCCATTCACTCAGTTTGGAGAGGTCTTTTTGGAGCTCTTCGCAATCCCTTTTTGTTTTAACAACCCTGAACAATTTAGTGTCGTCAGCAAACTTGGCCACTTCACTGCTCACTCCTAATTCTAGGTCATTAATGAACAAGTTGAAAAGTACAGGTCCCAATACCGATCCTTGAGGGACTCCACTTTCTGCAGCCCTCCATTGGGAGAACTGTCCGTTTATTCCTACTCTCTGCTTTCTGCTTGTTAACCAATTCCTTATCCACAAGAGGACCTCTCCTCTTATTCCATGACTGCTAAGCTTCCTCAGAAGCCTTTGGTGAGGTACCTTGTCAAACGCTTTTTGAAAGTCTAAGTACACTATGTCCACTGGATCACCTCTATCTATATGCTTGTTGACACTCTCAAAGAATTCTAATAGGTTACTGAGACAGGACTTTCCCTTGCAGAAGCCATGCTGGCTCTGCTTCAGCAAGGCTTGTTCTTCTATGTGCTTAGTTAATCTAGCTTTAAGAATACTTTCTACCAGTTTTCCAGGGACAGAAGTTAAGCTAACTGGCCTGTAATTTCCGGGATCCCCTCTGGATCCCTTTTTGAAGATTGGCGTTACATTTGCCACTTTCCAGTCCTCAGGCACGGAGGAGGAGCCAAGGGACAAGTTACATATTTTAGTTAGCAGATCAGCAATTTCACCTTTGAGTTCTTTGAGAACTCTTGGGTGGATGCCATCCGGGCCCGGTGATTTGTCAGTTTTTATATTGTCCATTAAGCTTAGAACTTCCTCTCTCGTTACCACTATTTGTCTCAGTTCCTCAGAATCCCTTCCTGCAAATGTTAGTTCAGGTTCAGGGATCTGCCCTATATCTTCCACTGTGAAGACAGATGCAAAGAATTCATTTAGCTTCTCTGCAATCTCCTTATTGTTCTTTCATCTTATTGGTGTAATTTCTATTGTTCCTTCCTCCTTTATTGGTTTGTCACTGAAAACTGAAGGAAGGATCAGCGCAGAGTGGGAGGTGCCTGCAAAATTCAACAGTGCTCTTCTGCCTTCAATCGCTAGGTGGAGCTAGCTACCCACCTGATATAATCCTTTGACACACACAGAGAAGACCATTTCACTGTAAGACCAAATGTCTCTTTACCACTTAACCTTTGAAAAGTTACACTTTAGTAGGAAAATAATACTTATGGAAGACAATCAGTCTATCATAGGAAACAAAATCTGATAAGTCTCCTAGCCTTGTGGTCCACATGATCCTTTCAAAGACTCTGAAGTCCAAATTCAATAATAAATAGGGCTATGAATGAGAATAAGTTTAAGTAAATTATTGACTAAATATTTTCTTTATGAATGTATGGGAGTTCCCCCCACCCCGCCTGAAAAAAATGCAAGGTAATCCTTGCACTAATTAATCTGAGTGTTTCTATGACAGGTACTTTTACAAGGATACATTGAAATAACTCCAAATGACCTTTTGTGATATAAACACTTTAGAATTTATATTTTTGAAGTGTTCTGTTTACTGTATGTCCTTAGGGGTTTTCTTTGTTTTAACAGCATGCAACTTGACAGAAATACACTACCCAAAAAGGGATTAAGGTATATGATGTTTTATTCAGCATGACTGCTGTTTCTCTGTTGTTCTGTAACTTTTTTCTATAATATTTCATCCTTTTCTTTTTGCTGTGTATCCTTTTTATTGAACAACTAACAGAAGATCTGTTTATATTAAGAAATCCATTTTTTAAAAAAAATGGAACTGTGACTTTTACTCCGGCAATGTGAACAGTTGAAATAGTGTGCAAGTTGTGCCTTCAGTTATTCTGAAATAACGTTTTTAACCCTAACTTTTATTATCTCTATTTACATTAGAAAGTTTACATTATTGAGATATTATTCCTTCAAAATTAATCAGAAGGTTCAGTGGAACCTTCAAATTTGGAACTCCCAAATTGGCTTCAAATATTACTTTAGGAACTCTATTGATGCCTCCTTTGTTTCCCTTCCTTATCTCTTGCCCTCTTACTGTTAGGAATTAATTCCTCTAAAACTTCCCTGCTTATTCAGATCAGAGTAATCATCTTTTCCCAAAAAATCATGTTAATCAATGAACCCCATCAAGCTTGTTTGGCTTCCAGCTTTAATCACACACCCAGAGGGTTACGACTGTTGGCTATATGCCTGATTCTTTCATCACTGATATTTTCAGGCAGGAAGGAGAGGATGTTTCTGTTGCACTTGAGTTGTAGCACATTGGGGTGCCAGGCATCAGTTTTGTCTGCCAGGGGCATTGAAAAAGAAAAGCCTGAAGAACCTGGCCCTGCTTCCCCCACCTGTTTGTTTATAAAAAAGAATACACTGGGTAGTAATCTTGACTACACTGCAGTTGGCAGAGCATTTTAATGTGTCTCCTGGAATCAGAAGCTGTAGATGGTGTTTTTGCAGTCAGCAATTATTTTCCTTTCCCTCTATCCCGCTGAATTTGAGACATTACTATAAGAGCCACTGACAGAAAATAAATCTGAACTATTGACTCCCATATGGAGGCTTAATGGAGGTCTGAAATATGGTGGGATGCAATCTTGAAGTTAATATTCCAGCCTCACCCCCAGTTCCATGTGTTGATTAAAGAGTTTTACCAGACTTGTGCTGCACCACAATCTAGTCCTGTATGTGCAGATGTAGGGCTCTCATTATTGCAACAAGCAAAAGCTCCCTGTGCACTCAAGGAGAAGCAGCTGCAATAGCCAACAATGGTTGACTTGTGTGTATGTGTATTAAATTTTTGATCTCCTGCCCCCAGTTGTTTAAAATCGGGCTAAAGCTAAGCATGTTTTTAGGTTTGCAAGAAATTTGGCTGAATGAAGCCTAATTGTATACTGACAAAGAAAATGCATGCTCTGAGTTGAAATCTGAACTGAAATATGAAATGCCTGCACATGCTAACTTACCATCTTAATCCATTCAAGAATTTGCTTTTCTCTGTCCCTGCCACAAGTCTGGCCAGTGGGCTGGAGTATGCTGCTGGTGCAGTTATATTCTTGTATTTGGCTGCAAAGATTTGGTTTCCAAAGCTTTTGTTTCTGCAAACACATTTCTGTAAAAGTGAGTATTTTTTCCCCATCCCTTAAATCCTATCAGTTTGGGGTTAGGACATAGCACCAAGGACCATTCTGAGAGACAAATATTGCATTTTGTCCCATCAGATGTCACTAACAAATACAATGCATTTCTTTCACAGCTGCTGTTCTGTTTTCTTCTGCTTTCCGCCTCACCTGTGTACTGTCGGTCATTCATCTTTTCTTACTATCAAGCTCTCATACTTCAGCCCATTTGATATGCTTGAAATTCAAGTTTTGCTCTATTTTTTTCATGTGCTAGAGTATTTAAAGCTTTTACAAACAGCTTAGTAGTTTCCTTGTATGTCTTCCCATCATATGCAAATATATTGTTGTTGATTGATTGTTTGTTTCTTGGGTGACATGAACCAAGGTATCCTATTCAAAATCACCTGAAACAACGGTATGATTACTTTCAATTCCAAACCACTAATCTTCTAAGTGTTTTTCATTTCTTGTATTGTGCCCATGGAAGTTTTAAGTGTATCAGTGGTGATGTTTTTCAGGTATACCCCATCCTCTCGGCAAGCCAGTCAGGAGGAAGGGAAAGAGTGGCTGCGTTCCCATTCTACTGGAGGGCTGCAAGACACTGGAAGTCAGTCTCCCTTGGTATCACCTACTGCTATGTCTTCATCTGCAACTGGAAAATATTTTTCCAATTTAGGTAAAAATAAAATCACAGTGTTCCATTACTGAGCTTATTTTATACAAATTAAGCTCTCTTTAAAGAGTGCATAGTTTTAGAAGCATAAAATAAATCAAATGTGTATGTTTTCTATTCATATAGTATCTAGACATATTCACTGGCTCCCAGTCCATTTCTGGGATCAATTCAAAGTACTGTTTTGGCTGATAAAGCCCTGCATAGCTTGGAACTTCAGCATCTAAAGCAGGGGTGGGAATCCTTTTTGGCCTGGCAGGCCAGATCCTTATCTGTACCGACCCATGCAGGCCAACTTTAACAGGTGAGTAGGACATCCCACCTATTACCTATCAGATGATTGGTAGGTGGGTTGTCCCACCCACCTATCAAAGTCCTTTGCAGTATTTCCCAAGCATCCAACTGCCAGCCAGCTTTCTGGTGTTTGGAAATTGCAGCACAAGGGGCTTTGCCAGCCTTGTGCATCAAATTTCCCACGAGGAAACTGGTCACACAGCTGATCTAGCAGGCTTGAACTCGCAGCCCATCAGCTTTCCAGGAACGACTGAAGACATTTTTGTTTTGTCAAGCTTTTCCAGCTGGATGAATAGATCTCTGCAATAGGTGTCAATTTTGTGTTGTTTTAAAACTCATCTGTTACTTTTTAACTCTTTTGTAGCGGCTTTTACTTGTTTTTATTATTTTGTACAACCCCTTGGGACACATGTGGAAGGCAAATCATCATGATGATGATCATCAACATCATCCTGCTTCAGCAGGGATTGGCTGCGCAATCAAGTTCCCCACAAGGAGTTTGGTTACACAACCAAACAAGTCATATCTCCCCCTGCTCCACACCTACTGTCAGATACGACGGCAGGTGAGTGTGGTTTGGAGGAATGGCCAAATGGGCCATATTGGATTCTGTGCCAGGCCAAATTTGGCCTGTGGGCTAGAGTTTCCCCACCCCTGGTCTAAACGATGCCCCTTTCCATATGTAAATACCTAAGCCATAAGATTATTTTAGAAACCTTTTTCAGAGTGTCCCCTCAATCTGTAATCCCTATTCCCAGAGAGACTTGGTTGGCATCCTGCCTACATTAATGTCTTTTTGGCATCAGCAAGACCTTCCCCCCCCCATTCTTTTTAACATCTCCCAGTATTCTTAACATAATTTAATATATTTTTAAAGAAACTTCCAGTGTGATATGATTGTTTACATTTAAAATCATGCTGGTTTTTGCCCTCTGAGATTAGTTACATGATTATGACTAGTAATGGCCTAGTTCACATGACACACTAAGATAAACCTTGACTTTGCGAGACTGTGCAAACGTGAGCTTTGGAGAGGAGCTTACAGCTGCTTTGCTCTTCCCCAGTCGTTTTTGCTGCTATACTGTTCTGAACTAAGCCAAGGTTTGGCCTAATGTATCACCTGAACCAGGACTCATAGTTAAGCTTTCTTGTCACTACCTAACTCTTGGCTTGCTTTATTTGTTTATTTGTTTGTTTAAATTCTGCCTTTCATTTGAAATCACAAGGCAGTATAGACTCAGTGTGTGTGTGTATTAATACAAAATAAAACAGCAGCCAATATACATAACAGTACAAATTTAAAAAGCAGCAAATAGGCTATGGAAGACATAAAATTAATGAAAACAACCAAACCAACTATTATTAATGATCATCAGAGGCCTTGAGGGGAATGCAGTCCTACCTACAACAGGCACATTTTCCAGTTGGATTTGGGAACCACCCACTCACAGAACTTCCATCTTAATCGGATTCCATTTCTGACATTTAATAGACCTGTATGGGGCCTCCTAACAACAATCTAGGGACACTCTTCAGCTATCAGAGAGTAGTCTGATAGGAGCACTTAAATGTAGCATTTTTAACTTTAAAAACAAAAATCCTTGAAGGATAAAGGGGTGTGTGTGTGTGTGTGTGTGTGTGTGTGTGTGTGTGTGTGTGTGTGCGCTTAAGGTGGGTGTTATGTGGAATTTCATATTAGCAAATCATTAAACGTAAATTGTTTTCCTGTATTTTGTCAGATTTTTAAGTCCCGAATCTCATTTAATTAGAAATAAATAATTTTGAGCTTGTGCTTAGACTAAAAGTGTTGGCACAAATAATATAAAGTTAATTTAAGGCAGACATAATAAATTTTGCTCATTTTAAGTTTCTCTCTTAATACCAATTTTTCCTTTGGTAGAAATGAATTCATGTGTGTCCTTGGATTAATCTTCCTCCAGTGGGTGACCAGTACAATGGCTTATTTCAAAAACTTTCTCCCCTCCCTTTAATATTTCTTTTCTCTGTGGGCCATTTTCCTATAATGTTAAATGAAACTCAGAAAAATACTGTTCCAGACATTTTTATTTTAGACGCAGTTAGAATTGCTGGAAACATCTTGGCCTACCACATCAGTTCAAAATATTTGACCCAATAGTCTGAGAAGGGGGCAGATATATCCCATTTTCCTTGGCCCTCATTCTACTCCAACTAGAAGAGTAAAAAAAATCCCTTTTAGTTTTTTGAAAAACAACTTTCCAAACCATGAAAATAGCATTGGAACCAAAAGGGGATGTGTTACTTCTCTTTCTGATAAAGCCCACACCTGTAAAAGTCTGTTTGTCATTTGGCACTATGTATTTTTTCCTGCAGTGATCTGTTATCAAAGCTTATGCTTTATATTTCAGTGAGTCCAACAAACTTATCCCAATTCAAACTTCCTGGGCCCAGTATGATGCGGTCAAATAGCATCCCTGCACAAGATTCTTCTTTTGATCTCTATGATGATTCCCAGCTGTGTGGTAGTGCCACATCCTTGGAAGATAGACCACGTGCAATCAGTCATTCTGGGTCGTTCAGAGACAGCATGGAAGAAGGTAAAAGTGTATATTTGACAGAGGCTGTATTTGGGTATATTATGAAATCATGGCTTGTGCTCACCATAGTTAAGAAGCCACACCATAGTTTGAGCTTCAAGTGTATTTTGCAGTTTGAGGAAATAAAAAATAAACAGGGATAAATGCCTCCAACTGTTTCTATTGCATTTCCTTAATCAAGCCAATGCTTATCATTTGCATTCTTGGATCTCCTCATGGTCCTGTCCTGGTTACTTCCACATGCAGCACCCAACTGAGCTATCCAGCATTTTCCAGCGTTCCAGCTCTCTTAAAGTGTTTCAGTCTTTTGCCTCTTTTGCAACTCTTTAATTCCAGTTCTTCATGTTTGTCACTCCACAATTTTAATCCACAACTAAGTACCCTGTTTTATAGCTTGATTTGTATACAATACTTTCACTCTCCTTCCCAACCTGTTAGCCAATCAGGAGGAGGAGATAGTCATAGTTAAGTTTTCACTTCCAAGTAGAGTAGGGCCCCACTCATATGGCAGGTTCTGTTCCAGGCCCCCACCGAAAAGCAAAAACTGCCAGAAAGTGGGGCCCTACTCAGCTGTAGGGCAGGGAGCTCCAGTTGCTGTGCTCCAGCTGACAGTGATCAGCTGTAGCACGCGAGCGCCCTGTGCTATAGCTGATTATGTGCTACAGCTGATCAGCTGTACCATGCTGCAGCTGACAGGCATCAGCTGTAGCGCGAGGAGCTCCAACCGCCCTGCTCCAGCTGACAGCGATCAGCTGGAGCGCGCAAGCTCCCTGTGCTCCAGCTGATTTCTGTCAGCTGGAGCGGAGCGGCTGGAGCTCCCCGCGCTACAGCTGATTGCCCTGCTGGCACTGCCGTATTAGCAGAATGCCAACAAGTGGGGTGCCGACAAGTGGGGCCCTACTGTAATTGACAGGTTCCTAGAATCAACCTTTAACCCTCCTGTGAACAACTTCCTGAACAAGTATTCTCTTGTACTTTTAACCTTCCTGTGAATGTTTGACCCTCCTATGTATGGAAAACTTTTAAAGCAAAAACCAAACATTTTATAACCCAGGTTAACAACCAGAAACCCAACAAAAATG
The DNA here is from genome assembly GCF_030035675.1 of Rhineura floridana. Classification (NCBI taxonomy): domain Eukaryota; kingdom Metazoa; phylum Chordata; class Lepidosauria; order Squamata; family Rhineuridae; genus Rhineura; species Rhineura floridana. The sequence continues at coordinate 67,152,238 of NC_084487.1, read as the reverse complement.
GCCGAAAGTCTTGTTCTTTACACAGGCATAACAGCAAACCACAGTAAGGATAAACTATGATTTGCAGACAAGCTTTTAGCTATGGTTTCAGATACTTGTTTGCTGGCCGAAACCACAGACTATGAGGTAGCTCGCTTTCAGAACAACCCATTTGGGGGCATTACATGTAAACCTCGGGAAATTGTTTCACTGGAAAGATCTACATTCAGATTCCTGATCAGCTCACATGGCCAGTCATACTTCCTCAGCTTAACAATGTTATAGGGTAGGTCAAGGGATAAAATAAGATAAGGGTAGAGTGAATATGTGATAAAGGGGAATTTTGTTTGAACAAACATGTAGACATTTAGATGCAACTTGTGTTTTAGACTCTGCCACATAGCCCTGTGGTACCACCACAGCATGCAGACACCCAGAGCCTGGTCATGGGTGAGGCAAATGCACCAACCACTCCTTTTTTATATTTAGATATTCACAATATCCTCTGCTTGTTCTTCCACAAGCAGAACTTTGTTAAAAATAAAGGCCAGCACCATATAATATAATTAATTCACTAATAGGCAAAAAACCTTGCAGTTTAAGAATGTGCCTATAGACAACAGATGTTTATATCAAACTTTAAAAAGCAGGGAAATTGGGCAGCTATAGTGAATGCACCAGGGGAGCAGGAGACCCAACCTCTTCTCTGAGATATCTTCTCTGAGATACTGCCCTACAAATTTGTAAAAATGCAAACACAATTTGAGTTAGTCTTTCACAGTCCAATTCACTTCCTGTGTAGTTGGAAGAATTCGGCATGTGGGGGGTATTTTCAAGTTAACATTGAAGAATGTGCAAAATCCATGCTGGCTATAGTATACAGCCACTCTCATGGCTCTATAATATAGCATTCTTATACGTACTGGGCTCATCTATACTTAAATGAGTATTCATATGACATCCTTTTGTCTCAAGCTCTAACAGCTGCACATATGCTTTACCTATTCAGATTTGTGTTGGAACAATAATTCACAGCTGTTTATATTTTTGCCAGTGATGATGGTCCATGTCACCCTGGCTGCTAAGCAATGTAGCTCTCCCAGGCTTTTGGGTTTCATCAATCTGATTTTCTCTTCTCCGACTTCTGAGAAACTTGCTGGCTACTTGCCTGGCTAAGTTCTCCCACACTGCCTAACTACATAAAGTCAGTTTTCCCCCCATCTCCAGTTCATTCTCTCTCTCTCTAGCTATTTTTCTGCCTAGGTCTGGCAGCAGCCCAAGCTTTTCTAGCATTTATAGCCACTCCAGCTGATTTTACACCATGTAATGTTCCAACAAGCTAAGCTGGCCTTGGCTATCCATCCTTAGCTAGGGATATCAAAATTGAAAAAGTAAGGGATCTTGTGGAATGGGTATGACTGAGCTGTGGGGATGAATGGATCTATACTGATCTGAAATAAGGGATACTTTGCATTTTTATGGAAGTCCTGTCTCAGAGGAAAATACTCTTTTCTTGAAGAAGAAATAAGGCAATACTAGTACTGACCCAAAAGGACAAGCATTTTCATCACAGCTTTGCTAAAGAAGTGCCAAGCAATATTCTACTATAATTCTGCTGGAGTCGTGTAGTGGGTAGAAGATTTTGGTGTGGATGTCAAATTCATATCTCTGCTATTGCATTAGGCTTACTGGTTGACTTTAGGACATATAGCTAGGATAGATATGAATAGCTATTAAAAGTTCAGAAGGATTAAATCATAATAAGAGTAATAATTCCAGGGCACCAAGATATTTTTAGTAACCAATTTGTAATAGTGAAAAAACAACCCTCTGTTCAGACATTCAAAATCCCTCCCACTATGAGGAAGAGCAAGAATGAGCAGACTAGCTCTACACACAAAAAAACTTGCCACTGTCCCACCATCTTCCATGAGCTGGAGATATAATTTCTCCAGCAAGGAGTCTTTTTTAGCTCATGTAGGCATCCACACATTTTAGGATCCTAATTTTCTAGGGATTTTTCTCAAGTAGGCTCCCTGTTTCAAACATTCTCTCTCCAATTCATGGAGAGCTATGGTATGCTTATTTTCACTCTGTCTCATTGTATGAGGGATTTAGAATGCTGAATAGGAATAATATCCATCTTTTACATTTTAAAATCCATATGGCCTAGAGTGAATTATGCCTTCATAGTTCTGGCAAAGTTTTTTTTTAATTTGTATTTTATTCTTTCCAACTTTTACTTGTAATTGTTATGCTATGCCATGAAATATAGGCAGAGACTGTCTTCAAATAATTTGTCTATTCTGTAAAGCTATTTAGCTTTTGAAAGATTAACAGAGAAATCCAACCCCCTGATCTGCTGTGCTCAAGGAAGTTTGGATGTGGCAGAGATGTTTTCTATCCTGCTCTCTCCAGTTCCACTGTCCCCCACTGGGTGGGGGAGCCCCACTGGTGAGGAACAACCTATTGTGCTTGCCCAAATGGCAGGTGTGTAGAGGCTATTGGCAGTAGCAGCAGTAGTACTAGTAGCTAGGAGAGACCCACCAAATGGAGTGTTCTGGGGTCAGGGGAGGCACACGATCCTCTGGATGATCCTACTGCCATCACGTGACAGCAGTGGGTCCAATCTTGAGAGCTGGAACAGTAACAGGGTTTTGTTCCCTGCCCTAACCTTCTGGTCTGCCTGGTGCGAGCAACAGGACTGTGGAAGCAGTGGTGGATGTGCAATTCCATTAAGCCCTGCCACTGCCAGCCAGGGGCTTGGCCCCTGTGTGAAATGTTCACATTCTATGCTGTTTTAACTCTTTCCTTCTTATCCCTTTTCCCTTGTGTGTCATGCCTTTCAGGCTGCAATCCTATGTACATTTTCCTGGGCATAAGCCCCACTTCTGAGTAGATTTGTATAGGATTGCACTACATGCCACCCTGAAGAGCAGAGTAAAAATGCTTTTCACAAATAAGTATGTAGAGAGTTTTAAGTTAGAAGGCAACTCTTTTTAATCTTGCAGATATGATTAACACAATTAATAATTGCGTGAATGGCTTTTAAAAAGTAAATAGTAGGCCAGAATATTGTTTCTGCCTTTATATATTTTGTTTTACATGACCAAAAGTTAAGGTTAATTCAGCAAAAAAAATATTATTTTGAACACACTGGACTCTTATAATCTCTTTTTTTTTAAAAAAAACCCTGCTTCTGTTAGACACCATTGGCACTATGGTACTGATTTTTCATCACTGTTACATACAATCTGGGCATGCCCCTGTTGAGTAGAGGTCCCTTTTGGTAGAAGGTGTTTTAGGGACTTCACTGAAGTTTACAGATGTACGCATACACCTGAACTATATTCCTGTGCTTTTGTAATTGTAAGGCAGCCAAGGAAAATGGATCTTGACTGTGAAAAGATTCATACTCCAACACTTGAATAACAAATGCCTACAGTATCCTTCAATGGGCAGACGATCTTACTTTTGTTTCCACATTAGAACACACAGCTTACTATCAGCACACGTTTGGATATCTGGAATGCATACACTGATGTATATATCGAGCTGCCACACTTAAAACACAGGTCAACTTGACTGTACTAATGTTCTTCTCCTCATATCAATCTCTTTTTTTCTTGTGAGCTGTAATCCTTGACCCTTTTATCCCTTGAACCTTTGCTCCCTACCCTTATGTTTGTGTTATTTAAAACAAAACAAAAGCTCAGAAAGCATAAATAATAAATAAACAGGAGGTGTGTTTGTGGGGGCTAATCCAGATCAGGATCCTGATATAGGTAAGGGGTCTTTAACCGTTTGTGCCAATGGAAGCTTGTCTTCCAATGCAAATAACAGGTGCAGGGCCCCTGATGTGCACTGGGCCCTCAATGGAAAGCGAAGGACTAAATCCTCCTACCCCTCCCAGGGTCCTAATCTGGACTGGGCTCTCTACATCTGCTATTTCCTTTTTAAAAAACATCTAATCAATTGCTAATTGTGTGAATGCTGTCTCATATACTTTGTACCTAACCCTGTTACACGGGTTAAAAGGGGTTTTATAGAAAAGTGACAATCAAAGAAATGTACGTGATTGTTGCTTACCAGCAAAATTACAGTGCACTATTAAAATCTCTATATGCAAGTGTTTTTCAGCAGAAAAAAATCATTATTGGTGTTACAGGAACAACTGTGTGTGTGTGTTTCTAAATTGATAATCTCAGTAATAGCTTTCATTTCTTTCTTTTCAATTGTTCTCAGTTGAAAAGAGATGTCCTGTTATTGTGCTTAACAGGGAATAACTGTTGTTGTTTAATCAATATTTTGATAATAATGCTTTTGATCTCTCTCTCTGTCTAGTACATGGATCTTCATTATCACTAGTTTCCAGTACCTCTTCTCTGTACTCCACAGTAAGTTGACAGTATATAAAAGTGTATCTCATGATATCATACATCCCATGCAAAGCTAGGTGGCTTGTTAAGTAGTCTAGGAAACAGATGAAAAATTGACATAGGTGGGACAATGAAAATATGTTACTGCTGTTGACTTTAACATTTTTCTTATACTTTTCAAAATACAATACACAACTGCCTCCTTGATTTGAATTTAGTCATCTGTAAATCTTTTGTGTTTTCCCTTTGAAAGCTGAATTGTACAAAATCTGCCAGGGGCCAATTGTTTTGTGCACAGCTCAGAGCCATTGTGCTTTGCCATTCTAGTTTGTTCCATCATCTTCCATGTTTGTGCACTTTCAGAGCCAGTAGCAGTAATTGCCCACTTGGTAGATTGCTTTTGAGCTGTTGATAGGTGATTGCCAATGAGTGAAAGATTGTTCATGAAATTCATGATGACTTATGGAATGAATTACTTTCTCTAAGCCGAGGTTCTTTTTATCATCCTTTGCCCATCTGTGTTCCCAGACCACCAAACTGCTCTTTTCAAGCAGCTTCCTTCCTCCATTAACTTCTATTTTAAAAAATCATAATGAAACATACAAATGAAAGGCAAATATGCACATGATGTACATTTGCATATTGCACATTTAATTTTAGTGCCTAATCCTTTTAATTTGCATGTTATCTTAATTTACCTTAACTGCAGCAATTTTTGAAAAACTAAGCAATGTTCAAAATATGGACTGGAGAAAAAAATATATTGTGGTCTTAATTAATTTGCACAATGTATATAGCGTATTTGGCATAGCATTTTGAGTTTCGATGCATGAGAATTCAGATATTTTTGCACACAGAATAATGCTCTTGCTACCTGGAGTTGGGTGTGCCCTATTACCACATGCAAACTCCACTAAACTGGTAGATGGACAAGCAGAAATGGTCATGTATGTGTTGGTCAGTGTTGTTGAAATATTCTCATATCTGCAAATATATTTGCACTACAATTTTATTCTGTTCTAACCTTCACCATTCAAGATCTCATGATCTTACAAACACTGGCTGAATTGCACAATCAGGTAACAATAACGTTTTGGGCAAGTAGGCTAAGTGTCCATGAATTAAACACCATCGTATACCATATCAGCAGATGAGTCTTTTTGTGATTTCTGTTGCTTGACCCCATCCTGTCTCCCTTTCTAGCTACTTGACAACACTTCTTGTTCAGCGTTTGAGTATCTAGCTGTGATAATGGAAGCTGAAGAACCCTTTTGTTAAGGGCAAAGAAGGCTTTGTATTATAAAATCAGTAGTGTGAATTCTACTTAAAGGACATAATCCTTGTTCAGAATTTCCCCTGCTGGTTCTCATAGGCACAGAGGGGTAAAACTCATGCAATTGTGCAGTTCCTAATCAAGAAATGGTATTCTAGCGGAAACATGAGACAAAGAATTTGATTTTAGTGATAGACAAGATGATCATAAAGAACAAAATTTAATTCTTCTATGATAATACCGTGCTCCACTCTTTTTTTCATATCTGCATGTTGAGTTTATTATGTTGAGCGTCTCTATTATTACTTTTTTATAGCCGTAATCTCCACACTACTGTGGCATGATGCCCACAAATAAGTTTTCAGATGATTTTCTGTGCATCATGCTACCAGGATGAGAGATACAGGAGACTGTTTACTTTTGCTGCAAGGGCACAATGGATAGTCTCTCACTGTCCCCACTCTTTATATCACAACTGTGTCTGAATTATGCAGATTTCCGTAAAACTCTTTGTTTTACTTCTCTCCTTTTATATTTCCCCTCTGATTTTAGTCATTTTTTTCAAGCATATTTGAAAGGAAATAGCACGTCTATAAATTGTGTCAGGGAACTATCCATGTTTCTGTGCTACACTTTTAATGTTGCCTTTGCTTGGTGGTGCTTCTAAAAATAACATTTATTTGTTTAGTATTGCTATAATTATTTGTAATAGAGATTTCCATGAAGTCCTTCAATAGCCCATTAAGTCTGATTCCTATAGCGATTTACATAAAAGGAAAATACACAAAACAATTGGAAGTCTTTCAATTATATGACAGAATGCTGCCCTGGGCTCCTGCTGGGAGAAAGGGTGGGATATAAATCAAATAATAAATAAATAAATCAGCAGGTCTTAAAACATATAGTCAGTAGTAAGTCCCAATAGGTTCAATAGGACTTGCTTCCAGGTAAAGGTTTATGGGACTGTAGCCATAGGAACCTAAAACACTGGTAGTTACTGCATCTGCAGTAGGATGTCACGTCAGAAGCATCCAAAACCCTGAGATTTCAAGGGCAAGCCCTAGTGATGTCATGGGGCCAGGCCTAGTGATGTCATGGGGTGGGTTCTAGTGATGTCATTAATCATTATATGTTAATTGCTGCCCTGGGCTCCTGCTGGGAGGAAGGGCGGGATATAAATCAAATAATAAATAAATAAATAAGCATCAACCACAGTTGCTTGGAGCATGACATACAAAAAAACCCATTCTGATTGGAAATAAAGATAGAAATCTTAGCTAAATGAGGGTGTTTCCAGGTCCAGCTGAAGTGATGGAATCATTCCTTCTCACCTGCTTAGGGAGTCTCGGTAGGGAACATTTAATCTAGCCTACTTACTTCTGGCAAGAAGGGTTTAAATGCCCTCAGGCCAGGCCAATCACCAAAAGGCCATTGTAGGAAGAAGGGGAGCCTACAGATGTGGTGATGTTAGGTGGGAGCACTCAGGAGTAAAGATGGATGCCCCTGAAGGCTGCAATTCTAAGCACATTTACTAAGGGACAAAGCCTCTTAGAACTCAACAGGACTTACTTCTGAGTAGATATGGTTAGAATTGTGCTGTTGGTAAGGCTTGATTAGGGATCCTCTGCAGAGATATCCATATCAAACCAGGGTTGGCAACTCCCTGTCTGGAATGCCCTGTCCCACCCTTTTAACATGGCTGCTCCAAACCTCTTTACAGACTTGATCCTTCACTGCGGAGAGAAGTTTGAGAAATTAGTAAGAATTAAGAAGATTCTTTACACTTTCCTGCCTATCCTATGGGCTGCCTTAAACTAACTTTGACAGTCAACCCAGTTCCAGTAAGTAATCACTGGCAGAGATATAACATACATGATTTGGTCTACCTTCACAGGCAGTAGCTTGGAAACAACAGCAATTGAAGCCACACTTCCCAGTATGTGAATTTTCTTTTACCACTATTGAGCAATAAACAAACTGTCATGCAACCAACAAGGTGCATCATCAGTGGGTTTAGGGGGATTGAGCTGACCACATGAAACCACTGTTGTTGCTTCTATGGATGTAAGGGAGTGAGGTCAAAGGTAAATGAAATGCAAATAGAAATAGAAAAACAAAAGACAGTGATGATTTCTTAAATGCAGTATCATACCAATAAGAAGATTCCCTTGAGTAAGGCAGAAAGCATCCTACAACCAGTAAGGGTTCCTGACCAAAAACCAAAACTAAAAAAACATCTGGCAGCCAGTCAGCGAAGGTCACATAAATCCCCATGCAGCATGACCTGATCTGGGTACTGCAGTTAGTGCAGAATGCTTTAGCACAATTGCTGACATGAGTGAGACCATATCAGCACATAATACCTCTGCTCTGAAATCTGCAATAGTTGTCTGTTTGCTACCATGCCAAGTTCAAGGTGTGCTTTCCATGTTATGTATGCCATATAGTACTTGTTCTGCTCTTATAAGAAATCAGTCGTTTAGTGTGGAAGCATCTACGCTTGGGAACTCTCTGCCTATTGACATTATGCATGCACCTGCATTGTACTCTTTTTGGCACCTGCTAAAAACATTTTTTGTTTAGGCAAGCTTACCCAGGCATGTAGAAGCTTTTATGTTTTTTATCTATTTTTAACTCATTATTGGTTTTATTGATTCTAATGTTTTTAAATACCTGTTTTTAACTGATTTTGCCAATAATTTCCTTTCTGTAAACCACTTTGAGGGTTTTTACAATAAATTTGTATATAAATGTTGTAATTAAAATACATAAATAAATTTCAGAGTCACTGTGGCCTTTGGGTCTTTTTCCTGTTTTAGGAACAAAGGAATCTGCATTACACCATTTGGCATTATCTAGCTCAGTAGTGATGATATGGACTAGCACTGGCTCTCCAGGATTCCAGGCAATAGCCTTTTCCAGAGATTGGATTTTTTGCATGCAAAGCATATGTCCTACCACTGAGCTACAGCCCCTACCCTGTTTAAAAAAGTATCTTTTAAAATTGTTGTTTTCAATTCACTAATGAATGCACAGCATACCTAGAGCAGATCCACACCATGCATTTAAAGCACATTCAACATACATATGAAGCACATGAATTACACCACAGAATCATGGAAACTGTAGTTTGTTAAGAGTGGTGGGGCAGGGGTCCAGTCAGCTAGGACAGCATGTGATCCCTAAACGCGCAAAGTCAAATCTCCTTTCATCGCCCCCACCCCGATAGAGCAGGAGCCCAACTGACAGCATCTCCCCTTCCCCATATGGTCGCACTATATCATAGGCAGATGCCATCCAACATGAGGGTAAGATTCATCATAACCTATCTTGTTCATTCCTGGGAGACCGAAGAATTTGAATGTCTGAAAAGGAAGAACCCAGCTGACTGTGGAAATGACGAGTAATTTGATTGATAACAAAGAAAACAGTTGCCAGCGTTATTCTTGTTCTTGGCTTGTGGACATGTATATACAAGTATTTAAAGTAACACTTGCTCAATAATTTGCTTTTAATAATGTTATCTAATTTTGAGAATTGTTATTTAATTTTGAGAATTGTATTATTTTATTGATGCGTTATGTTCATTTTCTTTTGTAAGCCACCTTAAGGGCCTTTTGGCCATAAGGCAGGGTATACATTTAATTAATTAATAAATAAATAAACTATAACTGTGAGGGGGAAACTACACTTCCCAGAATTCTTTGGGGGAAGTCATGCACTTTAAATGTGAGTTGGATGTGCTTTAAATGTATTGTGTGGATCTGCATTATGTCATAAACTTTGCCTGCATAAAAATCATTTTAATTATTTTTTAAAATGGCAGTTAGCTGCAAAGTTTACTTGGTGACCGTGGTCTACTCACCATCTCTCAGCCTGATCTACCCCTCAGGGTGAAAACAACAGAGGGGGACCATGACCACACCCCAAAGAAGAACAGCACACTTAAAATGTAGAGGAAATAATAATGTACAACCATAGTGTGAAATCAGATAGATATTGAGACATAGTATGAAGAAATATTTATGTAAGGATGAATGTCAAATATATTTATTATTTACACAACCTGTAAAGACATTTATAGTGCAATCCTGTGCTTGTTTACTCAGAAGCAAGTCCTAATGTATTCAGTGGGTCTTACTGAAACAAGGAAGCGTGCACAGGATTGCAATCTCAAGTGAAAAGGAAGTTCACTCATCCAATCCAAAATCAGAATCATGCCACTTTCAGACGTTTTGCAACAGTTTTATACTTGTTCTGTGTTTATTGGATTTTAAATGGCTTTATTTCTTGTTGTTAGCTGCCTTGGTTTCCAATCCTATCTCACAGGATTGTTGGAAAGTTTCCATATACACACACCCTGGAGATGTAAAAATAGATACACCTCATATAATAGATTATTGTGAAAACCAGTTGGTCATTGCAGAACATTTTTTTTTAAAAAAATCAGTATTAGTTTCCTACCAAATAAAAGCAGTGACACCTAAGTAAGCCCTGCCTAATTGCTTAAAAGACAAAAAGGATTGGAGGGGGAGAGAAAGATTTACGACACAATCCTTTGCTATGTTCACTCAAAAGTCCCATAAATTTACAGAACAAGCCTAACAATGTCTACTTGAATGGAAGTCCTACTGAAGTCAATGGGATTTACTCTCAGGAATGTGGAATTAGCATTGCAGCTTTACTCCCAGAAAAGTGAATATAGGATTAAAGCTTCATATTGGGAAAATTTTCAAACAGGCTGTGAATTAGACAAATAAACTGCCCTCCTCAACAGCACAGAAAATTTTAAACTTGTTTGACTCCTTATAATTAGAAAATATAACACATTGTAATGGCATCATAAGTTGCAGCATGCACACTTTTTAAAATTTATGTTCAAAAATTATTTGAAAGATAAAATGTATAATATGCTATTCTTTTGCAAGTAATTAAAAAAATCCTGAAATTGTTTAGTGTGCACACCTACCAAGATCCTGCTGTGATCTTCTGTTCTAGAGCTGCACAGACAAAGTAGTCTTGATGCTGCTAAAAGCTATAAATTTACTGAATTCCTAATGTGCAGAGAAGCAGAAAAAGAAAACTGTTTTGAGATCTTGCAGTGAGTTTTAGTTATTGCCTGGAGGTCAACAAACCCATTGTCAACCATAACCCTGACTTCACTTACTGGCTACAAACCTGAAAGAGCAGGGATTAGCAGCCAGTACTAACAGAAGTTGTGGGGAGGGCGGCTGACATTTTGGTGTATATCTCTGGAATCAGACCACCTAGAACCTTGTTTTTTTAAGAAAATGAAAGCTACAAATCCAGAGATTAGGGTGACTCACCTGGAGACCTGGAAAGGACCCCCAGAAACTGGAGTCTCTGGGCAAATATCAGAGACCTGGCAACCCTAATCTGCAGACAAATTTGCATTCAAAAATCAGTTTGAGATTATTTATTATCTTCATTCCCATCTGAATTATTGTTTACAATTATATTTGAGAACTCATTTTTATCTAAGTCAGAAGCTATTATTTTGATTTTCTTAATCAAATGAAATTCACTTGAATTTTTACATAAATAACAGCTTTTGTCTCTTCCTCTAGGCTGAAGAAAAGGCACATTCAGAGGTAAAAATGGCATTTTTATTAAGTTTTTATTTTGCTGTACAAAGTGCTTTTCAGTAGTCTCAAATGTCTGACTAGTGATGTCATCACCAGTCATGAACTTGCATGGTTTCATTTATGCCAGCATATTTATATTTAATTAAGTAACTATCATTTTATGGTATAGGGCAGCCTTTCCCAACCAGCGTGCCTCCAGATGTTGTTGGACCACAACTCCCATCTTTCCTGACCATTGGCAATGCTGGCTGAGGCTGATGGGAGTTGTGGTCCAACAACATCTGGAGGCACACTGGTTGGGAAAGGCTGGTATAGGGTATCAAATTAGTAAAGTACTATATCGAGGTTAGCGTTTTGTTGCCAATTCAACAGGGCATTTGAGCTGTTATTCCATCATCAAATTAGTGCTGTGCCAAAATCTGTCCTCCAGTTTTCTCAAAAGTTTTCTTGCCCCATGATACAGACTTCCATTTTTCTACCTCATTCTTCTAGCACTTTTGCATTTCTTTAGAATTTTGGTGGGGTGGTTTTTTTTAGCTTACGTTATCATTGTAAGCTACTGAGGGGCAGGGCATCTCCTTTTCCCCTAGTAAACATACATCTCCTTTTCCCCTGCTAAACATTTGTCCAACTTTCTGCAGCCTCCCAGGCTGCCTGTTCTTCATGCTCTGAAAAGGCCACATGGGTGGAGTCACCTCATCCCCTGGGCCTAGATTGAAGTGCAGGCACTCGTGGAGGATGCAGAGTGCAGACCGCTGGTAAGATGATTTGTAGAATGCAAGAAAGGACACTCACATATACCCCTCAGCGACCTCAAAAGTAAGGTAAAACGCATACCCCATTTTTAATACATTTTTCCTCAATAGTTGATGGGAAATGGTCAAAAAAGTGTGTTAAATTTTCAACATGGCACAGCCCTACATCAGATAGAAGTTAACCTTTACTTCATGTGCTTAATGCTAAGCTTATGCGTTAGAGTTAATTTCATCCTTCATAAATTTTAAAGTAATATTCCTGAGGCTTTAAAATTATATTAATGTGATGTGTATATGTGGTATTAGAATTTTTTTGAACCATGTATGAAGCCTTTAATATACCGTGTTTAGCATATATGCAAATTCCGGGAAAAATAACACCAGTTATTCTTCTGCTATAAGTTATCACATTGAATAGCCTTTTGTCAAAGCATTAAGAGAATTCTGACATATTTTTAGAGGAGTTTGTGTTTGCTCTCATACTCAGCAAATTCATAAACTGCGAAGGGAACTGGTTGCATCACAGGAAAAAGTGGCCACCCTTACATCACAGCTGTCAGCAAATGTAAGTCATTTATTGCTGTCATTAATAATTTCTGTATGATTTTGATTTATATATGCACTTACAACCACAATAATCCTGTGAGGAAGATTATCCCTTTCTAAATGGATTTTAAATTTAAAATGATTTTAAAGGAACTGTATATGACTATATATCAAACCAGTGCAGGATGAGCATTTTAAGTAAGTTCTTCTAACATGAATTTACTTGCAGACCCTGGACATAATTCTGCGTGAGAAAATAGTAAATGTTTGAGTTTCTTGTACTGTTCATGCCAGAAAAATAGAAAAGGGGGAGGAATCTTATCTGACTTTGCACAAAAGTAGATGTACATTCTGCTCAAATGCCTTGGAATGCAACCAGTGTGTGTAAACTATTTCCTTCATTTCTACTTTAGAATAACAGTTTGTCTTTTCCACTCTGTGGAGAGAACTGCTTTCAAATGAACAGAAGAATATTTGTTATGGTTTGTATCCAGTGACTGTGTGAGCGGTAGACAACTTGTGCAGCCAATCTTTCTCTTTTCTGCCACTCTGCAACCCTCCAGACCTCTCTAGCAAGTTAGGGTGGGGGCTGAACAGGGGAGGCTGTGCTGTACAGGCCTGCAGCATGAGGGAGGAACTGCTCAAAATCATGTTAACGTTCAGCATGTTTTGGTTCATTTGGAAGAAGGCATGTGACAACTTCTCACATGTTTGTAATGTTGAGGGTTTGTGCAGGTTAAGTGAAAGTGGAAGCAAACACTCCAACTGCTGATTTCAATGCACCACATCACTCCTCTTCTGACATCAGGTGGGAGTTCAGCTCCCGCTAGCAGTCAAAGGCAGAATCACTATACAAATTTGAAAGACACTTCTGGCTTTCTGTAGCTGGTTCAATCCAGATCGATTCTACCTTTGCCCTCAGCAGTTGTAGATGGCGAGCTCTCTGCTTCACCCTTGGCTCAGGCATATTTAAAACTGTTATTTTGTTCTCCAGTGTTTTTTTCTGGTGCTGTGTGTTCTCTTCACCCCCGTCATTTCTGTTTAAAAACAACTAATTTGTCTCTCTGTTTCTGTGAAGTCATTCAAGTTCCTGCTTCTCTAGTTGTTGGTCTCTTTAGTCCCTCGACCTCTACTGCCTTGTTCCTTCTCTCCCTGCCACCTTCTCCTCAGCCCTCATTAGCACTTTAGTCACACCTGCCATTTTGGATGCTATTGCATCTGCCATTTCTGAGAGCCTGCTTCCTTCTTCTGCCCAACAGCACTCTAGTCGCGTCTAGCCATTAGCTATGCAGGATGGGCAAAAGCAAGCAGAAGTCTGGGGGACACAGTACTTCTACTGCCAGTCTTCTGACCCATCCCCCAAGACACAAGCCATAGCTATTGCCTTTGTGTCTGTGCTGCCACCTCATGTCTGAAGAACCAATTCCCTCCACATGATACCTGTGTCAGGCTACAGTGCATTCTCTGGGGCTCAAGTTCAATCACACACTGTTGGCACTCCTCTTTGGCTCCATTTAACATGTCTGGTACTAGCAGCATTCTTTTCTCTCTGCCTTCATCCTCCAGTGCCATCTCAGGAGGAGGGGGGACTGTGGTCCAGGCAGGGATCTGGCTGGGGAGGTCCACCAGTGCTTGGTATGCAAGAGTTTGAGAGTGCAAGAAGGTCTATCTGATGAAGAGCATGTGGACGGCAGGAGGGCCTTGGATCACATTTTTTCAGCTCATTCTTCTCTGCTCTGGCTGGAGGATTTTCTTGATGCTTCTCAGCAGGCCCCCACCAGGCTTGCAAGACCATTCTGGAGGTATCTCAAGTGGTGGCCTTCATTGCTGATGCCTCTATGGACGCAGCACAGTTTTCAGCTCAGGCTTTGGTAGCAGGTGGCTTTTCCAGGAGGACTCTTTGCCATTGGGACGCTGTCACAGAGGCCTGATCTAACTTAGCCAAATAACCTTATTCCATGGGCAAGCTTTTTGGGGACTTGGCACTGCAAGAGTTGCTGGTGAAGTCAAGGACAAGAAGAAGGCTGTGCCTTTTAGTCAGAAGCAGAAACAAACCTCCTTTCGAAGTTCCTTCCATTCCTACCAGCCCACTCAGTCCTTTCGATCCTTTAAGTCCTTGGGTCAGGGCAGGGTTGTTTGGACCTCCAGCCCCTTCTGGAACAGGTCCTGCCTTGGCAGTAGAGGACAACAACAACACCAATGTGCAGACAAGTTATTCTTTGGCTGTTATTCCAGAGCTTCCAAACATCAATTCTGATGCCATTTCTCCACCAGTGGGGGACCACCTTTGCTATTTCATCCAAAAATAGCAAGCCTTCCATCTGGATAATTGGGTGTTGGAGACCCTCAGGCTAGGTCTGCATCTGGAATTTTCAGCTCTACCTCCTCACTCAGTTGTTCCTTCCCATTTCTTCCAATCCCAGGAAGGGCAAGGTCCAGCAAGCCATGCTGCACCTGCTGGAATCTGCAGTGAAATCTGTTCCTCCAGGAGAACACTTCTGTGGCATCTATTCCTTGTTCTTTACAGTGCCCATGCACGATGGCTCGGTCCAGGTGGTCTTTAATCTGCAATTGCTCAATCAGTTTGTCATCTATCGCAGGTTCAGGATGAAGACCCTGAGGATGAAGACCATGAGTTCCATCAAATAAGCCCTGAGGATGAAGACCCTGAAAATGGAAATGGACTGCCTTCAAGTTGATCCTGACTTATGGCTGTTGGCATTAGGCCGTACTGCCTAAGGATATTTTCATCAGGTCTGGAAAGTTACAAGGATGTGTTTTGAGGAGCAGTCTTATCTGCCATGTCTGGCCTGAGAGAGCAGACTTGAAGGTCAGACAGGTTGTCATGGCAATGGGAGATAACAGCTGGGAAAGTTGTAACAGAGTCTATGTGAGTTGTTGTTCTTCTGAATTATGCCTCTGAGCTGAGAGGCTGTCTTTTGTGTTGATCTATGGAGAGAGATGTACCAGAAGGGGGGTGACTGAAGAATCTCTACATGTATTTACTCTTAAGCCTCTGGCCTTAATGTCTTTCAATAAAGACTCTTACATGATTTAAATGCTCTGAAGAAGTCTTCTTGCTCAACTTAACTCCAACGTAATGTATGCTGTTTCACACAACAACGCACACAAGCCAACAGGGTTTTTATGGTAAGCGGAATTCAGAGGAGGTTTACCATTGTCACCCTCTGAGGCTAGTCCTCCCCAGCTGGCTAGGCTGCTCAGCTTGCCACAGCTGCACAAGCCAGCCTCTTCTTTGTCTGCATCTGCCAGCTGGGGGACAACTGGGCTCCTTGGGACTATGCAGCTTGCCCACAGCTGCACAGGTTGCAGTGCACGTAACCCCTGAGCCACTCACTGTGGGAGTGATCTTGACACCCAGGAGACATGAGTGGGGATTTGAACTCACGGACTCTGGCCTCCTAGCCAGGCTGTCCTCCCCACTGTGCTATACTGAGTTCCATCAAATCCCTTTGTCTCAGGGATTTCCTGTCATCCATCGACCTAACAGAAACTTACTTCCATGTCCCTATCCACCCTATCTGAGGTTCTTCAATGGCCAGCGCTTCCAATACAAGGCCATGCCCTTCAGCCTGGCATCTATCCTCAGGGTATTCACAAAAATCATGATTACCCTGGTGGCACACCTCTGTCTTCAGGGCATATACCTTTACCCCTACTTGGACAACCTTCTGATCCACTCACCGTCTCAGACTCAGGTGAGTCCTCCAGATCACCTTGGCTGGCTTCCTGGTCAATGTGCAGAAAAGTCATTTATATCCAGAACAGTGTATTATTCAGCTGGGAGCCCTCATAGACACACACCTAGGCTTCTTGGCTCTTTCTCTGGAGAGGGTTTCAAAATACAGTCTGTAGTGAGTTCCATTCTTCATAAGTCATCAGTGGATCTGATGTTGCCAGCATGGATCTCGGATCTATGGATCTCAGCAATTAAAGTCACCCCCTGGGCAAAACATTACTTGCACCCTCTTCAGTGGTTGCTTCTCCCTTTTCAGAGCGAGATTGCTGCCAAGTGGCACCATCAGCTTCACATTCCCAGGTCAATCCACCTGCCCCTGTTATGGTAGCTTCAGGAACCACACCTCCGGAGGGGAGTTCCCCTTGTAGAGTCATCACCTTGGACGCCAGTATGATAGTCTGAGGGGCCCTGTGCTACAGATGCATGGTCTAGGAGGTGGTCACTAGAGGATTCTTTACTCCCCACCAACCTCTTGGAGTTGTGGGCTGCCTGCCTGGCAGTTCAGCACTTTGCCTTCCAGAGGTTCTTGGGGCTGGTGCTTCTCCACACCAACAACATGACTGCCAAAGTCCACATCAGTTGTTGCGGGGGTTGAGTTCTTGGCCACTCCAACAGAAAGCCTAGCACCTGGACTTGCTGTAAGCAGAGCACCTTCAAGGAAACAACAATGCTTAAGCGGATTGGCTGAACAGGAAACAGCTTCTCAATGGCAAGTGGAAGCTTCATCCGCAGGACTTTCAGCTGTTAGTGGATTGCTTCTGAATGGTTCACATGGACCTTTTTTGTATCCCTGGACAATCGACAAGTTCCCAGGTTCTTTTCCTGGTATGTACACACTGGTCTCCACATAGCCTCCAGGGCTCCTCTTTGCCCTTCCTCCATTTCCAGCCCCAAGTCCTGCAGAAGATGAGAGAAGAATGGGCGTCCATCCTGCTGGTAGCTCCGCTATGGCCTCACAGGCCCTGGTTCTCTGAGCTGGTCAGGCTGGCAGTAACTCCACCCTGGCCTCTTCCGCTACGCACATATCTGCTCTCCCAGGGCCAGTTCCTCCATCCAGATCCAGCCTGTCTAGAAATTGAGAGTTTATGATTCATCAAGGCTGGCCTTCCTCCATTGGTGATCCAGGCATCCCTCAACTCTTCATATGTACCAGGCCACATGGAGAATGTTTTCTCGCTGGTGCAAAGAGAAAACTCTTCACCCTAGGAAGCCCGGCATCATGGAACTTTTGTCTTTCCTTCAGGGCAGTCTCTTGCTGGGTCTTAGGCCAAAGACCCTCAAGTGTCAAGCCACTTCTTTAGCCTGTCTCTTATTGAAGGATCCAAGCAGATCCTTGGGATCTCATCCATTCCTAAAACATTTCCTACATCTTTGCCTCCAGTTCAACACCACTTCCCACATGGAACGTACACAATAATAGTAATCGCCCTGCAGAAGCCTCCTTTTGAAACTTTAAAATCTGTTTCCTTGCATTTACTGTCCTTTAAAGTTTTGTTTTTAGTGATATCATGTCTACTAGATGCACCTCTGAACTTAATGCTCTTTCTGTTGCCAAACATCTGTGTTTTTCATAAGGATAGGGTGATTCTTTTTACTCCCTTCTAAAGTTCTGTCACCATTTCACTGGAAACGAGAGCTTATTCTTCCTACATTCTGACTCTCTCTGGTTGACCCCACTGAGAAGGCTTGGCATTCTCTAGACATTCGAAGGGTGCTGAAGGTTTATATTTCTCGCACTAAGCCCTTCCGTCAATCAGAATTTTTGCATACTTCCATCCTGCTTCCCTGGGAAGGAAGGTTTCCTCCTCCATGTTGGCCCAGTGGATCAAGGTGTGTATCATGTTGCCCTACACTTGTCTTTGTCTGTCACCACTAACTAATATTTTGGCCCATTCTGTGAGGGAGGTTGCAACCTCAGTGGCCTTCTCCCTGAATGCCCCTTTGCAGGAGATCTGTCAGGCAGCCATGTAGGCTAGCCCCAACTCGTTTAATAATTACTACAAAGTTGACATTTATGCCTCAACTGAGGTGGCCTTTGGCAGGCGTGTCTTACAGTACATCCTTCCAGGCCTGTAGGCAGCTCTCTTACATTGCTGACTTCAATTTTCCCACCCTACATGGGCCAGTTTAGGTATGCCCCACCTGATATCACCTATATGCAAGAGAGACGAGACTGACCCCCCCATGAATGGGTCTTCTTTGTGCATGTAGCAATATTACAGCCACTCCCCAGTTTTTTGTTTCCTTTTTTTCATTTGGGAGCTGCCTTTCCGTGAAACTGTTTGTTTGTTTTTTAAAAGGATTGCAATTTCCTAGTTTAGTCTATCTGCAGATAGTCTCAGTCCATTCTTTCCATTTGTTTTGCTATCACTGTTCCTACCTGTTATTTTTTTCTGGTCTGGCTTGTCATCATAGAACTGGACTGAACCAGCTATGGAAATCCAGAAGTGCCTTTCAAACTTGAACAGTTATTTTGCTTTCGACCACTAGGGAGAGCTTAACTCTAACCTGATGTCATTGATACATGAACAAAGAAGACCCACTCACAGGTAGAACCAAATGGTCTTATCTCGAGAGAGAGGGACTCCAATACCCCAATGGGCTATTAGCTTGCAGAGCTCCAAACTCCTCTCTCCTTCTCCCAGACTGTACTTAGCTGGGGCAAGGGGAGAAAGGCATGCTCCCTTTTAGGACCTTTCAGGCATTTCCTAGCCATTTGGAAAGCAACATCTAGTTCTCCACAGCTGTTCTAGAGAATAATGCTATTTTTTTTACCTTTGATTTCTGCTCTTAAAAACCAAGCAATATTGTTTGCTCAGCTGAAATTCTTTGCAATATCACCACCGTACGTAATTCCATTATGTATACTGAACAGGAACATAATAAAAGCCTACTGGATCAGGCCAGTGGCCCATATAGTGCAGCATCCTCTCCTCACAGTGTCCAAACAGATGCCTATGGGAAGGAATCAAAACAATTTCATCCCACTATTTCTAATATAGTGCTGGCATGGTGGCTCTCAAAGTGCTTGGCAGACATTTTGTCTGGAGTTTCTAACACTACACTAAAAGTTAAGTGGAAGAGAGACTTCTTTTGGGAATCTAGAAAAAATCAGGATGGTGAGATTTCAAATTCTAACTTGTAACAAAAAGTCTTACTGCTTTTTCATGAAATATTTCTATTCTTTCCATTTGAATTAGACTTATTAAACTCTTCATCATAAAATAAAAAAGGAAAGTGCACTATATTTTTTTGCTATTTATAAACAAAATACTACCATCCCACACTCAGATACTCACATGAAGACTGCACTTAAATGAATGGAGCACATGTGTAGGGTTACAGCTATAGCAATTTCTACTGTCAATAAGACAATAACTACTCATATTTGATTCTATTACATATCCAGTCTATAAAGAATTGTATGAAATATCATAAGAAAACTGAAAAGAGGTAACTGTTGGAATTTTGAACTTTTACAAAATGAATTTAGCTTTTGTTAGAAATAACAATGTCAGGTGTCACCTAGTGACATTGGTGGGTGCTTTTGAGTAATGCACTATTTTTATTCAGTATGCATTCTGCAATGTGACTAGCTAGGAGCAGGGGACTTTACACATTCAGTATGTTTTTCAACTTTTGTGTAGTATCTGATTAGCTTATATTTTTAAATTTCTCTTTCCTAAAGGGAATCTCTTTGTAAGATGGAAGATGGCGTTATTCTGGGTGTATACAGTTGCTTCTGTGTAGCTGGTATCCACCATAAACATTAAAATTACTAAGCCTGTTGAAGTTCGTCACCTCCAAACTAATATGAACCCAAAATACGTATTCCCTTGTATCGTGAGAAGCAATTTTCAATCAACTTGCTAGAGTCAAGTAGTGTTGGAACATAAGCTTCCATTTATGGTTGGCAAGAATTATGCATCCCAGATGAGTAGGGACCACAGAAGTGCAAATGTAGAGGTAACTTGAAAACGTTAAAACAGTTTTAGAAAGTTCTATCATTTGGTTTCCAGTGAAGGTCCTCACTTCATTGCCTCCCTATGATTTCGAAGTCTACTTTTTATTTATTTATTATTTTATTTATTTATTTGTTTCATTTTTAAACCGCCCATAGCGAGTGGCTCTCTGGGCGGTGTACAAAAGATTAAAATACAGAATATCACAATAAAATCAACCTACCAACAGTAAACATAAACAGCAAACAAAAAAGATTTAAAATTATAACATTAAATGCTTAAAATGCCTGGGAGCATAGCCAGGTCTTAACCTGGCGCCGAAAAGATAGAAGCATTGGCGCCAGGCGTACTTCTTCGGGGAGGCTGTTCCACAGTTCGGGGGCCACTACAGAAAAGGCCCTAGATCGAGTAACTGTCCTCCAGGCTTCCTGATGGGTTGGTACCCGGAGGAGGGCCTTAGATGCTGAGCGAAGTGACCGGGTCGGTTCATAGCGGGAGAGGCGTTCCACAAGATACTGCGGTCCCACGCCATGTAAGGCTTTATAGGTCAAAACCAGCACCTTGAATCTGGCTTGGAAACAAATGGGTAGCCAGTGCAAACGGGCCAGAACAGGTGTTATATGCGCTGACCGGCTGGTCCTCGTCAGCAGTCTGGCTGCTGCGTTTTGCACTAGCTGAAGCTTCCGAACTGTCTTCAAGGGCAGCCCTACGTAGAGCGCATTACAGTAATCCAACCTAGAAGTTACCAGAGCATGAACAACTGAGGCGAGGTCATCCCTGTCCAGATAGGGGTGTAGCTGGGCTACCAACCGAAGGTGGTAGAATGCATTCCTTGCCACCGAGGCCACTTGCGCCTCAAGAGACAAGGAAGGATCGAAAAGAACCCCAAGACTATGAACCTGTTCCTTCAAGGGGAGTGTAACCCCATCTAAAACAGGGTAAACATCCACCATCTGGGCAGGGAAGGCATTCACCAACAGTGTCTCAGTCTTGTCTGGATTGAGTCTCAGTTTATTAGCTCTCATCCAGTCCATTATCGTGGTCAGGCAGTGATTCAGCACATCCACAGACTCATCTACCTCTACAGTGTCATAATGATGTCAGGTGATTGAGTCTGCTTCCTGACTCCTAACAGAGCAGAGCAGAGCAGAGCAGAGGGAGCTGTCTCCGTTGATCTACAGGTGAGGACATATAAGCAAGCCAGCTTTCAGAGAGTGAGCGAACAGGGAGGGCAAACAGGAGTTTGACAAAGGAGTTTGACAGGGGAGGTCCTTAAAAACAACAACAAAAAAACAAACAATACTAATTCTCCTTGTGCAGCGCACTGCATACCAGTGGGACTCTCAAGTTTACCCTGAAGTAGGACAGGACAAAGCACAGGCCACTCCAAAACAAGTAGTTAGAAAGAAACAAAAAGTAGAAGAGAGTATGAATGGGAAGGATTCTCCAGTGGTGGTGACCTGCAAAGTGTGTGCCATGTTTGTTTTCTTGTCTGAGAACAACATGGCATACACGTGCAACAAGTGCAAGCTCATGGCACTGTTGGCAGAAAAGGTAAGAGGCCTGGAACGGCGGGTGGCCACAGTGAGGACTATAAGAGAAGATGAAGAGTTCTTAGACAGAACGCTGGAACAACACCAGCAAAGAGACGTGGAAGTGGAGGAGCAACAGCATGTGGTAGCAGAAGAGGAGACTGCTTTGGAGAGGAATAATGAAATGGAGGAAACTCTGTGGGAAAGGGTGACAGTTAGGAGCAGAAGAGCTAGAAGACACCTTTCACCAGTGGAGCTATGGAACCGCTTTCAACCACTCAAGGAGGAGACTGGAGGACAGCTTGTGGTGGAAGAATTACAGGTGACCCCATGCGACAATGAGCAAGAGGCTGAAGCTCAATCAAGCAGGGACAATGAAACCCACCCCACAACAAGATGAGAAGAGTACTAGTAGTGGGAGACTCCCTACTGCGTGGGATCAAAACCCAAGTATGCCGAGAAGATCCATGGATTCGCTGTCTACCAGGAGGATGGATTAGAGATGTAATGGAAAGGTTGCCATCACTCATCAAGCCCACTGACAGGTATCCCTTTCTCCTCATCCATGTCGGAACAAATGATACTGCCAAACGGAGCTATGAAGAAATCACATCAGACTTTGAAGCTCTGGGAAGGAAACTCAAGGACTTGGGCCCAGATAGTTTTTACATCCATCCTTCCAGTACTTAGAAGAGGAGTAGAAAGGGAAAGAAAAATACTCCGTGTGAATGAATGGCTACGAAGGTGGTGCAGACATGAGAGATTTGGATTCTGGGACCATGGGCTATGGTTTCCGGAAGATGGACTGCTGGCAAGTGATGGGTTGCATCTCACAAGGACTGGGAAGAATGCGTTTGGCCACAGCATGGAGAAGTTCATCAGGAGGGCTTTAAACTGAATCCTAAAGGGGAGGGAGGCGTAAACTTGGTGGTAATGACTGATGAAGGCTTATGCACAGTAGCGGGACCAGAGAGATCGGCTCCAATAGGGCCCAGTAACAGCCCTCAGAAAAATGTAGTAAGGAAGCCAAGCCATAAATCACACGGTCTTCGATGTCTGTATACTAATGTGCAGAGCATGGGGAACGAGCAGGACGAACTTGAACTCTTAATACAGGATGGCAATTACGACTTTATAGGTATAACTGAAACTTGGTGGGATGACTCCCATGACTGGAATACAGCAATTGAAGGATACAACTTGTTCAAGAAGAAGGAATAAAAAGGGAGGTGGAGTTGCACTATACGTTAAAAATATATATCCCTGCACAGAAATACAGGAAGATGAGCTTGGTAGCTCCACCGAGAGTATCTGGATTAAAATTAATGGGGCAAGTAATAAAAGGAATGTGGTGCTTGGAGTCTACTACCAACCACCCAATCAAGGAGAAGATGAGAATGTAACTTTTGAAAAGCAAATTGCCAATGTTTCGAGGAGGCATGATGTAGTGGGGATTTCAATTATCCCAATATCGGTTGGGAGACAAATTCTGCCAAACACGGCCCCTCCAAGAAATTTCTGACTTGTGTTGCAGATAACTTCCTCCTACAGAAAGTGGAGGAAGCAACCAGAGGAACACCTATCCTGGACTTGATTCTAACCAATACAGATGATTTGGTGGATGAAGTGGCAGTTACGGGAACTCTGGAGGAAAGTAACCACACCATACTTGAATTCTTGATTTTAACAGAAGCGAAAGCTGAGAGTAGCCATACGCGCACCCTGGACTTCAGGAAAGCTGATTTTAATAAACTCAGAACAATTGTAAGTACAGTTCCATGGCAAGCCACCCTAATGAGAAAAGGAGTCCAAGATGGGTGGGAGTTTCTAAAAAAGGAAATTCTAAAAGCGCAATGGCAAGCAATTCCAACAAGGAAAAAAGGGGGGAAACAACAGAAGAACCCAATGTGGCTTCACAAAAAACTTAGAGATGACCTGAAAACACAAAAGGACACATACAGGAAGTGGAAAGAAGGCCAGGCCACAAAGGAAGAGTACAGGCAGGTATCACGGAATTGCAGGGATGGTGTCAGGAAGGATAAAGCTGAGAACGAGCTGAGGTTAGCGAGGGATGCTAAAAGGAACAAAAAAGCTTTCTTCATATATGTCCATAGTAAAAGACAGAGAAAATAAATGGTGGCACAGCTACTCAGTGAAGATGGCAAAATGATAACAGATGACAAAGAAAAGGCAGAAGTGCTCAATTCCTACTTTGGCTCAGTCTTCTCCCAAAAAAGTGTCTATGACCCTCCCGGGAAACATGAAGTAGAAGGGGCAGGATTGGAGCTTGAGATTGATAGACAAATGGTCAAGGAATACCTAATCACTTTGAACGAGTTCAAATCTTCAGGGCCCGATAAACTGCATCCTAGAGTGTTGAAGGAAGTGGCTGAAGAACTCTCAGAACCGCTCTCTATTATCTTTGCGAAATCTTGGAGGACTGGTGAAGTGCCAGATGACTGGAGGAGAGCTAATGTTGTCCCTATCTTCAAAAAGGGCAAGAAGGAGGAACCGGGGAACTACAGACCAGTCAGCCTAACAGCAATCCCTGGAAAAATTCTGGAGCAGATTATAAAGCAGTCAATCTGTAAGCACCTTGAAAGCAATGCAGTGATTACTAGGAGCCAACATGGATTGATGAAGAACAAATCCTGCCAAACTAATCTCATCTCATTTTTTGATCGGGTAACCTCCCTTGTAGACTGTGGGAATGCCGTGGACATAATATATCTCGATTTCAGCAAAGCTTTTGACAAAGTGACCCATGATATTCTGATTAGCAAACTAGCTAAATGGGCTGGATGAAACCACTATCAGATGGATCCACAGTTGGCTCCAGAATCATACTCAAAGAATGCTTATCAATGGTTCCTTCTCAAACTGGGTGGAAGTAACGAGTGGGGTACCACAGGGCTTGGTCCAGGGCCCAGTGCTCTTTAACATTTTTATTAACGACTTGGATGAGGAGGTACAAAGCATGCTTATCAAATTTGCAGATGATACAGAATTGGGGGGCATAGCTAATGCCGTGGAAGACAGAAACAAAATTCAAAGGGACCTTGACAGGCTGGAGCATTGGGCTGAAAACAACAGAATGAAATTCAACAGGGATAAATGCAAAGTTCTACATTTAGGAATAAGAAATCAAATGCACAGTTATATGACATGTGAGAAGGATCTTGGAATTGTTGTTGATCACAAGCTGAATATGAGCCAACAGTGTGATGTGGCTGCAAAAAAGGCAAATGCTATATTAGGCTGCATTAACAGAAGTATAGTTTCCAAATTGCGTGAAGTACTAGTTCCCCTCTATGCAGCACTGGTTAGGCCTCATCTTGAATACTACATCAAGTTCTGGTCTTCGCACTTCAAGAAGGATGCAGACAAACTGGAACGGGTTCAGAGGAAGGCAATAAAGATGATCAGGGGACTGGAAACAAAGCCCTATGAGGAGAGACTGAAAGAACTGGGCATGTTTAGCCTTGAGAAGAGAAGACTGAGGGGAGATACGATAGCACTCTTCAAGTACATGAAAGGTTGTCACATAGAGGAACGCCGGGATCTCTTCTCAATCATCCCAGAGTGTAGAACACGGAATAATGGGCTCAAGTTGCAGGGAGCCAGATTTGGACTGAACAAGACCGCAGTATCTTGTGGAACGCCTCTCCCGCTATGAACCGACCCGGTCACTTCGCTCAGCATCTAAGGCCCTCCTCCGGGTACCAACCCATCAGGAAGCCTGGAGGACAGTTACTCGATCTAGGGCCTTTTCTGTAGTGGCCCCTGAACTGTGGAACAGCCTCCCCGAAGAAGTACGCCTGGCGCCGACGCTTCTATCTTTTCGGCGCCAGGTTAAGACCTGGCTATGCTCCCAGGCATTTTAAGCGTTTAATGTTATAATTTTAAATCTTTTTTTGTTTGCTGTTTATGTTTACTGTTGGTAGGTTGATTTTATTGTGATATTCTGTATTTTAATCTTTTGTACACTGCCCAGAGAGCCACTTGCTATGGGCGGTTTAAAAATGAAACAAATAAATAAATAAATAAATAAATAAATAAAACATCAGGAAAAACTTCCTAACTGTTAGAGCCATACGACAATGGAACCAATTACCTAGAGAGGTAGTGGGCTCTCCGACACTGGAGGCATTCAAGAGGCAGCTGGATAGCCATTTGTCGGGAATGCTTTGATTTGGATTCCTGCATTGAGCAGCAGGTTGGACTCAATGGCCTTATAGGCCCCTTCCAACTCTACTATTCTATGATTCTATGATAAATGGGTTGTCCTATCCACTTATCAAAATTGGCCCATGAGGGTGGGGAGAGATATTGCCCAAGCAGGATTGAACTAATGCATGGTGGGTTCAATCCTACTTTTGCAAGATTAGGGCATGCCAGGTGATTCCCCACAGGAACAAATGCAGCTGATGTGCAAAGAGTTCAATCCTGCTTTCTGTAGTCATGTCTCTACCTGTCACACATATGATATAAGGTGTGGGGTGGGTGGAAGTTGCTTGGGGAAAACAATTTGGTGGGCTAAAAGGGAAGATTTGATGGGCCAGAGGTTCCCCACTCCTGCTCTACAGTTTGCTTGCTTGCTTACAACCTCCTTTCCTACTGTGTGATAATAAAAACATTAAATGCCACAGTTGTCTTCCAAAGAAGTTGTCCGATAGAGGCAATATATGAAAATAATGCAAATATGGCAAAACAAGCTGCCACACACTCTTATCACTAAGAAAAGCTATTAATTAATTATGTATGTGAAGGTAATGTATCATACAACTTTATTACAACTACTTATAGAAGGAAAATAATGTGTATACTTATTAAAGAATAAAATGCAAATGTTAATTTAGATATGTGTCAAATGGGATTCATATCTGGACATTCTAGAGTTAAAAAGACAAACAAAGGGCACGCATCCGGGACATCGCTGACAACCTGCCGAGGCTCATTGGGAAACAAGATAGGTACCCCTTTCTCCTCATCCATGTGGGCACGAACGACACGGCCAGAAACACCTTGG
Source organism: Rhineura floridana (assembly GCF_030035675.1). Classification (NCBI taxonomy): domain Eukaryota; kingdom Metazoa; phylum Chordata; class Lepidosauria; order Squamata; family Rhineuridae; genus Rhineura; species Rhineura floridana. The sequence goes on along the minus strand of NC_084487.1, from coordinate 67,125,417 downwards.
AACAGATCACCTCAGACTATGAGGCTCTGGGTAGGAAGGTCAAGGATTTGGGGGCGCAGGTGGTCTTCTCGTCAATTCTTCCCATGAAGGATAGAGGACTACAAAGGGAAAGGAAGATACTGCAGGTCAACAACTGGTTACGCAGATGGTGTCGACGGGAGAGGTTTGGATTCTGGGACCATGGTCTAAGCTTCTTGGAGGGGGGACTGTTGGCAACAGAAGGGCTGCACCTCACGAGGACTGGGAAGAATCTCTTTGGCAGAAGTATGGCAAAACTCATCAAGAGGGCTTTAAACTAAAGCCTCTGGGGGATGGAGATGATAGCTTAAATACCGATCCAAAGACAGCGGGTTGTAAACGCAACAATTTGAAGGGTACAGGAGACACTGGGAGAGAGAAAGGGATGCATGGCAAAGCTCACGATATATTAATGGAGGAATCCAATCAGGACAAAAGAGACTTCTGGTGTCTCTATACCAACGCGCGGAGCTTGGGAAACAAGCAAGGGGAGCTTGAAGTCTTAGTGCATCAAGGCAAATATGACTTCATAGGGATAACAGAGACTTGGTGGGATGACTTCCATGATTGGAATATAGCCATTCAAGGATATAAACTCTACAGAAAGAGTAGAAGCAACAGAAAAGGAGGGGGAGTAGCGTTATACGTCAAAGACAAATACACCTCTATGGAAATCCAAGAGAGCGAACAAAGGGGTCCAGTAGAGACCATTTGGGTAAAAATAAATGGAGAAACAAATAAAACCGACATGGTAGTAGGTGTCTACTACAGACCCCCTGGCCAAGAAGAGGTGGTAGACGAGGCCTTTCTCAAACAAATCTCTGAAATCTCAAGGAGGCAAGAAGTAGTAGTGATGGGGGACTTCAACTACCCGGATATCTGCTGGGAGACAAACTCTGCGAAGCACAAAGCCTCCAACAAATTCCTGATGGGCCTTGCTGATAATTTCCTCTTTCAAAAAGTAGAAGGAACAAGGGGATCGGCAATCCTGGACCTGATCTTAACTAACAGGGACGAATTGGTCACGGGAATTAAAGCAGTCGGTACCTTGGGGAAAAGTGACCACGTAATGCTGGAATTTGTAATTCTGGGGAAAGCCAAAGAAGAATATAGTCAAACATGGACCTTGGATTTCAGGAAAGCCGATTTTAGCAAGCTCAGGGAAATGATGGGTAGGATCCCGTGGCTAGATAGACTAAAGAAAAAAGGAGCCCAAGAAGTGTGGGAGTTCATGAAGAACGTATTACAAAAAGCGCAATCGCAAACAATTCCAAAGAGAAAGAAAAATGGAAGACATCGGAAAAAGCCAATGTGGCTACACGGAAGACTGGTGGAGGAGGTAAAAGTAAAAAAGAGCATGTATAAAGAATGGAAGGAAGGACGCATCACCAAGGAAGAGTACCGACGAGCAGCTCGGGCTTGCAGGAATAACGTAAGGAAAGCTAAAACCCAGAATGAGCTGAGGCTGGCAAGGGAAGCGAGGAACAACAAAAAGGGGGTTTTCAGATATGTTCAAAGCAAGAGAAAGACCAAGCAAACGGTGGGACTGCTGCTCAGTGAGGATGACAAAATGTTGACAGATAACAAGGAAAAGGCAGAACTGCTCAACACCTATTTTGCCTCCGTTTTCTCCCAAAAAGGGAACAGTGTGCAACCTTGCATCGGTAGCAATCTCAGTAAGGGGTCGGGATTGCTGTTCGAGATTGATAAGGAGATAGTCAGGAAATACCTAGTTAACCTAAATGAGTTCAAATCTCCAGGGCCTGATGAACTGCATCCCAGAGTATTGAAGGAACTTGCGGATGTACTCTCGGAACCTCTTGCCATCATCTTTGAGAAATCCTGGAGAACGGGAGAGGTGCCAGAGGATTGGAGACGGGCAAACGTCGTCCCGCTCTTTAAAAAGGGTAAAAAAGAAGATCCGGGGAATTACAGGCCGGTCAGTCTGACTTCAATACCGGGAAAGATATTAGAACGGATAATAAAAGAGTCCATTGGCAACTATCTAGATGACAGTGCTGTGATTAGTAGGAGCCAGCATGGGTTTGTCAAGAAAAAATCCTGTCAAACTAATCTCATCTCTTTTTTTGATCGGGTCACTAGCCTAGTAGATGGTGGAAATGCTGTAGATGTCATCTATCTAGATTTCAGCAAAGCGTTTGACAAAGTCCCCCACGACCTTTTGATTAGCAAACTCGTCAAATGCGGACTACATGGAAATACTGTCAGGTGGATTCACAACTGGTTGAAAAACTGTACTCAAAGAGTGGTCGTCGGTAGCTCTGCTTCGGACTGGAAGGAGGTTTCGAGTGGAGTGCCACAGGGTTCTGTCCTGGGGCCGATACTCTTCAACATTTTTATCAATGACTTAGATGATGGGGTGGAGGGAAGCCTTATGAAGTTTGCGGATGATACGAAACTGGGAGGGATAGCTAACACAATGGAAGACAGGAATAAAATCCAAAGGGACCTGGATAGACTAGAAAATTGGGCTGAAATTAATAAAATGACATTCAATAAAGACAAATGCAGGATTCTGCATTTAGGCCACAAAAACAAAATGCATGGGTACAGGATGGGAAATACCCGGCTTAGCAGTAGTGCGTGTGAGAAGGACCTTGGAATTGTAGTGGATCGCAAGTTGAACATGACCCAGCAGTGTGATGCTGCGACAAAAAAGGCAAACGCGGTTTTGGGCTGCATAAACAGAGCTATAGTTTCCAGGTTGAGGGAAGTAATAGTCCCACTGTATTCTGCATTAGTCAGGCCTCATCTGGAATACTGCGTTCAGTTCTGGGCGCCTCATTTTAAGAAAGATATAGACAAGTTAGAGCGGGTTCAGAAGAGGGTGACAAGGATGATAGCTGGTATGGAGAACAAGTCTTATGAGGAAAGGTTGAAGGAACTTGGCATGTTCAGTCTGGTGAAGAGAAGGCTGAGGGGTGACATGATTACACTCTTTAAGTACCTGAAGGGCTGTCACATAGAGGAGGGTACAGATTTGTTCACTGCTGCCCCAGAGGGTAGGACTAGGTCTAATGGTTTTAAGTTGCAGGAGCGTAGATTCAGATTGGACATTAGAAGGAACTTCTTGACAGTAAGGGCAGTTCGGCAATGGAACCGACTGCCTAGGGAGGTGGTGGGATCCCCTTCGCTGGATGTCTTCAAGCAGAGGCTGGACAGCTATCTGCAGGAGATGCTCTAGCTGTGGATTTCCTGCTGTGAGCAGGGGGTTGGACTTGATGGCCTACAAGGCCCCTTCCAACTCTATGATTCTATGATAAGAAATCCAATATGTTTAAATAAAGGTAATTATACAGCCACAAGAATGGCTGTATACTATAGCCAGGGTGGATTTTTCACATTCCACGTTGTTAAATTGAAAATACCCCCATGCCATTCTGATGCTTCCTATAAGCTCATTTCAAAACAAAATCTATAGTCTTGAACTAAGAAACGCTTGCTTAACAATCCTGTAAATTTTCGTTGCGATACACAAAACAGAGAGAATAGAGAGTTCAAAGTCTAAAAAGAGAGAGAGAAAAAACCCAGAGCCCTTTTGGACTTTTTTCTGACAGAGTTACCATAATCTGTTGAAATTCATTAAAGATCAGCCATGTTCACAGAGTACCTTTAATCCTATTACTGACCTTGCCCCATACTCTGACCTTCATCTTCTGCACTTTAAAAGTTAAAAAAAAATGCCTGGCTGATAAGTAATTTAAGTAATTTAAGGCAGGCTGACTCCTCAGAAACTTTTGAAACTTATATTCTTTTACATAGAGGATATAAAAAACTCCTGCGTTCAAAAAAACTTTATTCATCATCAATGGAGAGAGCTTGGCCTTGCCTCTCTGGAAAAGAATTCGGCAAGGTTCTGGGAGCTGATTGCAAGGGGGTTAAGGGAGGGTTATACCCCTTTGGATAATCAAATGACCTCAGAACAATGGCGCACACATTTTGCAGATCTTTTCTCAGTGATTAATACTGCCTCTTTAATAGATACCTCCCCGCTTTTAAAACTGACTCCTCTCGATTGTTGTCAGAAGTGGGACCCTGTCACCTTGGATGAAGTAGCAATATTGATTAATTCTCTTCCGACAAAAAAGGCTCCTGGCGAAGATATGTTACCGGCAGAATTGTTTAAATCCAACCCAAATTGGTGGTCGCCAGTTTTAGCTAAAATCTTTACATTTATTAACCACCATGGAAAAATCCCATCGGGTTGGGATGTCAGTATAATTGTGCCCATCCATAAGAAGGGATCTAAAGCAAACCTGAAAATTTTTAGACCTATTAGTCTTATGGATGTGGCTGCTAAACTATATGCTAAATATCTGCTGGGTAAATTGGAACAATGGGCTGCAGAAAACGCGGTCCTTGCTGAAGAACAAGCGGGGTTCTGCAAAGGAAAATCTACGATAGATCAATGCTTTATCCTTCTGCATTTAATTCAGAAATATGCTTTCAGTAACAGGAAAGAGCTATTTGCCACCTTTGTGGATTTCTCCTCTGCCTTTGATACTATTGACCGTGAGCGACTGTGGCAAAAGCTTTTAGTAACTAATATTGATAGGAGATTACTCTATTTAATTCAAATGTTATACTCTAATACTTCGCTCAGGGTCAGACTTGGAGCAAATGGTCTACTATCTGAACTTATTCCTACTCTCAGAGGGGTTTGCCAGGGATGTCTTCTAGCTCCTTTTCTTTTTAACTTTTATATAAATAATATTGTTCAATACCTGAGTGGCCCAAACTACTTTCCTCCCGCAATTTTAGATACCAACCTTTCAGTACTTTTATATGCAGATGATTTAGTTTTAATCTCAATCACACAAATTGGGATGAGAAGGTTACTTAGAAGTTTAGATAAGTTCTGTGTCAAGGAACACTTACTGATTAATTATGACAAAACGAAGGTGATGGTCTTTGGTAGGAAGAGGAAAACTCACATTTGGAATTTAAATGCTAAACCGATGAACAACAACACAGTATCAGATATTTGGGTATGAGATTTAGTGCTAATCTCACATGGAAACCCCATTTTGCAGCAACCAAATTGAAGGCCTCTCTTTCTACTCACTCGTTGCTTCGTTTTTATAACATCAAAGGCAGGAGCCTGGTTGCTCCTACTCTTGAAGTATTCAAGAGAAAAATAATCCCCCAGCTTCTCTATGGAGCCAAGATTTGGGGATACGTGTACTCCCCCTCCTTAGAGTGCCTTCAAAATTCCTTTTTAAGATCTATCTTGGCTGTTCCCCGAGGCACTCCAATAGTCCTAATGAGGATGGAAACTGGACTGCACTCATTACAATCAATGGTGCACTCTGCTCTGGCACTGTACTGGCTTAAGTTGGCCGGTATGAGTGAATTGCGACTCTCCAAGAAATGTCTACTTGAGCAATTACAAAATCCATCCTCATCTTCTTGGTTCAAATGGACCAAGTCAATACTCGCATTCTATGGGATAAGTATAGATATGTTGCCATCTAACCCATCTCAACGAGCGAAGTCCCTTCTTAGAGAAAGAATACATCTCTACTCCAAAAGATGGGATCTGTATGCTGTCACTCATTCGGCCTTTTCCCTTTGGTACCCTTTGTTTAAAACAGGCTTTGGCATGGAACATTATTTTGTTTATTTAACTTCTAGAATTTTAAGAAAATTGTTTACCGCTCTCCGTTTTCAAACAATGCCCTCGGCCCTTTTGGAAGGAAGATACGTAAACACTCCAATTCATCAAAGATTATGTATTTGTAAGTCAGGGGAAACTGAGGACATTGCCCATTATTTATTAAACTGTTCGCTGTATACCGCCCCAAGGCTCAAATTTCTTTGCCCAATTCTTTTAATTCTTGCAGATAGATCTATCATGGAGCAAATTTGCACACTTTTAGCTGGCTTGGACCTGTACATTACCCTCCGAGTAGCTAAATTTGCCCTAGCAGCGGGCAAAATTAGAGCGAGAACACAAAAACAATTATCCTAATCTTGATATTGCAAATTTTGTAAATGATTTTAGGCTGAAGGTTTGAATTTTTTTAAGCTTAATTAATATTAATTGTTTTTAAGTTTTTAAATTCATGTTATCTATACATATCATGTTCTTTGTTGTTATATGTTTATTTCTGGTACTTATTTTTATGTATTGTGGCGGCCAATGGCTATGAACAATAAACAATTTTCAATTGTTGCAACTGATCAAACCCACCCTCCCTTCTCCCTCCTATCCCCTCCCTCTTGCCCCTTCCCTCCCCCTTGCCCCTTCCCTCCCCCTTGCCCCTTCCCTCCCCCTTCCTTTGCCCCTCTCTACTCATCCCCTTCCAATCCCCTCCTTAACCTTATCCCTCCTCTCCCTCTCCTTATCAGTTTTACCTATCTTAAGCATGGGAGTAAATACCATTGAACTGCCCTCCCACTTCCTTTGCCTCCTCCAATCTGCTCCTCTCCCCTCCCCCCCCATGGTCAGCTTTACCTATCCTAACCATGATTGCATAGGAGTAAATACCAGTGAAATCAATAATCATGAAAATGATCAGACCTGCCTTTCCCCTCCTTCCCCTCTCCTCTCCCTTCCCCCTCCACTCTTCCTTCTTCCTCCTCCCCTGCCCACTCCAGCCCTCCCTCCCCTGGTCAGTTTTACTTATCATAAGCATGATTGCATGGGAGTAAATCCCACTGAACTCAATAAACATGCAAATGATCAAACCTGTCCTCCCCTCCCCCTCCTGCCTGCTCCCATCCCAGTCTTCCCCCTCTGCCTTTCCTTCCCTCCCTCATCCTCTTTCTCCTCCTCCCCTCTCCATTCCCTGTCGTCAGTTTCACCTATCCTAAGCATGATTGCAGGGGACTAAATCCTGCTGAACTCAATAAGCATGCAAATGATCAATCCATTCTCAGCAAACTTGCACAGGATCCCATTTCTTACCTGCCGGATTAAAAAGCAGAGAAATTCACTAATAGCAAGAAACTTTGTGGTTTAAGAACGTACCTATAGCCCATAGATATTTCTACCAAACTTTAAAAAGCAGGGAAATTGGGCAGCTGTAGTGAATGCACCAGGGGAGCACGAGACCTAACCTCCTCTCTGAGATATTGTACTGCCCTACAAATTTGTCAAAAGTTCAAACACAATTTGGGTTGGTCTTTCACAGTCCAAACCACTTCCTGTGTAGCTTGGAAGAATGTGGTAACATGTGCCTCTGAGCGTTTGGTGAGTGGTGGCAACACCTGCAATCAGCCCAAATAATAGAAGACATGTGCTGTGCTGATCTTGTTTTAGCAGGGAGGAAGCAACATTATTAAGATAGTTGATATAGTTCAGATGGCCACTTTAAATATGTCTGATTTACTTTGCAATTTTAGTGAAGTTTCCTATAGGAAATCATTTTCTTTTGTTTCTTTTTCTGTGAATATGTGAAGTACAGCAACACTTTGCAAAATTTACACTAAAAAAACTCCAAACATAATTGTGGAATAATGGCACTAACTATTCTGCAGAATAGTCTCCAGTGGACCTCAGGAGTGTCTCAATTTGCGCAAGATAAAACAGTGGGAGGTGAAATATATTCTAGCAAAATTCTAGGTGTGCTGTATGTTTTTGATTGACCATGCCCACCTTGCCTTAAATGAAGTGGTTGAAACATAGCAGCCTGAAAACATGCATTCTCTTTTTTCCAACAGCTAGAGTCATTGCTTAAGTAGCAACATATTGTAATCAGTCTGATTTTACATCAAACTACAGTTTCAGATTCAACTGTTAATGCACCCAAAATAGAAATAGAGCATAACCTCCAGTTTGAAACACAAAAGGCTATCTTCACCATCATATGACACTGACCAATCAAAAAACTTTGAAATTAATGAAAATAAATTTGACACAGATTTCTAGGATGAGTAATGACAGAAATAAAATTGTCTATATTAGATTCACTGTAGAAACTTTAGTAACACAGGAAAGAAGCAAAGTAAGAACACCAACAAACATACAAAAATGTAATTGTCCTTTGGAGATGGCAGGTATTGCCACCACTCACCATATGCTCAGAGGCACATGTTACCAAATTCTTCCAAGCTACACAGGAAGTGGATTGGACTATGAAAGACCAACCCAAATTGTGTTTGCATTTTGCCAGATTTGTAGGGCAGTCCAATATCTCAGAGAGGAGGTCAGGTCTCCTGCTCCCCTGGTGCATTCACTATAGCTGCCCAATTTCCCTGCTTTTTAAAGTTTGGTAGAAATATCTATGGGCTATAGGTACGTTCTTAACCCGCAAGGTTTTTTGCCTATTAATGAATACAAAATATAGTCAGGAGTGGAAACCATAGTTTTGAACAGAGTTAAATTAAGGAAAACAGTTACCAACTTAAATGTAAGCTAGCTTGGTGATTTGTGAAGGAATTATATTGCATACTTTATTTAGTGAGAATGGTTCCTTGATAATCTGTAATTGCACAATATATTTATATAGTGTTATCAATTTCTGATCAATACAAGAAGAACAATTCTCTCCCGTCATATAAAGCTGACATACTGAGTTAGATCACAATGATTCATTTGGTAGCTATGTTATACTTAGGTCAGTTAGGGTAGAATAATTCCTAAATTAGAATTAGAGATGCTTGGATCATGTTATGTCTAGTTCACGTCCATTTCAATGTCTCTTCCTGTTATCACTATTACTGTGTAGATTGCCCCACCCCAAATCTTCCTTCCTTCCTTCCTTTAATGCAGGTACTAGCTACACCTAGGTACTACTGAAGTGGCTAGGAACATAGGCTACAAATATCCTGGGAGTTTTAGGATATGATGATGTCCCATGCCTCCCAGGCACATTGTACAGGGAGCCCTTTCTCAGTGCACAGAGTTGAACAGCAAGTGATATGGCCATGCCAGAAGGTTTGCTGTGTTTCATGACTGTGCAGTGAGAAAGGGGATCCCTTTCTCAGCACAGCATGGAAAGAGCTCATCGTGCATGGCCAGCTTACTGTGGAATGTGATGAGAGGTGAAGGAAAGGAGGCGTTGCTTAGAGTGTGGCTTAGGGAAAAGGCTAGGGCTGGAAAAAGAGGCCTGGTGGACCAGATTAGGACTGTGGGCCAGAGGTTCCTCTTTCTTACTTTAGTCCCACTAAAGTCAATAGAACTGTAGTTGCTACTAACTTGCTCCATTGATTAGTTGCACTAGAGTCTCAATCAACTCATTACTTAGATTTGTGTCTGCAAACTTTGTCAGAATAAAATAAAACTGTTTTCTTACACATCTTTTTTATATTTTCCTGTTTTCTGACAGTAATATATATTAGAAGCCATAATTTTACATGCATGTTTTTAATCTCTTGTTTATTAGGCAAGATTATCTTATCAGAGACTCCTGTGCTCTCTTCAGTATCTAGTTATTCATCTCAGCTGATAAAGCCCAAGGCATTTTCCTTTTATTATTTTTTTACAGTGTAATCTACTCAATCTCCAGCTGCTGCTGCTGTCTTGATTTCCAGTTGCTTTGACTTGATGATTGAGTTTTCCCTTTGTTGTTTGTTGCTGTGCTGCTGAAGGGAAAATCCCTGAGCTAATTTTTCAAGGGATTTTTTTACATTCAGCAGACTACCAGACCGAAATCTCTTTCATATTACTTAGCTTCAGGTCTACCTAACATATTCAGAGTTTCTTTTTGATCAATGTGGCTTGCCATTATGATGAATGCACATAGCAGCACTGTTTTATTTAGACAACACATATCCTAGATCTAACCTATGGCCCTCTAGATGTTGAATTGCAACTCCCATCAGCCTCAGTTAGAATAGCCAGTGGCCAAGGGTGATGAGAATTGTATTCCAGCAACATCTAGAGGTGCACAGGTTAGCCTCTCCTGTACTATATAGTAAAGTTCTTTAGCTAAAGTTTTGATTCGTACAGAACCAGAGCCCTGAATCTGGATTCTGATTTGTACAGAACCAGAGCTGTGAGTCTAGGAATTGACTACTTAAGGGTGAATATGTTAAAAACAGGAAATACTATGTACACCAGAATGTACAATTATATAGTCAGTAGATGCAGAAGATTTTGAAGCAAACCACAATATAAACAGTTTAGTCTCTTTCCAACACCAGTCTTTCCACAGGAGAAAGCAGCAGCTGGAAAAGGAAAAGCACCATCCTGTTGGGTTTTGCCAGAGAAGGAAATAAGAACTCATACGCTTTTCTAACAGAATCTAGTATTCTGACGTATTCCATCCCTGCTATCATAACAGGCCTTGTAAAAGTAGATAGTAATCGTAGATAGGCTTCTCTGAAAAGCAGGTTATCTTCCATTATTGACCATCTCTTCCATTGTGTGACCCAACAGGAGAGTGTTGCAGGGTCACTTCATAAGGTGCAACTGTGAGATCCCACAGGGTTAACCCACATCTCACAAAAATTGAATAGATACTCTGGAATGTGTCCATGACAATCAGTTAATGTGGGGGCTCAAGTAGAACCTGATCAAGGGAGTGCTGGAGCAGGGGATTGGACTCAATGGCCTTACAAGCCCTTTCTAGCTCTGCTATTCTATGATTCTATAAGCAGCTCAGTTAGGGAGCTGCTAACCTAGCAAGGATACAAAGGAGACAGGTAAGATTATATCCTTACTACCAACTCTTCCTCTAGGTCATTTCTGTCCCACCTTAGCTTGCCTTTCCCCATTTTATCCTCAAAGCAACCCACATAGGCTGAGTTATTAAATGATTGGGCCAAGTTCATCCAGTGAGCATTATGGCTGAATGTAGGTTTGAATCAGAGCCTCCCCAGTCTACACCCATCACTATACCACACTGGATACTTCCCTCTGCACATTGAGCTGCATACACTTTGCCAATTGCAAGAAATGTTGGACATAGTAGGATTTCCCACAGAATGGGGCCCCCTTGGCTAAACAATTAAGGCAGCCTTCCCAAACTTTGTGCCCTGTTGTTGGACTCCATCTCCCATCATCCCTGACCATTGGCCTTGGTACCTGGGGCTAATGGGAGCTGGAGCCCAATAACATCCAGAAGGTATGAGGTTGGGAAAGGTTGGATCAAGAGAATGGATGGTGTGTGTGTGAGAGAGAGAGAGAACATGTAGGGGAGAATTATTCAAAAGGTTCAGGAGGGCTTACAATTGTGGTGGCAATGGCAGTAATCCTTGTAGATATATATTTTGGCATATTTTAGGCCTTGCCTCAGTGCACAATGCAGCTCCTGTTGGTGGCTGCTGGTTGGCAACTGCCATTTTCCCCAGGATACTTTCAGCATAGCATTTTTCAAGGACATTGTTCATAGCACAGTTCAAGGGCTACCATTAACAATGGAATACTCACCTATCCCATATAAGGGATTGCAGTGGAACTTTTGTTTCCAGTGCAGTTAATTATACTCCAGGTACTACTTTCGTTTTAATTTTGCATGGAATAATGGGTCATGAGTGTGTGGCCAGTGGAATTACTAAATGGAATGGGCTGCCCATTGCCGTGACCTGTGGATGACAAGAGCTTGTCTGTATTTAAGAAGGTTGTTTTTTACTAGGGTGTTTTTTGTAATCTCCATATTGTGGGAGACAGAGGAGTAAGTAAGGGTTTTTAAGCCAGTATATGGTTTCCATATATTGGAAAGCCACAGGAAGAAGATAGTCTGTGTTTGATGGCTCTGCACATCTTGCAATGGCCAAGGTGAGAAATAGAGGGTGCTTGTGACCACCATCATGAGGTCTAGGTCTTCTTCCCTCACATACCTGTGTAGTCTGCCTTGCCTTTGCAGCCGCAGATGCAGCAGTGGAGTTGGGCGTGCCAGATGAGTGTTTGTATCTGGCTTCCTCAGGCCTATAAGAAGAACAGTGTTAGCAATATGCCTTCCCTACTTTATTGTGGGTCTTGACCGTGCAAAGTGCCCTTTCACTGTTGTACCCATCACCAAGTTCCCACTCATACATCCTAAGGTCTATGGACATGACTGAGCTCAGTGTTTTATACCTTTATGTCCAAGATGTGTGTCCCTTGACTGGGCCTCATGTACTTCTGGTGATGTTCAGAAACCTTTCTTCTGCTATGGCTTTATGGGTGGAGATGGAGAAGATGGCTGACAATCATCTGAGGTCATCCATGTTCATTAACTTCATTTTCAGTGACTTATGCTGCCTCTTCTGCAGGCCAGTGCTATGCTACACCAATAATAAGACTAATCTGTGAGCCAACACAAGGTTCCATCTAGGCTTACCTGTTCTGACCCATTTTTGTCCCTTGCCGAGGTGGTGCGCTGCTAGCATAAGGACCCCACTGGTGGTTGTGTCCTGGGTTCCGCCAGCAGAAATCACGACTGGTATAGGGGCTTTAGCACTCCCTATCCTTGCCCAGCATGCCTCACACATGGATAGGAGGGAATTGCTGTTAGTTTAAGTAAAAGTATTTCTTAGGCAAGAAGGCTTGAAACTTTCCTTCCCCCATTTATAATATAAGTAATCTTAAGACCTCTCCCACATACACTGTTACTGAGGGGGAAGTGGTCCATTGTTCCATTTTTCAAATTTAAAATTCAATAGTGCAAGACAAGAACCCAATTTAAATGTTTGAAGTCTATTTTTTTCTGTAGAAATGACAGTTGCCTAGCAATAAGCATTTCAGTCATGATATGCATAATGCAGCAGATGTGCTTTCGCTGTTGGAATGTAATTGTCGACTTTAATGCTGAACATTATTTGAGGGTGTTTTTTTTAAAAAAAAACTGCTTTTCAGGTTAATTCACAATGCTTTTCTGCTGTGTGCAATTAGTGCACCAACTTATGTTCTGGATCATGCAAGACATAGTTATTTTTAAGAATACGTACTCTTACTAGTACACATGCTGACTTCTCTGTTAAATATGTGCTTGTTCAGATGGTTTAAGATCTCTGAATTTAAAACTCCATAGATGGTAGGGCAAAACTCAATCCTGTTTTTCTAGAACAGCAAGAAAAAACTCCACCAGAATAGGTTAGAATCAGAAATGTTCCAGAGGGTGCCCCAATCCTCCAAAGCAACTTTACAGGGGGCTGCAAGGGGAAGGAGTAATTGGCAACAATTGCTTCCCCCCCTTCTGCCAGTATGAGCATCCTATGAGCGGAACTGCACTCATGGAAAGTCCAGATACAACCCAGTATGATGTGGTGACAGTAATGGGTATTTGCACCTGTTGCGGGCATAGTGTAGAATTCTCTGTATATTCGAACAGACCTGAGGTCATCTTCTGTTAAATGCAGGGTCTGGGAAGGAGGTGGTAAGAGCAGGCTGATTAGTCTCCCTGGGTCTTGCTGTCACTGAGATCAGAGTGGTTAGAATGCGCTAGTCTGACTTGTCAAAGATTGCCCCTTAGGGTCCCTTGACCTCAGAAAGCCAAAGAGGGGCCTTTGCTTTCGAGAACAGTCCCAACTTCCTGGGCCCCTGCTTCCCCTGCTAACTCTCACCTTCCCAGGGCCAAGTTACACCCAACGCCAACCCTGGGAGGAGGTAGACTGCCACCACCCTTTTTAACTAGCTTTCCACTCTGAGTAAGGGGAACTCAGAGCATTACTTTAAATCCTAGAGCAGACCTATTGTTCAACTCTTTGCTCTGGAGTACTAACCTAAATTAACCATCGGTAGTCAGTAGCTTCATGGTAAAGAATTAGATTTAGAGTCATTAACTCCAGGTAATACACACCAAATAGAGAAGGTAGTTTATTTTAAAAGAAAAGAAAGATATATGTAGAAAAGAAAGCAGCATTACTTTCCTTTAAAGCCAATTACCCACAACTGGGCTAAGAGATACATTTACATAACACTGTGAGAGATTGAAACAGACAAGAAAATAGCAAAGCTTACCTATCCTAGCTAATACTCACTTGGTAGTCTGATAGACTGGTTCCCAAAGGCCTTTACTGAAATCCGTAGACAAATCGAGATAGATGAAATGGGGGAACAAGTAACTGAAGGATCACCCTTCATTTTATGGGTTTAGCTGGCAACAGGGAGGGGGCCAATTAGCCATCCTAGGTGCCCCTTCCGTGATCACATTCTGTGAAGATAAGGAGGGGTAGACAGTTCACACCAAGCAGTCCCTGACCTGCAGTACCCAAACTCCTGACTTTGATCTCAGGAAGCAGATAACAGGTAAGGCTCAGCTGCATCTTCTTGACATTAGCAATTTGCAGCTGTCTGGCACTAAAACTCTTGGATTTCCCCCACACAGAGTATCCCAGAGGTCTTTCAACAAATCCCCCAGAATTCCCTTTGGTTGAGCCATTTTAGCTTGACCAAACCTAGCCCAACCATAGCTATTCTTGTCATGACTGTCTCTTCCATCCTTCATGGCCCTATAGATAAGAGTCTCAGTAGTGCTATAAAGACCCACCACAGAGTTCTTGTATGCCACTTCCTCCCAAAGTTTTTTTTTCTGGCATGCATCCATACCACAAGTTAATGCCACAAGTTAGTTACTTTTAACATATTTATCCTGGCAACATTTGATTATCTTCAGTGAAGGTGTTATCAGAAATATGGAGCTGAAACTAAGCAAGATCTATCATCATTTGGATGCAGTTATGTTTGTACTTTAAAGTTATAGTATGTCAGAGCACAGGGAACATGCGTTTTATCACAGACTTCTAAAAATCAATCATTTTGATATAGTTATCATTCTGTGTAGATTTTGGCGCAATAGCAAGCCCATCACCTTTATAGTGCTTTACAGGAAGCTTAATTTGAGGATGGGAGGTAGAATGGCATACAGTTCTGTTGCTGTTGGACAAAGCCAACTTCTGAAATTATTTCCCCAGCTTTCAGATTTATCTGGACATTTTCTAAAAAAATTCTAAACCCTCCCCCCCACCCACCCAGACCTGAAAATGTGTTGGGGAACTGTAGGATGAGAAAAATCATTTATTGATAAAAGTTTGCTTGTAGTAATGCCCTTTCTACATTCTGATCCAGTTTCTCCTGCTAACATCCACCAGCCTGCCACAGGCACCAGCCTCCTCTCTGTATGTGTGTGCTCATGTCTGTGTGTACACACACACACTTGAATACACCTGGTTGGACCACCTCAAGCATCAGTGCACATGCCTGCTATCACCCAAGATGGTGGTGGGGCATGTTGACGCCCCTGCCACCATAATTGGTGATGGCAGGCATGTGTGCTGATGTGCAAGGTGAAGTGACCAGGTGTATTTAAGCGCCCACTGGCTGCACACATGTGTAGAGGTAATATTAGCTGAGAGAGCAGAGCGCTTGTTCTGCAATTGGCATCACCATCCAGTCGCAGCCCGCAACCCAATGCTGGCAGGGATTGTGGATGGGAGCTTCACCCTCCCAGCCACAGGAGCCCTTGGCTAGCAACAGGGACCCTGAGCCAGCCACAGAGCCCTCATCTAGTACCTGACCTGGCCACCCACTGGTGCTGGGCTTGAATCTAGCCACTGTATTTTGAAGCAACTGTGGTTTCCAAACACACTTTCCTATCTAACAACAGGGAGAGATCACACAAATATGGCCTTCATGCCCCTGGGAATATGCATGGAGTGTCTGGCTTACATTATCTACGTGGCTCACATTATCTGATGGTTTTTCTCCCCACAAAGGTATTGTGGGACCAGGCATATTTCTCTTTTCACAGAATAAGCCCCATTTATACCTTATTCATTGAAAAGCATTCTATTTTAATGAGAGCAACACAGCAACTGAATTCAGATGGCCATAGTACATATTAAGAACACCAGAATGGCCTGCTGGATCAGGCCAGTGATCCATTTGTGCCTATGGGAAGCCCATAAGGAGGACCTAAGTGCAAGGGCACTCTCCCCACTTGTGATTCAGAGACATATTGCTTCTGACAGTGGACATAGACCATAGCCAATGTACCTAGTAGCCATTGATAGCTTTATCTTCCATGAATTTATATTTCCTCTTTTAAAGCCACTCAAGTTAACATGATTGCAGTTGCCATATGGTAACCCAGCTATTCACATATTCACTTGCCTTGAGAGGACCTTTTGCCCATGCCTCATAAGGGTTGTAGTTGTCTGTGAAAATAAAATTCTCACGTGATATTATATTCCTCTGAGTGGACTTTCACAACCAGACCCTCACATATTTAAAAAGAGCAAACAGAAACATAGCTAGTCATCTTCATCCTGCTGTGGGACTATATTAATCCTTCACAGTATGATTGCTTTCTATATCAGAGGGTTTATATACATGTGAAATGCTTTCTAGACTTGCTGTGCTATCAAATCCTTTATTTCTTCCCCACACCCCTTTTAAATGCTTTATTAATTTAAAAAATGCATACAAAATATATTTATCCAATAACCTAACATAAAGATAGTCACATATATAAATTCTGCACGCAATTATTGGTCCATTATTGGTTCTTTGAAACTGCTTATTGTGTAAAACATGAAACATTGACTGATTCTGATTCCGACTCATGGTGACCCTATGAACAGGGTTTTCATGGTAAGCAGTATTCAGAGGTGGTTTTACCATTGCCTTCCTCTGAGGCTGAGAGGCAGTGACTGGCCCAAGGTCACCTAGTGAGCTTCATGGCTATGTGGGAATTTGAACCCTGGTTTCCCATACTGGCTCTCTGTGTAAAACACAGGGAATGAAAAATGTCCTTAATATAAATTTTAGAAGAAGGGGAAATGGGAAAGCAACTGCAGGGGATACATTTTGAATTGGATTAGTGTTATCTAGTGATGAGGGTACTGTGACTGTAATTATTAAATACACATTTTAGGTAGAACTGTGAAATTCCCTTCCCCCCAGATTCACTGGGCCTTGTGGATGGTAAAAATGCAATAAGGCGATTTTGTATGTTTCAGGGGATAATTTTTTAAACAGTAAGTGTTTACTGTTGGCAGCTGTGCACCCTTGGTATTTAATTTTTTTCCTGGCTTGCCCCCTCTTGTTTTGCTATGCTTGCAGTGTCAAAGGGTGAGTTTCTCATTGTAGTTGTGGTACCCAGCTGCTGACTGCCAATATTCTTCCCCAGAAAACCCCTGGGTTAGTGCTAAATCAAGATATATTAATATTCTGAGGAGGGTTCTTGGAGGAAAATGAAGGCTCATAAACATCAGAATGGCTGGCAAGTGGTTAAAAAAAATTAGGAAAAAAGAACACTTGTATGCTGCCCTGCTCTCAACAGTCAGTATGCTTTCCTGAAACACTTCCCAAAAAGTTCACTCAACAAATCTTTCCAGCAGCTTTGGTTGCCCCTTTAGGCACTCCTCCCAAAACATTCTAGCAGTAACTAGAAATCTTCAACTTTTGGCATGCCTCTTGTTGATCACAAGCTGAATATGAGCCTATACCTAGGAAAAAGAAACCCAATGCAGAATTATAAGATGGGGAATACTTGTCTCAGCAATACTACATGCAAGAGGGATCTTGGAATTGTTGATTACAAGCTGAATAGGGACCAACAGTGTAATGTGGCTGCATAAAGGCAAATGCTATTTTAGGCTGCATTAACAGAAGTATAGTTTCTAAATCATGTGAAGTACTAGTTCCCCTCTATTTGGCACTGGTTAGACCTCAACTTGAGTACTGTGTCCAATTCTGGATACTGCACTTTAAGGATGCAGACAAACTGGAACAAGTTCAGAGGAGGGCCATGAGGATGATCAGGGGACTGGAAGCAAAGCTCTGTGAGGAGAGACTAAATGAAGTGGGCATGTTTAGCCTTGAGAAGAGAAGACTGAGGGGAGATATGATAGCACTCTTCAAGTACATGAAAGGCTATCATACAGAGGAGGGCCAGGATCCCTTCTTAATCATCCCAGAGTGCAGAACAAGGAATAATGGGCTCAAGTTACAAGAACTTGACTGAACATCAGGAAAAACTTCCTAACTGTTAGAGCAGTACAATAATGCAATCAATTACCTAGGAAGTAGTGGGCTCACCAATGCTGGAGGCAGCTAGTCACCTGTTGGGTATACTTCAAGAGGCAGCTGGACAGTCACCTGTCAGGTATACTTTAATTTGGATTCCTGCATTGAGCAGGAGGTTGGCCTTGATGGCCTTACAGGCCCCTTCCAACTCTACAATTCTCTGATTCTAAGTACAGTGTTATCCTATTTAATGGTTGTTATTCCAATATTGGAAGTCCAGGTAAAGTGTCCTCATGTTAAAGGATGCCCAAATCTTTATCCTGGGCACAGCATCATGCATGTTTTCAGATAAGACCAAATCTATATTGGCACATATCTTCAAACCAACTGTACGACAGATCTGTGTTGCCCAAAACAAGTTATAGAATTACACAAAGAAACTGGAGTGGACACTGTGTACTAGTTCAGCTTTAGTGTACACACAGCTGGGAGTAGTGTCTGCTGTCTGCTTCATGCATACAAGAAGGTGCAAAGCAGTTGGAGAAAGATGAGAGATTTCAGTAGAAGTAATTTTTTGGTGGAGATTAACATTGTCATGTAGTTTCTTAGCAAAAGTACATTCAAGCATATTTCATAGATTATGTGCAGTGGATTTGAATCCTATTGACATTTGACTGTCTCTGTCTCCCCCTCTCCCCCATCATTTTCACAGGCCCATCTTGTAGCAGCTTTTGAAAAGAGCTTGGGAAATATGACGGGCCGGTTGCAAAGCCTAACAATGACAGCTGAACAAAAGGTATGTTAGAAACAGCAGGTGCTTTAATGTGGAAAACAGTCCTTGGTTTATATTAAAGTTTGTATTGAAGGCTGAATGAAAGGACAGCTGTAAGAATAAACAGACAGGTGCATCTTTCTTTCATGACCCTTACTATCAATGCTTCATAGAAGCTCAATAAGAATACCATTGCGCACCATCAGATTTAGTTTAGCTATATCAGAAGGCAGTGTGATGATAAAATCTTTCATTTCCAGGTTTTAATTAAAACATTTGTGACTCTGAATTTAATCTGTATTGAATGATTCAGCAACAAAAGGTGGTCATAAACCAAGTGGAGTGCTTGTTCCAGTTGGACAGCATTATCAGAATGCTAAATATGGGGCAGAAGAAATATTTCAAGGACAACAACCCATCATTCAGCCTTTTAGCAAATGTTATTTGGGGCGAGCCGAGGCAATTTGGTCTTGACTTTGCTGTTTGGAATGCTTTAAGTTGGGTTGGAAACTAGATCTGGCTAATGGAGGAGATCCTTATCTCCACGCACATGCACACACACACACACACACACACACACACACACGAGGCCTTTCCATTTGTCAGTCGGCTGGCATCACAATGATGTCTTAAGGCCCTGTTTTTGCCCACATTGTTTGAAATCAAACTGCACAGGCAAAAAAGTGCAAACAGCTTTCCTAATACGGACAATCAGCTGATTTTTGACACTGGGAAAACCAGTCTTCCAAAAGTTGTTTCCTGGCTTGTAATGTTGCCACAGCCTTTTTAATTTGCTTTAACTTTTGTCATTATCAGGGGGGGGTACCTTTTTTGTGAATTTTCAAAAAGCGTATATTTATTTTAAAAATGAGTGAAAAAATGAAAATATTTGTTCATTAGTTTTTATAGTAAATCTGAATGTGAGTTTGAACAAATGAAAACATCCTTTAGTTTGTTATTTTTAACTGCTTTTTTCAGGCATTGTTTTGTATTGAAGATGCATGCCAAAATGAAATAACTGATGTACTGTATGTACTGTTTCCCAAGAAGTCATAGGTAAAGGAGAAGAGTGAGAACACTGAAATTTGCAAAAGGAAGCTTTTTTTTTACTTTAGATAGCATCTCACATTGCTTTCATGAAGAACTACTAGGGAGATGGGCCACGCTGGCTGGCTGGCCCTGACTTTAGAAATCTATGTGTTTCTAATCCAGTAGCTGTCTGTTAAAACACACACCTTATGCATGAGCAGCTGTTCATCTGCAGGTTTCCAAGTGATTGGGACACCAACTGGCTCTGCTTCTAGAAGTCTGCATGTTAGCATGGTCATCTGCAAACAAAACACCTATGTGTGAGCAGTTGCTTCCATGTAGGCTTCCATGTGACTAAGACACCTGTGCAGTTGAGTATCCTGATTGCATGGAAGCCTATGCTCAAGTATGCAGACTTTTTCTCTGAAGATGACCACACTAATGTGTTGTCATCCAGCAGTACAGCCAATTAGCACATCCAGTGCTGGAGGCTGGGCCAGAAGTACAACTCCACTACTCAGTACTCATGTGATGTTGCCTTCACATGAACAATGCATGCAAGGAGCTTGTGTCTGTACCTTTAAAATTCCCTATAAAATGGGGAGCCTTTATCTGAATTTTGGCAAGTCTGATGCTTAGATTCTCCCATTGAAGGTAATGGGAACATGATAGGATGTACACCTTTTTCAGTTGTATATGAAATTGGACCCATTGTCCTTTGAGTCTGAAATGTGACAGATCTGATGCATGGTGGGAAGGGTAGTAGAACACCTGCAAAGTTCATGATATTTGGACAGAAAACATCAAAGCTGTAGGCTGCTGGAAAAAAATTAGTAGGATTTTCCATTGAAAATCATGGAAAAATGAATGAATGAATGCAGTTCGAATTGATGGTTTCATGATTAGTAGAATTTTTATATGTATGATATTTTAGAATTGTTCGTAGTTTTTTGTTTTAACAATGTGTGTATTTTGTCCTGTAACCATTTGGTGAAGGGCAGGTTATAAAAACTGTGAATAAATAAATTGAAAATAAAATAAATAAAACTTTAAAAATGAAAACAAATGCAAAGAGAAAACCATTTTTCCTTTCACACCCTTATTTTCAATTACACTTGTAAATAATAAATATGTGAGAATTGAGTTCATTATCTTCTGTTCTTTTGTGACTGCTCATTTTCACTAAGCCTGTAGGGATAGACTCTGGCAGATTTCAGGTTGGTAGGATCTTTTTTTTTTAAGTAGATCCTTGAGGTTCATCAACTGGACTCAGCTGGAAAAAAAATGGCTGGCAGAGGAGCCAGATGCAAAACAGTGGCTCAAGGGGTCAACAACAATTATTTCCTATGAGTCATACACTGGGATAACCCACAAATACAAGTACAGATCTATATCTGAGTTACTACAGATCAGGGATCTAATCTCACCCTACCTTCTGCCTGTTCCCAGTTAAGGGATACACAAGTGACCCACTATTTAAAAAATCCAATGGTTTCCTTTAGGTTTCTCTTTGAATAAAAATTGTCTGAAAAGGAATTTCTTCCAGTTTGATATTTTCATCTTTTATAAAGCTTCAGGCTTCCTTTCTCAAAGAGATTATAATAGTGGCACCGACCTCAATAAGCTTTCCCAGACATTTGAGCACAAGGTTTTCTCCTGTTTGTTGCTTATTGCTGCTAAGGTTACATTCCTTCAGCAACTTTAATCCTCATTATATAAAATGAGAACTCAAAGCAGCCACAGTAAATGCAGTTTAAATTAAAGATGTGCATTATAATTATTAAAACAATCCCTCATCAAGTGAAAAGATGGGTTTCTTTGTTTTACTTTACATGAAATAGAATACATTTCAATAAATGTTTGTATTTTTTCTTTAACATTCTTATTATGCAGTACTCTGTAGAAATTAATAGCTTCTAACCTGAAGAGTTTGACATACTGGATTAGCTGAGATGAGAAGAGTATATGAAACCTAATTTTTACTTCATTTTTAACCACATTACAACACAACATACATTTTTACCCCTGTGGGAAAAACAGAGTTACTCTGATACATTTTGAGACTTTTCCTACTGTTCCCAAAGGAATCGGAGCTCATAGAACTACGGGAAACCATTGAAATGCTGAAAGCCCAGAACTCAGCAGCACAGGCTGCTATTCAAGGAGCTTTGAATGGCCCTGACCACACTCATAAAGGTATGGGTTGTTGTTGTTTTTCACTGTTGCAGTGGGAACTAATTTGTTTTCCAGAGGACTGCTAACCTACTGGCTCTCTGTTGTTTGGAAGAATAGCCTCTGTCCCAAGTTTGGATGAACTCTCAATTGAATGTTAGTTGTATTTGTGGTGCTCCCACTAGTGCTGTGCCAAAACCTGTCCTCCATTTTCTCAAAAACTTTCTTCCCCTGCAAAACAAGCTTTCTGCCTCATTCCCAGGGCACTTTAGATTTTCAGCTTTGGTAGGTGCAAGGTTAAGTTTACTTCATTGCTGTGAGATGGCCATGGATGGTGTGTGGGTTTTTTTTCTTAAATATTTATCCAGCACTCTGAAGTCTTTCTGGTTGCTTGTACCTAATCTGAAAAGACCTCAGGGGACAGGGCAGTAATGTCTCCCACTAAGCTGTAACTGAAGCATGGTAGCCTGGGAGGCTGGCTACCAAGCACTTGAGACTGGTGCACGAATTTCTTTAAAGTTAAAATACTGCACTTTAAAAAAAATGAACAGCTATCATTTGCATAGTCGGCAGCCTCCCCACCTTCCAATACTTACAGGAAAGCCCAACTGAGGATGTCAAGGGCTTTTCAGGAAACCCAGGCACCCAGGAAGGCTGCAGAGTGTGGACCACTGGAGAGACTATTTGTATAATGAAATAAAGGACACTCAGAGCAGCCCCTTGGCCACCTTGAAACTAAGGTAAGCTAAAAATTCCTATACCTTACTGCTGAAAATTTCACTGAAATGTTCTCACCCCTTTGGTAATTTTCTTATGAGATTTCTCTTATTTATTGATGGGAAATGGTTGGGAAAATGCAGAATTTTTCAGCACAGCACTAGTTTCTACAGTTGGAAAATTTCCATGTGTCACTTACATGCCACAGTATTATCTGACTTCTCTTGAGAAATTAGCCACTGGCTAAAGCTTGATAACTCTTTTATTTATATTTATTAATTCAATTTATTAATTCAATTTATATACCGCCCCATAGCCGAAGTTCCCTGGGTGGTTCACAACAAGTAAAACATCTGATATACAATTAGAACCACATATCAAGCAATTTAAACATACATTAATGATATCAAAAGTTAAAGCATATGTATACACATACAAATGCATATTAAATATTAAAAGCTGAAATGCTAAAATACTAAAATGCTAAAAAGCTAAAAAACTAAAACTAAAATGCCTGGGAGAAGAGGAAGGTTTTTACCTGGCGCCGAAAAGATAGTAATGTTGGCGCCAGGCGTACCTCATCAGGAAGAATATTCCATAGTTAGTGCCCTTCTCCATGTGTACCTTGTTCATAGCAATGGAAAAATGTTCCAGCCAAAATAAATCAGTTCTTAATCACATTGGTTTCAGGAAGACAGTAAAGCATGCACATAACACACTTAACTTGCAATCAGTGATAGGTTGGATCATGCATACTGGCTTGGATTGACTTGCTCCTCCAGTTTAGTAAGGTACAGGATAGTTTCTGCCCCCTTCATCTGCAGCCTACCATATTGTATCACACACCATTCCTCAGGGTCCCGCATAAGCACATTTTTGAGGGCATAGGGGACTGCAGAGAGAAGTTGGAGGTTGGAAACTCTATTTCATGAATATGAAGAAAGTTAGGATCTAAGCTATTGCATCTAAGAATAGTCGAGAGACATAATATACCATTGTTATGCCTACTGTGGCTACACTGCGGTATCTTTTCCATAAACATTCACAACTACAAATTGAACAATAAGTATAAGAGTGTTTTCACATCAATATTTCTTAGGACTTTTTCTGATTTTGGCAATCCCCTGTGTTGTTCGGATAGTGATTTCCACTGTCCAGATGTCCAGGGGGCTTGCTTCTTTCCATTCTGATATCTTCCACTCCATGTGACAGACACTGATTAGGGAGGTGGCAGAGACCACCTAGATGGCTTTCCACACTAAGTATGAGTGTCCCACACAAAATAGATTTTCAGCAGTCACTTCCACAAGAAACAGTTTCTTCAGCTTTCTCTTGGGATCCCATCCAGCTTCCACCAGAGACATGGACCCCATTTTAGTGGAATTTGGAATTGTACAAAACTCTGAAACTCTAGAAAAGGGGTTCCTTGGAAAGAAAGGTAGTTCCAGTTTTTCTTCTTCTTGTATTGTAGATTTGCGAATAAGGCGGCAACATTCTTCAGAAAGTGTTTCCAGCATCAACAGTGGCACCAGCCATTCAAGCATGGGCAGTGGTAATGATGCTGACTCCAAGAAAAAGAAAAAGAAAAATTGGGTAAGTGTTCTGCTGATTGACTAGCTTTTTCTATGGTTTCCTGCTTCAAAAACAACACAATGGTCCATATAAATAAGTCTTATAGTGCCTTTCTGTATATTGAACTGTTGGTACTGCTGTGGCTAGATTGATATGAATCTGTTTGCATCTAGAGTAATATTGGCAAACCCACTATAGTCAGATAACTGCAAAAGCATGTGAACATATTCTAGTTCATTCTGTAAAATAGGCTAACTGTCTGGAATACTTTAGTTAGACCATGAAAGAAAACTGATGGAATTTTTTTAAAGATAGATAAATACAAAGTCTTCGAATTTAGAAAAGCATACAACTGTCTCAAGGGCTTCAGATTTTCATGAAATAATGGAAGAATTTACTTTTGTTGTTTAAAATATGTTTATTACACAGGTAATATTTTTTTTAAAAAATACTGATTCCAACTTCATTCCCTTAATTTGTAATTGCACACTCTTTCATGTTTCTGCAAGGTGAACTCTAGAGGAAGTGAGGTGAATATAAATCCCTGGAAAATTTGGCATGCATCTCAAAGAACTCTATCTTGGCATGATTGCTATTCATTTTGGCAGTAGGCTTTTGTACCCTTCTAAAATAAATTATTCTTTATGTCTCATTAATTTTTCCCTCTATTCATTTTACTTCCAACTTTGAAATCTAGAAAGGGGGAGTGTCGCCAAAATCCATTTCTTTCTTATTAGAAATCATAAAATAGAATGAATATAAATTATGGTAATCCAATTAGTACTTACACTCCCAGCTGTTGAACTGATATTCATAGAAGTGTTTAAGTGCTCAAGTGTTTAGTAGAAGAAACATTTGGGTAATCAAAGCAGCTATTTGGGGGAGGGGGGAACACACTTTTTCCTTTGTATTGTGTGTTCATAAGAAGCTTTTGACAGCTCAAAAATAACTGCATAGTGCTCATTGCAACCATAACTTTTGCCATCTCAATTCTTGAAATAAATGGCTCTTTGGCTATTCTGTCCCTTTCAATAATGGATAAGAGCTTCTAGAGCAAAAAAGCAGTGCTTATGCATATGAACTTGCTTCTTTAAAACAGAACTTCAGCAAATGCCTCCTCTTTCCCAACCCTTTCAGCTTCTTGTCAGCAAAAAGGCAAGCATCATATCACAGCTTAAAATATGCTTATTTCTGATCCATGCTATTGTAGCAATAATAGGGTTAAACTTTGCAAGGAAAGAAGAAAAACCAAACAATTGTACATAAGTAATGCACAAAATTATATTGATTGGAATGTATTTTGAAAACTAATAATTTTTAAACAATGTGACTATTTAAGACCGCTCACCTTAAGGGGAATGCCAGAGGAATGAGATTTTCACAGGGGGTATAGGGTTTTAAATGAGCATCTGTTTAGCTGTACCACTTGATCCTGTAACTTTTCCATAGCGTTCAGTGTTTGTGCTGTGCTCAGTTGATTTAAAAAAGCACTCTATTATATTCTTAAAGATACTGTGTTGCACATGTTAATACCCTGCTTTATCTATACACCTACCTCAGGCAGTGGCTAGATTGGCATCTGCAAACTAACTTTTCAGCAAAACATACACTGAACCAAATAATCAAAGATAATCCATATAAATTCATTCTCCTTCTTTTCTCCTAGCTAAGAAGTTCATTCAAACAGGCCTTTGGGAAGAAGAAGTCCACAAAGCCTCCTTCCTCGCATTCTGATATAGAAGAAGTCACAGATTCATCTCTTCCATCTTCACCCAAGTTACCCCACAGCTCTGGAGATTGTGGGTCTACATCAATAAAGCCATCCCAATCAACATCTGCGTATGTTTTTCTCTTTCTTTAAAAAATAACAACTTTGTTAAAGAAACACTCTTAGATGTAGTATTTCAAAAATACTGTCACAACCTCTAAACTTTTGCTCCTGCGCTTCTGGTAATTATTGTCTCTCAATCACTCCTCTAAATTAAGATGTCTTAATTTGCTATTTAGAGATTTGTCCCATGGAAATGTCGCTAGTGTCTAACATTCTTTGTCCAACAGTATTCTGACTGCACAGGAGGAACTCTTGCTTCTTACATTTGCTGTATCTCCACTTTTCCTTGGGGAAAAAATCATCCAGCATTTTTTGCTTTCGGGCAAGGCACTTATCTTGCTTATGATTATTCACCATCATTCTCTTTTTCTATCCCAAATCCACCACCTCTATCAAAAACAATGTCATCTTAAAGACAGTTGGATGTATTGTGTCATAAGCTTTCACGACAAAGCTAATTTCATCTATGTATAAAGTGTTGTCCTTGGTGGCTATACATAAATATATATGCATACCTGCACACACACACAAGTACAAACAAAGAATTTGACAAGGCCAAAGGAACAACAATTGAAGAGAAGACTTGCCCCATTACTTTACAAATGCACATGGAACCAAGCTGCTGTCAACAGGGTAGGAGATGCAATCAGATAATATATGTTCAGTCCAGATTATTAATGAATAGGTAACCCAATATGAGTTCTGATAAAAAAAAAAAACCTTAAGACGGGGGACAAGCACTTCCTGTAGTGAGCCACCTACTTCGTAGGAAAGCAGATGCTTAGATACAAGAACATTTTGAGGATATTATCTGTTGACCAGCCGAACCACAGAATACTCTGCAAGTGGCAATCACTACTGGCTGTGTCTTTAGGATATACTTTGATTATCCAAACCTCAGCTAATTGGAATTGCAGGCATCTAACAAGAATGAGCATATACATTCTCTGGTGATAACAATGAAACTTGATAGAGAATGTAGTGATGTGTCTATTTTTGTGTCCTAGTCCTCAAGTTAAGCATTCTAAAATTAGCAATCAAGACCTTTGTGATATATCTGTTGCTGAATTATATTGCTTCAGATTGTAGATGGAGGAAGGGATCAAATATTTGAGTAATCTGTCATATCAAAAAGCTTCCTGCACATTCAGAAATAGTAGTCTGTCTAAGCGTGCTGCCTTCATGTGCTTGATCTGAATGTACAGGACATTTTTTGGCCATAGGAAAGTATTTCAGGCATTGAGGCTGCAATCCTCTGCACACTGACCTGGGAGAAAGTTCCATTCAACTTGGTGAGACTTACTTCTGAGTAAGTGGATTGCACTGTTAGTCTTTTATCCTCAGTCTGATATTTGTCCATAAATTTGACTTGACAGTGCTTGGCATGAATGAAATCTATGTAGGCTTTGGCATATTTTACTTCTATAATTTATCATTCCATTCACACCTTCCCCAGAAAACCTTGTATTTTCTATTGCATAGTGTTTTTGGTTTGTTTCTTCCTCAAGCCTGATCTCATTTTCTAAACCATTTCCTTTACTTTCTGTCACTTGCATCTGTCTGTCTATTGCGTGTATATGCAGGTCATCCCAAATCTGGGCTCCAAAGAAAAGGCAAAACGGCCACGTGATCTACAAGCATAGATCCCGGTAAACTGGCAACTGGGGCTTGGAATTACATGCCCAAGAACTAGAATGAAGTGGTCCATTCCCACCCCGCCCTGCAAGACATTTGTAGTAATTCCATGAAAAAATTAAAACATTATAGCAGTTTCAGGTTTACACTGAAATACTGAAGCACAGTAACATGTAATAAAGTGGTGCGGGACCTGTTGCCCTCATCAGGTCCAGCATGGCCAGAGTTCAGGGATGACTGGAGTTGTAGTATAGTAACATCTGGAGGGTCATAGGTTCCCCATCCCCGATATGTAATCTGTAGAGTAGAATAATTTGAGTAATGTGGATGAATGCAGGTCTACATTAGCACAGTAGTGACCAACAGGATAAGATTCTACATGTTATCTTCAATAACATGCAGAGATATTCCCCAGTTTGCATGTGGAACACTCTGGAGCTCATAGCAAAAGAAAGTAGAGCAAGGCAGAGTAAAGCAGAGAATCATGCAGTAAAAACTGGATCAAACTATCTCCACAAATAAGTTGTTTTACATTTTCATTTAGTTGCAAAAAAGAAGCCATTATATTGAAGACATCCTCTGTTCTAAAATTTACTGCACATTTTTTCCCAAATGTGGACATTGTAAGAGAATGTGACACTGCAGTTGAGTATGCAGTCCCATGCAAGCCACTGCTCCTGCCACTCACTGTATAGTATCTGGATATATTGTGTGGAGAATCTCCACAAAAGCAATGAATGTTCTTGTTATCTCCTTATGCTGATGGAGAGCCCACATTATAGGACTGTTCCATGTGGTGAGATCCATCTTTCTGTTAAGTGTTCACTATGTGGAATCAAAGGCAAACAGAAGCATTCCTCAGTGGTCTTCACAAGGCTGTTTCATATTGTTATAGTGAAGACCACTGAGGAATACTTCCTTATGGGGAAGTGACTATTTGCATGTTTGAAATAATAATAGATCAAATTCCATAGTCATAGCATTTGTTACACCAGTCATCACCTTAAATATCAATACAGGGGTAGCCAATGTGGTGCCCTCCAAATGTTGGACTACAATTCCCATAATCAACTCCTTCCTGACCATTGGCTGCTGTCTGGGGTTAATGGGTGCTGTAATGCAACAACATCTGGAAAATGCCACATTGGCTATGTCATAATATATCCATAGAAACAGTTGGTATATTTAGTGAGGTCTATTGAGTAATCAAGTAACAGATGCTAAATGTGGAATAATCAAGAAATAATAATGTATGGGTAAAGCAGTCCTATATTTTTGTACACTTTACAGAGAACATTGCAATGCTAAACTAACTTCATTTCAACCCCAATACTTTAGTTTTAAACACAGCTATTTTGGAAAATAGTTAACAGTTACATTGCTTTCATTAAAAGTTAAATAAAGCTGTGACTGTTTTGGCAAATAAAAAAACAGACCTTTTCTACTTTGGAGGAAAATAACGATGCATAATAATTATGTTTCTTATAAATAGAAAATGTAGAACTAAATAGGAAAGCTCCAAAGGCAAGCTTATAATTTTATCTGGATATTTTTACCTTTTCATGTTTTTAAATTGAACCCATTCATGTAGCTTTGATGAAACTCTCTGTCCTGCTCCTAGGAGTCACCAGCACCAACCCTTTTCTATTCTTTGATGCAGAATAATAGCACACTGCCTTTAGAAGGGAACATTCCTTTAATCTTCTGCCTCCTTTCCAATTTTTTTTTTAGGATCTGTGAATGCACAGAGGCAGAGGCTGAAATAATTCTGCAGCTGAAAAATGAGCTCAGGGAGAAAGAGCTCAAGTTAACAGACATTCGTCTTGAGGCCCTCAGCTCAGCACACCATCTTGACCAGATTCGAGAAGCCATGAACCGGATGCAGGTCAGCATTACTCACAAAAGCCATTTCTTTAAACCCCAACTGCAATCATCCTGGGCTGAACAGAGGCATGGAATGGGATCAATGGAAATAATTTAGCTGAGATTTTAGTGGGATTGAAAAATAATATAAGTAACAGAATAAGACACTTAAATGTATGGCTCTCTCTTTTGCTGTCTCAGGTATTTGCAGTGATCCCCTATAATTGTCCTTTCCGCTGAAAAATGCTAGTAAGAGATAACCAACTCAGAATCTGAGAGGCTTCTGAGGCTTTAGAAGAGCTCTGGCTGCTTCAGTAAGAATTATATCAAATTTTCAGGGCACCCGAAGGTCTTCAATGACTCCTTAATTCTTTGCTTCTACCATTTCCCATCTTCTCTTTCACTTTGTCACATTCTTTCCAGTAGTCAAGCTTCCAAGCTCATAAACCCTGTTATAAAGTCTATAGATGTAAGTGGCCATTCTCTATTCGGGACTGCTAAAATGAATCAGCTGCTGTACTATCTTTGCAACATTTTCCCTTGTTGAGTCATGCAAGGTAATGAAGACCTAGTCCTAACACCAGATATTGATTCCTTTGAAGTCAGTAGCACTTGTAAATAATTATATTTAGGCATCCTGTCCACAAGTATTACAATTAAATAGGCTGCTTTGTTTCACTTGAAGATGTGGGTCCCTATTAATGTTATACGGTTGGAAAAGTTACTTTGAATCCATCTTTTTATTGTTTCACCTATCATGCATTTTAGAGCACTTAGTATGGTTGCAGAAATATGATTAAGGTGTCAAAGCAGAGAGTACAAAGATTTGTTGAAAAATACTAATTTAACACAGGGTGGCTAACCTGTGGCCCTCCAGATGTTGCTGAACTACAATTCTGATCAGTCCTAGCCAGCATAGGCAAACATCTGAAGGGCCACAGGGTTAGCCACCCCTGTTTAGTGAATTCTCAATGAAATGTCAAGGACTTTGTCTTGATGAAAGGACAAAAAGTAAAGAAAACAGTTGTGAGCCCTTTCTTAGCCATTAGCTAAGCTATTATAGAACTGTAGGCTTCTGTCTGTTGTGCTCACAGGAAACACATTAGGAGCTCCAATGGGAGGAAAGGACAAGATGGAGATTAAAATGCTTATTTGAGAGGAGGCTCAAACTGATTCATTAGCAATTTACAGCACAGTTGATAGGAAGGCCCTGATAGAGGTAAGATAAGATGTGGTTGGCATGTGGGATTTTCCACTTTCATGAAACTTCCTCTTGATTTTTTGATTATTTGAGGTGGTAAATGTTCCCCATAACATTTGGTATGCTTTGATAGGTGTCATTTGTCCACCCAAGAAAGTGCAGGAGCCAAAATGTCATGAGTGACTGGGGGCCAAGCTAGATATGACATTAAATGTATCTTTACATTTAATGTGCAGGTTTTTAAAAATGCAAATAGCATCATCTCAAGGTGTGTGCTGATACAGTAGGGCCCCGCTTTTCGGCATTCTGCTAATACGGCGCCAGCGGGGCGATCAGCTGGAGGGGGGACTGGAGCTCCCCGCCCTCCAGCTGATCGTGCTGGAGGAGGAGAAGATCAGCTGTAGCGTGCTACAGCTGATCTTATCCTCATCAGGGGCGGTCAGACTCCCACACTCCAGTTGATCGCGCCCGAGGAGGGGAAGATCTGATCTTCTCCTCTGGCGCGACCAGCGGGTTAGGTTCCAGACCCCCCACGCTACAGCTGATCCGCTTTTCGGCAGTTTTCGCTTTCCGGCGGGGGTCTGAAACCTAACCTGCCATATGAGTGGGGCCCTACTGTAATTAGCTGGACTGCAGCAGACATGGAGGGAGGATTTAACCAGTGCTGAGAAAATCCATCCACTAAAGATGGATTGCACTGAAAGGAAATTCCCCATTATCATCAATGGTTTATGTTATTTTTAATTCTGTTATGCTGCTGTTGTTTTTCAATTCTGTGAGCCACCTTGAAAGGGCTGTGGATTGAAAATGCACAAGTACTTAAATTGGGATATTTTTAATTGTTTGACGTTGCCTGATTCTTTGTCTTAAAGTACTGTCAAAACACACACCATTGTGTATGGATGAATTTAGTATTTTGCATGGAAACACAAAAGTGCAGTTCAAAATACAAAGACAGCAAACTGTGGGTCACATAATAAGGGATGCCATATAAACCATAGAGACTAGGTTATGACAAACTAGAAATAGACCAATTGTAGACCTTCACATATGACAACAGAGGTGCTAATACTGAAAATGGACTGCCTTCAAGTCGATCCCGACTTATGGTGACCCTATGAATAGGGATTTCATGGTACGTGGTATTCAGAGGGGGTTTACCATTGCTTCCCTCTGAGGCTAGTCCTCCCCAGCTGGCTAGGGCCTGCTCAGCTTGCCACAGCTGCACAAGCCAGCCCCTTCTTTGTCCGCAACTGCTAGCTGGGGGGGCAACTGGGCTCCTTGGGACTATGCAGCTTGCCCATGGGTGCAGAGGTGGCAGCGCACATTACCCCTGAGCCACTCACCGTGGGAGTGATCTTTAGCTGGCCCTTTGAACTCACAGACTCTGGACTCCCAGCCAGGCTCTCCTCCTAGGTAAAGCAAAACTTCAGAAACAGTTTCAGCAACTTCTTTTGAAGTGCTGCCAAGAGACTCATGATAGGATTTCTTAAAGCCACTGAGTAACATAAAAAAAGGATATTGCAATGTCACCATAGAACAGTTAAAAAACAAAGCACCCTTGAATAACTTGGGAGAAGAGAGATCCCTTAGGAATCTAGGAAGTTGCCTCGTACTGTGTTTGCTTTATGACTTAAGGCTGCATTCACCCTTGACTAACCCTCCAGGGGCTGTATTCCACTGGTGGGTTTGACTGCCCCTCACCTACATACAAGCACACAGCCCATCCCCCAGGTGATTCATGCAGATTAGCGGGGGGGAGGGAGAGTTTACCCAGAGCTGTCTCTACTTACTTTTTTCTTTCTTTTTGCTGCTTGCACCCTCAGGCCACTAAGCTGAAGGTTAGCCACCCCTTCTTTATGGATTCCTTCAATTTCCCAAAAGCTATGGCAAGGAGTTGTGCAATTTTTAGCAACTTTAACACACACCATGGTGATCCACTGCTTGCCAGTGCTGCACTTCCCAACTGCTTGATTTGTTCCTTGCTTCATTGACCTTTTAATCTTGGTTAGCTGTCATTTTCAGTCCTTAACACCCTATTCTTTCTTCCTCTTCACTTTGAAAATGCAAATACAAAATCTTTATAAAAGACTAGAACATCAGGGTACAGCTTAACTGGGAATTTGGACTTAATTGTTTTTAATTTGGGCTGAGAATTCACAGCATATCACTACCTGTGTTTTCATGCTATTGTTGTAAATTTGGCAACCCCTCAGCACTGTGTAGGATTTAACTAGGAATGTGACATTACTAGGTGTCTTGGTTCTTTTATTAAACTGTAAAGAATTCCCAATCACAGAATGAGCCTGTATACCCTTATACACCCAGCTGATCACTGTGCTCTGCTGGTGATCTCTTCTGCACAACATAGAAATCAGGCCTATAGTGTTGTGGCACCTGGTGTTTAGAATTCCCTCCCCTTAAATATTAGATAGGTGCCATCTCTGTTGTCTTTTTGGTGCCTACTGAAGACCTTCCTCTCCAACAAACATTTTAAGTCTGCATCTGTACTGGAGTTGTTTTTAAGATGTTGTTTTTAGTGTCTTATCATTTGTTGTTTGAAGCCTTGGGCTCCTTTGGGAAGGAAGGGTGGGATATAAATTTAATAAATAAATAAATAAATAAGTCTACAGCAGTTCTCCCCTTTAATGATGTTTTCCCCAGTGAATGGAAAATGGACATGGCCCTACTCTTCTCCACTCATAGCCACAGGTTTGAGTGCTTGAAAAAGGCTTGTTTTTATTTTAATCTAGAGATATTTGTTCATTAGTGTGAAATTACCTATGTAGTAGTGCAGGGGTAGCCAATTTAGTACTCTGGATGTTGATGGACTACAACTCCCATCATCCCTGACCATTGGCCATGTTGGCTCAGGCTCATGAGAGCGGTAGTCCAAAAACTTCTGGAAGGCACCTTGTTGGCAACTCTTCTAGCAGTGTAATAGATTTCTGCATCATATATTAAATATATTGAGAAATGGCTAATTTCAAAGTTCCATTATGTATGATGTATATGTAATGGCAAAAAGATGTTTCATGACTTTCAGTGAGCATCTATGGTTCAACACCTGTCTGCTAACATGTAGAAAGCCGGTAAAGCACGTCTGCAAAATGCAGAACTTGTTTTTGTGCCATTATGGCACTACTCTGGCCAGCCATGCTGTATTGCTGATGCTGGTCTTATGTTTACCACAGTATTACTAGACTGTGACAGAGGAGAGACCTCTGTGGAATGTAGGCAAAGGACAAATGTGAAGTACATGCACCTATGTCTCCTTCTATACTGCCACTTGGATGCAGCCTGATGGTAAAACTTAACTCGGGTTTTCAGGATCTATTTTTATCTAGGCAATTTGCCATGGAATCAGAGAATTGACATGTTCCAAAGATGATGGTAAACTAAAGTTCCAGTGAATGTAGTATAGGCAATTCAGCATTTTTTTCTTACTCCAGCTATGAAAACTGCTTGGCTCTAGCTGACAAACTATGAAAATCCACACTGTACCTGATGGTATTAAATGCCTCTCCCCTCACTTTTAAATATTGATTCTTGTATTTATATTTAAAATGATAGAATGAAATTGAGATATTGAAAGCTGAAAATGATCGCTTGAAGGCAGAGACTGGAAACACTGGAAAGCCAGCCCGGCCATGTTCAGAGTCTTCAAGCAGCACATCTTCCTCCTCTTCACGGCAATCTTTGGGCCTCTCTTTAAATAACTTGAACATCACTGATTCAGTGACATCAGGTAAATACATTTTCTTTTAGATTTTGTTGTCCTACCAGAACATTTTGCTTATATATTTTACATGTAGAGAAAACCAGTTAAATCTTAACTAGTGAAAGCTGTTCACTACAGGAGTGGTGAGTGTGGTGGGTTGGTGCTACACCACCACTCCCCTGGCAGTGGCATTGCTGCCACTTACTGGGATAATGTGTATGGAAAGTGAGGCTGTTCAGGTGCACCAGCATAGCCCCAACCTTGCATGGTGCTGGTCTTGGGAGGGTGGCAGTTTAGCACTGGGCCACCAGGCTGGCTGCTCCAAGTTCATTAAATAAATGAGGTCTACAAGTTTGAAAATCAGTAAAAAAATCAAAGAATGCTATTTGTCTTATCTCACCACCAAACAGGTAAAATCAAACAAAAACACCAGAATGTGCTACCTTCATTCTGAGTGTTTTGATACTAATGCTCTCTATTAATACTAGTATCTAGTACTGTGTCAGTGCAGACTGGGAATGATGGGAGTTTTAGTCCAAAACATCTGGAGGGTGCCAGGTTGGCAAAGGCTGCTCTGTAATTCCTGCGGGTGACATTCAATGGGCTAGCTCAAGGGTATTCCCCCTCTCTTGCCCCCATCATCCCCAAATCTGCTCAGAAAGGTTAGGAGAAACCCCAGAACAGATTTGGTGGGTGGGGTCAGGGAGGAGGGAGAGAACATTAAACTGAATAGAACCCATTGTCTAAAATATGACATTTTTGGAAAATTCACTAATTATGGGTTGCATCTCACAGGTTCCCTTCCTGCAGCAGAAGGTTTCCTTCAATGAAATACATTATCTGATGGAAGTTGATCCTTCTGTTACAGGAAGAGAACCTTTGGATGGATCCAAACCCGTCTGTATATAACACATAAATACATTGCCTTCCTGAGAGAAGGCAGAAGAGTAAAAGTCCAGTCCAGGGAGGTAGTGACATCTGTTCCTGAAGTCAATCTGATAATATTTCCCACCATTTGTTTGTAAACTGTTCTGGGTGCTTTGGCAGAAAGGCGATATATAAATGCAGTAAGTAAATGGTAAGTAGCGAAAGTATAGGGTTGTGTATTGCACTTAGTATGTGCATTTACGTTTGCCAATATTTGTAATTGTGTTCTGGTGTTTCATTGTTTAGATCTACAATTGTTAAAATAAAGGCTTGCCACCATTCACTAGTTCCTACCACTAGCTTTTTAAAAAATGTTTTCTGCCACATTTGGGATTTTAAAGCCACAGCAGCATGTGGTGGTTCCAAGGCTTCAGAATCTTGAGTGGTATCATAGTTGAAGCCACACATGATACATTAGAGCTCCCATACTTGCAAGCAAACTCTTGATTTAGAGAATGGAATGGAACATGCATAAAAAATGGATGTTCTGAAATATAAAAAACAAGTCTATAGCCCTTGTAGGACCCAAGATGCAAGGCATTCATTTTGTGAGAAGCTAGCCTGCTCTCACCTATCTGTGTTTTTAGCCAACAAATGAAGGCATAACAATGGCTGTCATTGAAGGAAGCACATCTACCCAGTTAGACAGAGAGAAGTCTAAAGTATCATACCCATTGTCTAGAAAAGGAACTTCCTGGTTTATTTTTAAGCCTTTTATTTTGGTCTTTCCTCTTGGAGAAATGATTCCCATCACACAGAAAACAATTCCAATATCTAGGATTTTAGAGTAACTCTGACTGGCAGTAGTGTGTCAATCCCAAAACAGAAGCTAGCAACTTTCCAATTTGTGGCTTATTTTATATACTCCCCAAATGTTTTTCTCTCCCCCGCCTCGCCCCCACAGAGTTTGTAATCCTTACAAAATTGCCTTGCCAATGCCACTGCAACTCTATTACTATTATAGTTGTTTTGCAGGGGACGAGACTGTGGCTCGAGAGAGTATGGGTACATCTACCCTGCAAAGTAACCAGTGTAATATTCATTTTGCTAGGGAGGATGGGAAGTAAAAGTAGCATGAGACACTTCTGAAGCATAGTTTATTGTTGTTGTCTTGTCATTTTGAGGTTTTTAAAAATGGAATTTAAGTGAAGGGGAGGTGGTAAAGTTAACAATAGCAGCTTGTAGCAGCAGTGCAATTAATTAAAGGCTAGAGAGGGTGAAGGGAGCCAGGAAAAGAATTACGGATTTTAGCAGTGGGTGAAAAGACATAATGTGGATGCTAGGTCCCCCACAGATGGACAGCAGTTCTACCAACTGACAAAGAATGGAGGTGTAGACTTGGAATTTAAGTTTCTCAGAGAACAGGCCTCATCACTACTCATTTGCCAGACCTAGTAGAAATGGTGCTCTGATGCTATTTATTTGTTTACTTAAGAGTATTTTCTTTAGCCTCCCGTGGAAAAAAATTCCTGCAGACACCCACAATTCAAGTGTTTCAAATATATGATTGACTGACTCATCATGCATTGCTTCTGCCAACAGAATAAAAGAGAAGTGGCAGTTTCAATATATTGTGGGCCGTTATGCTCAGAAAAGGACACTTTAGAAATACAAATAAAATCAGTGGGGTACCTTTTGCCAAGCTAAGTATATTTTTAATGGGCATTTTTATTTGTTTCTTGCTTGTTAGATATTTTACTTGAAGATGTTACAGATGGAACTCTCCATAAAGAAGGCCAGAATGTTAAAATTATAGTCACGATAAACAAGGGCTATGGTCAATCCAAGGTACTATGACTTCCAGGTTTTATTCATTGGCATTCATCCGAATTATCCTATGTTACTATTGCTACAAAGGCTGTACTGTACTACCCAGCAGTATATTCAATTAAGAGTTCAACAGGAACCATTGACTACAGCCTTTCCCCTCATCCTCTCAACTTGCACCTATATTTGTGCTATCATGGCAGTGCCTCTAATTGATGATAACCAGCAAATTGCTCTGCTACCCTCTCATAGAAGTTCATATCTAAGGATCATATCTAAGGATATGTCAATATAGCATAGCCTGCTTTTGTTAGATAGGAAACTTAGTTCTCTACCTATTCTTTAAGCTATTTCTGAATGAAGGTACCCATTGTAGGTTATATGTTTTCGGTTTCCACAGATTTGTCACAGGAAAAGGTCTTGCATTTGATTAAAGAAAAGGTTGACATATAACTGAACTGAACTGTAACTTCCAGAAATATCTGCATGCACAGCTGCATGTCTTAATTAATATATTGCTCAATTTTGTTGTGATAACTAATTGTAGCATGTCTCCAGGTAGTAAAATTTCTTTGTCTATAGAAAAAATATTCCCTAAGTCTGACAAAATGATACTTTGCAAACTTTGAACTATGAAGGTTCTTCCACAACTCTCCCCTCTCTTTACAGGAGCAAAAAATACAGACATATTTGATAGGATCCATTGGAGTCAGTGGTAAAACAAAATGGGATGTATTAGATGGTGTAATAAGACGACTCTTTAAGGTAAGGCTTTTTTGAGTCAATTCAGAAGCATGAGCATAGGCTAGCTTTTGTAATTTCCTGCTGTTTAATTATCTTATTGCTCACAGTTTGCCTAAGCAAATAGGTCAAGGGCAGATAAAGGAGGGCTTTCCTAAGGAGCAATGGAGCAGTTCTTATGGGAAGGTAGAAACTTGTTTCGGCTTTTCCCAGTGTGAAGAACAGGAGGCAGAACCCTAAGACAATTCCACTCCAATTAGTACAATACAGGAGGCTCTGGACCCTTACATTTTGTGGTGCTTAGGGTCAGCCAACTGACTGTTTTTTGTAAGCCTTTATTCATTCATTCATTCATTCATTGCATTTGTATACCGCCCCATAGCCAAAGCTCTCTGGGCAGTTTACAACAATTAAAAACAAATATACAAATTTAAAAACACATTTTAAAAAGCAATTTAAAAACACATGCTAAAATGCCTGGGAGAAGGGGAAAGTCTTGACCTGGTGCCGAAAAGATAACAGGGTTGGCGTCAGGCATACCTCATCAGGGAGATGATTCCATAATTTGGGGGTCACCACTGAGAAGGCCCTCTCCCTTGTTGCCAGCCTCCGAGCTTCCCTCGGAGTAGGCACCCGGAGGAGGGCCTTTGATGTTGAGCATAGTGTATGGGTGGGTTCATGTTGGGAGAGGTGTTCCATCAGGTTTTCCTAAAATCTTTTGCTCCGATACCTTAAAGCATGCTATGAGCTTGTCATCCTGCACTTTCCTTTTTGCTTCATCAGTTTATTTCTGGAATAAGAAGAATGGCTGAGCACTGAAAGCAGTCAGGACTAGGAAGGGAGCTGGTCATCCAATAGTTGTTGGGCTTAATTAAGTTAATTAATTAATATGGCCTGGTTCTCACAGGGTTGTTTTATTTCATACTTCAGCCAGGAGCTCAAATGTTTGATTGCTCCTTCATACAAGACAAATGTCAGTATATAAGTAGCATATCATCGAGAAGAGTTTTAGCCTAGCTTTCGGTATCCCTAGGCCAAAAAAGCTAGAGCTTGGATGAGAGCAGCTGCTTCAGCAATGAAGCAACTCAGACTGGAAGCTTATATAAGAGCTTATATAAGAGCCACCCCTTCCTGGCTCTCAGGTCAAGGAGAAGGGCTGTAGCTCAGTGGTAGAGCATCTGCCTTGCCTACAGAAGGTCCCAAATTCAATCCCTGACATCTCCAGGTAGGACTGGGAGAGACTCCTGCCTGAAACCCTGGAGATCCGTTGCTAAACAGTACTGACCTAGATGGACCAGTGGGTTTAACTCAGTGTAAGGCAGCCTCCTATGTTCCTGTGTCAAGCTCTGGTCTGAGCAGGTGTTTCCATGCTCTTCCCCCTCCTCCCAAGTAGCTTTATGTGCAGCTAGCCGTGCCTTATGGTGCATCCTCAACGTTCCTGTCTGGTTCACCATTTCCATTGTTTGTATAGTCCAAATGGAGGTGGCGGGTGGGGGTGTCTGAGTACCAACCACAAGCCAAAATAGCTGGTGTGGGGTCCTCCAGTCCTTGGCCAGGAAGATCCAGATCCAATGGCTCTTCAGAGTCACTGGCAGTGTGGAGAGATCTGCTGCAGAATTAATAGTCCTATGATGTACCCAGTGTGACATTTGGATTTGTCACTCCTTAGTCCAGAAATATTGATTAGTTTTCAGCATCCAAGTTTGTAAGGGTCATTTTACAGATGGAGGACTTCAGTGTGGTATTTCTCATTTGGATAAGCTATTCCCACCATACTTTGAACCCTGTCAAAATTGTGATATGCTACATACTGAGATCAATATACATAGAAATAAATGTTTATTTTTCAATAGGAACATCTACCCATTAGTGAGGGAGAAACTACAGGGTAAAAACTGAATTTGGATTCATTCATGATGTTCTTTCAATTATTATAAAAGATTTGTTGGGGTATGTCTGCACTATAAAGCCAAACAGTTTTCATATTCAAAGATTCATCTACACATAAAATAGTATTGTTCATAACAAGGCTAATGACCTTTTATAAAAAATTCTCAGCCTCTTGCAAAACCACTGTTGCCAAGTTGGAATGTATGTCTGGATGGGCATAAGCTGTCAAGCACACATTCTGTTGGGAGCATTATAGTGCAAATAAATATGTGCACTTGTATTATTAATGTGCATCCAAATACCCCAGTTCAATTCAGCTCTAGTTTAAAG
This sequence comes from Rhineura floridana, assembly GCF_030035675.1. Lineage (NCBI taxonomy): Eukaryota > Metazoa > Chordata > Lepidosauria > Squamata > Rhineuridae > Rhineura > Rhineura floridana. The sequence continues at coordinate 67,085,374 of NC_084487.1, read as the reverse complement.
TATTGTTAAGCTCCTTCCTTAATCTGGTTCCCTTTTATTCATGTGACATGAGCTGCTCTATATTTCATATATTTTATACTATGGTAAATGTCAGAATGTCTGAGGATTGTATGAGCCTGTGGGAAATTAAAAAAAATGCTTTTTGACATTTACACCTAAAGCATAGTGAATGTTCTTTATCTGTACATGATGGAAATGAGAGTGACATTTAAACAAGTGGGTGCACTTAATTGTTCTATCCTTGTGTCATATGTAATGATCACTGCTTATGTAGTTTTGTCTTTTTTATTTCAGGAATATGTTTTCCGAGTGGATCCAGCTGGTAGCCTTGGTTTAGGCTCAGACTGTATTGCCAGTTACTGTATAGGTGATATCATTAGATCTCATAGCCAAGAAGTGCCTGAATTGCTACCTTGTGGGTATTTGATTGGCGATAATAATATAATCACTGTGAACCTTAAAGGTAACATTACACTTTTCTTTTACTCCTTTCCTCTTTTCTGTATACCCTGAATATATTTTCCCCACCCCACAATTTCATTTCAGCAGAGCCTTAATCTTACAACACATCATGCTTAGTTGAGTTGTTGGGTAGCATCCCAATTATTTTTAATAAATATACAGCTAGGAGTAAAGTTAATTATGCAAAATGAGCCTCTAAAATTATGGGAATTCCATCCCCCCAAAGCAAGTGGGACCTCTTTTTGGTAGCAGCCCACAAATATTAATCAGATTCAAAATCTGCATCAAGTCATCTGCTGTGTTATAGTTAAGATGCATATGTCATGCTCCTTGTTGTAAAAAGGAGTGGTATGGCTGTAACCATCTTGGCTTTGAAGGTATAATCCAGATGCTCATTTCTCCCCTTTGTATGCTTCCAGCCAATCACCACATGAATATGATGACTTCAGGGAAGTATACAGAGAATAATTTAGCGATGGATGGAGAGGAAACAGTCGTGTAGTTTTGAGATGGGTTAGATTCAGCACTTCAAGAATGGTTTTTACATCCATAGCACTTCACCCCTCCAGCTACCTATTTTGATGATGGCTTTCTTTCCACATCTAAAATTAGTACACAATAGGATTTTTAATATAACAATGAAGGGTTAGGATTCTGAATTAACCAGTTCAAATGGGGACTTAAAATATTTCATATAGCCATGGGGACATTCTATTCTGAGGGTCTTCAAAAAGACTTTGTGTCATTGGGTGTGATCTCTCGCCCCTGCTACTCCTTGCTGCTGTCAGTTTGACCTTGTTCTTTTAAATGCTTCAAACAGTTCAGATATACATCATTGGCTCACTGAGTTTTTGCTTCACATTTGCTTTGATTACATTGCTCCCACTTATTGAGTCATGTGGCTGAGGCACTGCTGAATCTTCTTTTGGCCCCAAGGAAAGGTCTGTGAACTTCCAGTGCTTCTCAGAACCTGGAAGAAAGGTTTGTATTAGGGGTATTTACCTGCTCTCAACTTAACAAAAACCAGAAGGAAATAAAATCCCAACTTTTCTTCTCTAAATTATTCCATATTTTACCAAAAACAACAATAGGGCAAAGAAAAATAGATTTCTTCTCTCCCCCCACCCTTCTTATTTTCAGGAGTAGAAGAAAATAGTTTGGACAGCTTTGTGTTTGATACATTAATTCCTAAACCAATTAGCCAACGGTACTTTAACTTACTGATGGAGCATCACAGAATTATCCTGTCAGGACCTAGTGGCACTGGGAAGACCTATTTAGCCAACAAACTTGCTGAATATGTGATAACTAAGTCTGGCAGGAAAAAAACAGAAGATGCCATTGCTACTTTTAATGTAGATCACAAATCAAGCAAGGTAAGACATAAAAAGAACTAACAGCCATCAACCTTACAAATTTTAAGAAACTGCAGATGTTTTATTCCATATCACTCATGGACTGCTTTCAAGTCGATCCTGACTTATGGCGACCCTACGTATAGGGTTTTCATGGTAAGCGGTATTCAGAGGTGGTTTACCATTTCCTTCCTCTGAGGCTGAGAGGCAGAGTTATATAATTGCTGATATATCATTTTTTCTTAAGATTTTCTAGCACTGTCAAAATATAATTTAGCCATTTTTAATTACGAATACTTACAAGTAAATAAATATGTTTTTATCAGTATCAATATAGTTTACATATTCAGAGTTAAATCACAAAAATTGCTTTTCCAAAACAGTTAAAATTAATACAGATTTTTTCAGTATTTTCACTTGATCATAAATGACATTGTCCTGCCTTCTGTTGTCTTTTACACAGTTAACAATTTGCCATAGCAATCTTCTCATTTATCCCTCTATTTTCATGCTTTTTGTTGTTGCTGTGTCACGGGGATTGTGCTAGGGTTGATATTTGTAAAGAAAAATCCTTACCTTCAAAAAGTCAGGCAACACAGTAATTGATTGTGTATTGAATACCACACACACCATATACACTAGATGCAAATTTTAAAGAAAAAAGAATGGCTGTGTTTGTAGGAATTTTTCCATCTTGCCTAAAAAGCCAATGAACAATTCTATTACCTAGCCAGTAACTGTAACAAGAGACCAAAAATAACTGATTACATTTAGTATCACAAGCTTTGAGGGTGGAATTTCCCCCCAAGATCAGATTGGTTAGGAAGTTCTAGGGTGGAGGCAGGGAGGTTGCCTTTTGTCTTCATCTTTGGCATGTGTCTTGCCACACTTGCTTATGTCAGCTGTCCCTCTGCAGAAATGTGGTACATCTTTTCTGCTCCTGATGTTTTCTTGAATACTTAGACTTTGTTCAAGCTCATTTGGGCATGGCCTTGTTGATTCTACTAGATTTCTCACCAGCTTTTGATACCATTGCCCATAGCATCTCCCTGGATGGCCAGAGGGAGTGGAATACACTGCTTTGCAGTGGCTTCACTTCTATCTTACCTATTATTTTAGATGGCGATGACTGGGAATCAGATTTGACTGCTTGACAATTCTGTTGTGGAATTGCATGAAATCCTAGTTTGTTCCTATTCCTGTGCTATTTAATATAAGAACATAAGCTTGGAAAAGTTACTTTTTTGAACTACAGCTCCCATCAGCCCCAGCCAGCATGGCTACTGGATTGGGCTGATGGGAGTTATAGTTCAAAAAAGTAACTTTTCCAAGCTCTGCATGATGAGAAGAGCCTACTAGATCAGGCTACAATGGCCCATCTAGTCCAGCATCCTGTTCTCACAGTGGCCAACCAGATGCCTATGGAAAGCTCACAAGCAAGAACTGAGTGGTAGAGCACTCTCCCCTCGTGTAATTTCTAGCAACAGGTATTTATGCTGCCTCCGATTGTGGAGGCATAGCCATCATGACTAGTAGCCACAGGTAGCCTTATCCTCCATGTTTTTGTTTAATCCTCTTTTAAAGCCGTCCAAGTTGGTGGCCATCACTGCCTCCTGTGGGAGCGAATTCCATAGTTCAGCTGTACCCTGTGTGAAGAAGTACTTTCTTTTATCTGTCCTGAATCTTCCAACATTCAGCTTCTACATAAAACTGCTGGGAAAAATTGTCCAGGGATTTGGAATAAAGTGTTATTTATAGATATGCTGACAACATTTGGTTGTGTCCTTCATATCAGATTCAGGTGAAACAGTTAGCTCCCTCAGCTTCTTTTTGAAGTTTGTAATGAATACGATGAGAATGAAAAAACAAAATTCAACCCAGTTAAAACAGAATTACTTAAGATGGGAGGCTGAACAACCCTAGAAGTTATGGATTTGCCTGTCTCAGAAAGGATCACCACTTGGGACAGCACCAGGACCTAGCAGTAATCCTGGATTTTCAGGCGGAGGGTTACTGATTCAAAGACACATTGGGTACTGAATAGCTGAGAAACAGTATATATAAAAAAGCCAGCAAACCTCTCTGTTCTGCTAATGCTTTCCTACTTGTCTCCTGGAGCAGCTTGCTTATAAGCAAGTTCCTATGTAGCAATAGTGAGACTGAAGCCTTGGTGGGTCATATATAGTCTGTGGGCCAGGGGCAAGGCACTTTTTTCAATCCAAAGTCCACATTTCCCTTCTGGGCAACCTTCCAGGGGCTGCATGCCAGTGGCAACAAGTGGGAGACATAATGGATGTGATTCTTACCTTCTGTACATTCTTACCTTCTGGTTATATTCCAGTCAGGCAAAAGCCCAAAGTTTCTACAAACATACAGAGAGAGAGAGAGAGAGAGAGAGAGAGAGAGAGAGATCCATTTTCCATCCAGGAAAGCAAGAGCCATTATCACAGTTTAAGAATGCAATCCAGCCAAGCAAAGTTGTTTGGAAAATGTTTGGTGCAGGGCTAATGAGAGATGTGACCTAGGAAGAGTACCAAGGGCTGGAAAGAGAACTCTGCAGGGTTTCATTCGGCCCATAGGCCTGGAGTTCTCCACCCTGCTATAGGACCCACTTTTCCAATTCCTGTTATGATCATAGCTCCTTTGGCACCTTCAGTTGTGTCATGGAAGGGGAAACTGGAATGCACCTGCTTGAGCCATTTCCAAACTCTGCATGTCCAGCAAAAGATGTGAAAAGGGCTTCTGCACACATACAGCTGTACGTGCATGGTCGCTTCCACTCAGTGAGAAACTGTGCGTGATCAGAGTTATTTGTTGTGTGAAAGAGCCTATTGCATACAACTGTTCCTTTATAGAAACTCCTTCCACACCTTCTGCTGAATGAACACAGGTTGGGGTGGAGCAAACAAATGAATACCTACCCACTTATGTGTAAGTCATAAGACTTTCCTTTGTGGTTCCGATAGTTAGACTTCACTCCATCCCTATAATCCTGTTATCTAAAATCAAAGAAGGTACCTAGAGAAAACCCTTTAGGCTGAGATTGCCAAAAATGGTTTAAGCAACAATTAAAATGGTTTAAGCAACAATTTACAGAAGCTTCACAAATACCTGTTTTGCTGCATTTTTTCTTTTTTTCTTTAAGGATGTGCAACAATACCTTTCTAATTTGGCTGAACAGTGCAGTGCTGACAACAGTAGTGCTGACCTTCCTGTGGTAATAATTCTTGACAACCTCCATCATGTTGGTTCTTTGAGTGACATCTTCAATGGTTTCCTTAATTGTAAATATAACAAATGGTAGGTTTGCTCTTTACCTTGTTTTGAATACACTGAGTATAAGTCATTGGAGTAGTACAGTCTTCACCTGTCTGAAGCCCTTCAGCTTCCTGGCTGGGGCTGATGGGACTTCTGGTCAAAAAAAATCTGGAGGGCACCAGGTTGGCGAAGGCTGCTGTAATTGATGAGAGGAGGTGAGATGAAGTTTTATGTATAATCAGTTTGGTCCAATACCACTTTTTAATCCCATGCTTTTAAAAAATATATATAATACTCACATAGTGTGTTTTGTTCTGAGTTCCACATAAGCTTTAATGAAACTGAAGAATGGGATTACATTTAAACATGAAGTTAAGGGTGAAATTGTCAAATATTTATTTTGAAAAAAGAAGTTCTAACCTCAAAGAGTGCAATCGAAGTGAACATTTTGCTATATTGCTTTAAAACTTGTGTGTGTTCTAGCACCATGATTAAATAAGAACCTGTATTTTCAATATTAGTGTAAGCTACTATTGTTCTTTTATAATAGATATGGCTGTAAAAAATTGCTTTCAGTTTAGACAAGCACTGCATACAATCTCATATGAGTAACTGCTGCCAATCATACTAACTAGATCTTGGCAAGAGTGACAAGCCACGTTTGTTTATATCAATTCAGTTAGTATGTTCTTCTACATTACATACGCTAGTCTGGACTAAAATAAAACTGATCTGTCTGCAGGTGTGCCCCAGGGCTATTTCACATCCATTTTAGATAGATGAGAAAACTGAAGGTAAAGCCTGATAAAGGAGCGGCAAAGATGGAGTTGGAGAAAATAAACTGGCAGCAGTGAGAAAAACAAAGCTGCATTATGATGTTAGAAGTAAGCCTGGGCAGGCATTTTTGAGCTCTAGCACACAAAATAAGGCCTTTATGCAATACAAATAAACATAAAATAACATGAATATAAAGATGATGCCTTTAAAATGAGCCTGCCTGGTAATTTAAGATCTCTAGAGATCTTTCCCTGGCTTTGAAAGTTAGAGAGAGGCAGCTAGAAAGAAAAATCTTTTTCGGTAGTGGTGCCCCAGTTGTGGGTTACTAAGCATAACAATAAGCAAGCCTGCAATAAATATCACAATAAAACCATATAAAATCAGGAAAAAATAATTGTGTTAAATGAACAATAAGGCTGATTTTAGTGTAGCTTTTTATGTTCTTATTTTTATGCTACGTCGCAATAGTTTTCCTGGTTTTACTGAGTTTGTCATTTTATATATTTTAAGGATGATTTTATGTTGTTTTTCAAACCCGCCTTAAAAAAAATGACAGGATATACATATTAAATTAATTGGCACCTATGTCCTTTTTTTAGCCCCTATATAATTGGAACTATGAACCAGGGAGTATCATCTTCACCTAAACTTGAACTGCATCAAAACTTCAGGTAAATATTCCCCTTTGTGTTTTAAAACACTCCTTTTGGTCTAGGTTTAAGAGGCCATTTCTAAAAAGAACTATAATAACCTCCACAATGCCAGGGAGGGCCCTCAGGGGCAATCATGTTAAAAGCCCCATGTGCCTTGTTGTTCCACAGCATGACAAGGGCTTCAACAGAGTCACCTGCTCTATCTACTGGGAACCCTAGGGCATTCAGGAATCCAGTAGATTCCGTTAGTCTCTGGAGGCAGACTATCTTAATCTGTCCACCACCCCTTCAGGGGAGGATCAGAGCCATCAGTCTAAACGTTACCAGGAAGTGGTCTGATAATGCCAATGGGGTGATATCCACCCCCCCATCTCCAGACCACCCCTTCCTCCATCTGGAGCAAATACCAAGTCGTGGGCGTGCCCTGCCCTATGCGTCAGGCCAGTGACAACTTGAGACAACCCCATGGTCATCATGGAGGCCGTGAAGTCCCAAGCCTAAACACTAGAGGCAGCCTCAGCATGGACACTGAAATTACCCAGCACTATTGTTCTGGGCTCCTCCAATACCACAGCCAAGACGGCCTCTGCCTGGTCAGTCAGAGAAGTTGCTGGGCAGCAGGGTGGCCAGCAGCAACCCCAGTTTCTTGTCTCCTTGGCCTGACACCAGGTGCAGGCCCTTACAGCCAGCTCCAAGACAGAGTGGTTTCCTGGAGACAGAGATGGAAGTTCTGTAGACCACAGTAACTATTCCCCACCCCCACCCCTGCAGCCTGTGCTGGTATTGCATCTAGTATCCAGGTGGGCAAAGCTGGGTCAGATCACCTCCTCCCAGCTCACCCACCCAGGTCTCGGTAATGCACACCAGATCAGCACCCTCATCCATGATCAAATCATGGATTATCATGGTCTTATTGTGTACTAATCTGGCATTAATCAACAGCTCATACAGGCCAGTGGGCACAGCAGATGAGCAACAAGGAATCCATCCATGGGAGGAGTGAGAGAGAGGAATAAGGGGTAAATAGCCTTCTCTTCATCTTTTATAGTAGCTCATAGAAGCTGTGGCTATACCTCCCTCTACCCATGATAACTGAGATTGGGGTGGCATCACCCATGTCCCTCCTTACTAAGACTCCTCCTAAACACCTGATATGGACACAGCAAGAGCCCACAACACAGCACAGCATCTGGTAGGCAGAGATATATTATCTCTGAACACACAAGATGCTATTAGGTCTTCTAGACTGCAAACCATAGCTTCTATATAATTATCTAATACTTTCTTTTTAGCCATTTAAGCTAGTGCCTATCACATCAGCCTATAGTAATGATTGTTATAGGTTAAATAAGTGGTATGTAAAGAACCACTTGTTTTTATTTGTCTTAAATCTGCTATGTATCAACTTTAGTGGATGACCCAGAGTTTTAGTATTCTGAATCCGTTTTTAATTGACTCTTTGTCTGTGTAGGTGGGTGCTGTGTGCTAATCACACAGAACCTGTTAAAGGGTTCTTGTCCAGGTATTTGAGAAGGAAACTGATTGAGACAGAAATAGAAAGGAATACACGCAATAAAGACCTCATCAAAATAATTGACTGGATTCCTAAGACGTGGCATCATCTCAACAGCTTCTTAGAAATGCACAGTTCTTCTGATGTAACCATTGGTGAGGCCTTTCTTCAATTAATAATACAAATTAAGGGACAAAATTGAACCTTGAGGCTTATCTAAACTTAGAGCATTACTGTGAATCTGCTTCACTGATGTCAAATTAATTGGCAGCTGACCTTTTGCGCTCAAACAAAACTTCTGGGAGTTGATTGAACTGAAACTTGTGTTTGGGAACTTGATGCTGCTGTGCTGTTATAGTAAAAGAAATGCTATTAAAATGAAAAGGACACAGAATTATTCACTCATCCTGCACAATTACAGTATGTTGGTTGAGTTTTTCTTTCTTCCTTTGTCCTTTTCCTATTTGCCAAAAGGTTTCTAGGATTCTTTCGTACTTTCTTCTTTTTCTTTAGTATAATTTTCCCAATAACTTTCTCCCAGGGATATCCACCAACAGAGGAGAGCAAGAGAACAACACTGACAAATTCACAGGACCACCTATATTTCAACATTTATTTATTTGTTGAATTTTTATACCGCCCCACTAGCATAGCTCTCTGGGCGGTGTACAACCATTACAATAAATACAATAGAATCACACAGAACAATACAAAAAATATAAATGCAAATCCACAATCTAAAACCAATTAAAACATGTTTAAGAAAAGCTAAAATGCCTGATAAAATAGGAAGGTTTTGACTTGGCGCTGAAAGGATAACAATGTCGGCGCCAAGCGCACTTCTTCGGGAAGACTATTCCACAGTTCGGGGGCCACCACTGAGAAGGCCTAGTTCTTGTTACCATCCTCCGAGCCTCTCTATGAGTCGGAACTCGGAGGAGGGCCTTCGATGTTGAGTGTAGTGTACAGGCAGGTTCATATCGGGAGAGGCGTTCCAAAAGGTATTGTGGTCCCACGCCGTATAAGGCTTTATAGGTTAAAACTAACACTTTGAATCTGGCCCGGAAGCATATAGGTAGCCAGTGCAAGCAGGCCAGAACAGGTGTTATACGTTCAGACCGCCTGGTCCTCGTTATTAGTCTGGCCGCCGCATTTTGCACCAGCTGTAGCTTCCGAACCGTCTTCAAAGGCAGCCCTACGTAGAGCACATTGCAGTAGTCCAATCGAGAGGTTACCAGAGCATGAACAACTGAGGTGAGATCTTCTCTGTCCAGATAGGGACGTAGCTGGGCCACCAACCGAAGTTGGTAGAACGCATTCCGTGCCACCGAGGCTACTTGAGCCTCGAGTGACAGAGAAGGATCTAAGAGTATTCCCAGACTACGAACCTGCTCTTTCAGGGGGAGTGTAACCCCATCGAGAACAGGATGAGTATCCACCATCTGATCAGAGAGACCACCCACCATCAGCATCTCAGTCTTGTCTGGATTGAGTCTCAGTTTATTAGCTCTCATCCAGTCCATTATCGCAGCCAGGCAACGGTTCAGCACATTGACAGCCTCACCTGAAGAAGATGAAAAGGAGAAGTAGAGCTGCGTGTCATCAGCATACTGGTGACAACGCACTCCAAAACTCCTGATGACTGTACCAAGTGGCTTCATGTAGATGTTAAAAAGCATGGGGGACAGAACTGACCCCTGTGGGACTCCATATTGGAGGACCCACGGCATCGAGCAATGTTCCCCAAGCACTACCTTCTGGAGAGGACCCGTCAAGTAGGAGCAGAACCACTGCAAAGCAGTACCTCCAACACCCAACTCCACAAGCCTCTCCAGAAGGATACCATGGTCGATGGTATCAAAAGCCGCGGAGAGATCAAGGAGAATCAACAGAGTTACACTCCCTCTGTCTCTCTCCCGACATAGGTCATCATACAGGGCGACCAAGGCTGTCTCAGTGCCGAAACCGGGCCTAAAACCCAATTGAAATGGATCTAGATAATCGGTTTCATCCAATAGCGCCTGGAGCTGGCTAGCAACCACTCGTTCCAAGATCTTGCCCAGGAATGGAACATTCGCTACTGGTCTGTAACTATCAAGATTTTCTGGGTCCAAGGAAGGTTTTTTCAGAAGTGGTCTCACTACTGCCTCTTTCAGACAGCCAGAGACCACTCCCTCTCGTAAAGAGGCATTTATTACTTCCCTAGCCCAGGTAGCTGTTCCATCCCTGCTAGTTTTTATAAGCCAAGAGGGGCAAGGATCTAGTGCAGAAGTGGTTGCACGTACCTGTCCAAGCACCTTGTCCACGTCCTCGAGCTGAACCAACTGAAATTCATCCAACAAAACATGACAAGACTGTGCTCTGGACACCTCCTTAGGATCAACTGCTGTAAACTGGGAGTCTAAGTCCCGGCGAATGCATAAGATCTTGTTCTGGAAGTGCCCAGCAAACTCATTACAGCGGGCTACCGATGGTACTATCGTGTCCTTCGGGCCAGAGTGAAGTAGCCCTCGGACAACTCTAAAAAGCTCCGCTGGATGGGAAAGAGAAGACTTAATGGTGGCAGCAAAATATATTCTTTTCGCCACCCTCACCGCTTCTAAGTACAGTTTTGTAGAGGCACTTACCAGTGCATAGTTGCATCCATCGGGAGTTCGCCTCCACCGCCGCTCAAGCCGCCTCCTATCTTGTTTCATCGCTCTCAGCTCTGCAGTATACCAAGGAGCTGTATGAGCTCTACACAGGAGAGGGCGCGCAGGAGCAATCGTGTCAACAGCCCGAGCCATCTCCGTATTCCACAGTTCAACCAGGGCTTCAACAGGAGCGCCAGTCTTTTCAGCCGGAAAATCCCCCAGAGCCCTTTGAAAACCCTCAGGATTCATTAGTCTCTGGGGGCGGACCAATTTAATAGGTCCCCCACCCTTGCAGAGGGGAAAAGCCACTGTGAGTCTGAACTTCAACAAGCGGTGATCTGTCCATGACAAAGGAAGAGATGTAAAATTCCCCACATCCAGATCATCATCTCCATGTCCCGTAGCAAAAATAAGGTCTAGGGTATGCCCCGACACATGCGTTGGGCCATTAACATATTGGGACAGCCCCATGGTTGTCATGGAGGCCATGAAGTCCTGAGCCGCCCTAGACAAAGTAGTCTCGGCATGGATGTTGACATCCCCCAGTACTAAGAGTCTGGGGGATCTCAGCAATACCTCCGAGACCACTTCCGTCAGCTCAGTTAGGGAAGCTGTTGGGCAGCAGGGTGGGCAGTACACCAACAGAATTCCCAGTCTGTCCCTCTGACCCAACACAAGGTGTAAACATTCCAGACCAGTTGTTACATGGACATGGTGCTTGATGAGAGAGATGGAACTCTTATAGACCACAACAAACCCCCCTCCCCGACCCTCAGATCTACCATGACGCTGAACCGAGTACCCCGGTGGGCAGAGCTGGGAAAGGCTAGCCCCTCCCTGCTCACCCACCCAGGTCTCGGTTATGCATGCCAGATCGGCCGCTTCATCCACAATCAAATCATGGACAAGGGAGATTTTATTATGTACCGATCTGGCATTTAAAAGCAGCAACTGGAGATCTGAGTGACCTGTGACTGCTTTTAGAACTGGGCTGAATATTCCCATCCCCATTTTTGCAGGGTCCTTCATCCCCTGTGAAAGTGTGGTGGATGGATGGATATTTAGTGACTGTTGAAGATGGCTGAATTTCTAAAAAAAGTTTCCCTTCCCTTAGCCATAAATATGAGGTGCTTGAGATTCCTCCCCTTTTTATTTAGGCAACAACAACAACAAAAACCTCTCGACACTGCTTCGTGACTGCTTAGCTGCTCCAGCCGAATTCCTGATCAGAATGCCCCTGGGGAATCAGGAGGTAGTGTCATTCTCAGGGGCAATCTGGGGGAGACAGTTCTTCCCATTGTGGGCAATTTTTTTCCTTCCAGAATATTCCTGGGATCAGCACATGTCCACATAGTGTCTCTCCGAGGGATATTCTGTCAAGAAATGTGGCAGAACCAGCTGAGCTACCACTTGAAGCAGTGATTAAGCTTTTTTGTTAATTAAAAAAAGGAAAGAAAGCCACCTCATATTTAAGCCTAAAGTAGGATGGATCATTTTAATAAATTCACTGTCCTGAAGATTAATGTATTATTTAGGGAAGGGGGTCTTGCCCTTCCTCCAACCTTGGACCCTATAAAATTCAGCAGGGCTGAAACGTAGGCCTTGCTTTAATTGCTTTGGGATGTAGCTGCATATAGCAACTGAAGCCTTCACATCCACTCAGGTGATATTTGCCAATAAGTTATCTCAGAAGACCATGGCCTACATTAAATAACAAAACAGTTTAATTGAAAAAATATTTGTCATTACTCCCATAACTGAAATTCCAAGAACTCTCAAGCCTGCCTTGGCACTAAGCTATGCCTAATCCTAGGCTTTCTTCTTCCTCTGTGATGTCAAATAAAACAAACCAATGGCATTCAGAGGGTCTGTGGCATTCAGAGACACAGCAAGGACAGAGAGGTCATAGACTAAGATAGATGACACAATTTTACATTTTAAAAAGAGAGATTTTTAAACCTGAGCTTTTCTCTTATAAACTTTCCCAAATGTTCACAATCTACTTTGACATTTGCCTTATAGCAGCTGGCAGCTGCTGCAATATACAAGCGAGAAAAGTTCAGTATGTTTAAGAAACAGCATGCCTTGCTCTCAGAAGAAACATATATTGTGTTATTCCTCCCAACACAAAGATAAAATAGAACCTATGAAGAAATTTGATTTTTATAAAAGCAGAACTCATATTTGCTATGCTGCAAACATTCAAGATAGTACCAGATATTACAAACGCAATTTTAACAAAATGTATTTTCATATTTAATGTACAAGTAGTGAGCTAAATGCAGAAAAATGTCTGTATATATTTTTAAATGTTTGAAAATGTTATATCATGAAGTGATATGTACGTTACAGGGGATGGGAAACCTGTGGTCCTCCAGATGTTGTTGGACTCCCATCAGCCCCCAGCCAGCATGGCTAATGGTCAGGAATAATGGGAACTGTTTTTCAACAACATAAGGAGGGTCATAGTTTTCTGATCCCTGCTTTAAACAGCTTATTGGGTTTATGTTTTTAACAAAACATATTTCTATCTCAGGTCCTCGCCTTTTTCTGCCCTGCCCTATAGATGTTGATGGTTCTAGAGTATGGTTCACAGACCTCTGGAATTATTCTTTGGTGCCATATATTATGGAAGCTGTGAGAGAAGGACTTCAGGTAGGACTAAAAAGATGCCAACTTTTGAAAAAGGATAGGTTTACTTTCAGCACTTTCCAGGTGATAATTTTATACCTTGTTTAAAGACACTACTGGCTAGTCTGTGACAGAGGGATACTGAAAGATATGTACTTCCGTTATTTGTGCCCATTTTTATCCTTTTAGTGAATTCCAGGTTTGGAGGAAAATTAGTTGCTTCTAAATGTAAGGCTATTCACTAAGAGGCAAAAAACCGCTTGCGGTTTAAGAATGTACCTATAGCCAACAGATATTTCTATCAACCTTTAAAAAGCAGGGAAATTGAGCAGCTATAGTGAATGCATCAGGGGAGCAGGAGACCTGACCTCCTCTTTGAGACACTGGACCGCCCTACAAATTTGTCAAAATGCAAACATCATTTGGGTTGGTCTTTCACGGTCCAGTCCACTTCCTGTGTAGCTTGGAAGAATTTGGTAACGTGGGCTGGAGTGGGCAGGGGAGGAGGAAGAAGGAAGAGGGGAGGGGAGAGGAGGAGGGGAGAAAGGAAGGAGGGGAAGTGGAGGAGGGGGAAATTAGGTCTAATCATTTGCATGCTTATTGAGTTCAATGGGATTTACTCCCATGCAATCATGCTCAGGATAGGTGAAACGACTACAGGGGATGGGGAAGGGGTTTGGAAGAGGAGGGGGAGGAGGAAGGAAGGAGAAGGGGAGTGGCAGGGGGAGGAGAGGAGGGCAGGTTTGATCATTTACATGCTTTTTGAGTTCAGTGGGATTTACTCCCATGCAGTCATGCTTAGGATAGATGAAACTGATCTGGGGGAGGAGGGGGAAGGGGGAGAAAAGAGAAGGAAGGAAGGTGGAGGAGAGAGGGAGGAGGAGGGGAAGAGATTCGGTGGGTGGACTCTGGGCAGAGGGAAAGTCCCTTTCCTTTCAAAAAGGAAAACATTGTGAACAGTATCATTGTTTTTCAGGGTTTCCCCCACCTTTTTATTCTTCAGCAGGCACATAGCAGGCACATGTAGTCTCCCACCCAAATTTAAACCAAAGCTGTCCCTGGCCACATCCACACCAGGCCTTTATTTCACTTTATTGTATGTGCTGATAAGTTGACTGCTGTTCTGCACCATGCTCATGGCCATCCAGTCCAAGGGATAGACATTTTTTCCAATAAGATCTTTAAACATTATGAAGGTCTCCATCAAAAAGTCCACTAGCTCTGGGTTTGTTTGAAAAGTTGCAATGTATGAAGCATAATGATGGTCATTCATTTGCTTCAAGATTGCTGTCAGGCAGGCCACAAAATGACTAATTAAAGTGTCATCTCTTCCCATTCTAATGACGGTCCTGTTAATGGTGCTCAGCAACTGGACCATTATTTCTTGTATGTGCTGATAAGTTGACTGCTGTTCTGCACCATGCTCATGGCCATCCAGTCCAAGGGATAGACTTTATTTCACTTTAGTCATGGCTTCACCCAAAGAATCCTGGGAAGTATAGTTTGTGAAGGGTGCTGAGAGTTGCTAGGAGAGGCCCTATTCCCCAAACAGAGCTACAATCCCCAGAAGAGAGGCTTATTGTTAAACCACTCTGGCCACTGGCGCTCTGTCAGGGAAATAGGAGTCTCCTAACAACTCTCAGCACCCTTCACAAACTACACTTCCCAGGATTCTTTGGGGGAAGCCATGCCTGTCTAAAGTGAGATAAAGGTCTGGCATGGGTGTGGCCCCCTGATTAACCAAGCCAAACAGCTGCGAGTCTGGCTTTTAGAACACTGACAGTTGGTTCTTACTGAGCATGCCCATGCTTATTATTGACTTCACTGTTAAATTTCTTAAATTAATTAAAAATTGGCCAGGCATTTTTTTTAACTTTTAAACTGCAGAAGATGAAGGTCAGAGTATGGGGCAAGGTCAGTAATAGGATTACACATACTCTGTGAACATGGCTGATATTTAATTAATTTCAACTAATTATGAGACCACTGGCAGAAAAAAAGTCCAACAGGGGTCTGGATTTTCCCCCCTCTTGTTTTACAGTTTGATCTCTCAAGTGTTTTGCGTATCATCATGAAAACTCAGAGGGTTGTGAAGCAAGTGTTTCTGAGTTCAGGACTTTTGTAAGGTTTTGTTTTGAAATGAACTTATGGGAAGCAGCAGAATGGCATAGGGGGGTATTTTCAATTTAACATGGCAGAATGCGAAAAATGCATGCTGGTTATAGCATACAGCCACTCTTGTGGCTGTATAATACACTGTAACAATTCTTTATGCTTAATTAAGAAAGAAGAGGACGAGAGAAAAAGCTACTTGTTTATTGTACGAATGGTTTTTGTATGAAAGAAAGAAGGCCGGTCTCACTATTAAGCTATCTAGCAATCTGCAGTTGTGAAGCATTCAAATCTTTCATTCTCAGGCTGAACTTCAGGTTTATGGGATCCTGGCTTATGGCAGTCCATGCACCATAAGCACTGAATGCTATGTAGTTACTAGCCATTAGTACACATGCAGAAGATTAACTATTACTATTTTTTAGCATAAAATGTTAATTGTAAGAATATTGGCCTATAAATAATTCACAATTAGAGCATCTTGAATTGTTTAATATTATACTAGATTTTTTTTAAAAAAAGTTTTCTCAAGAAAGATTCCTGTAGAAAACAGGAATGGCATCTACAATAATCTAAAGACAGTAAAATGCCTTCTTCGAAGTGCTCAGATTTTCAAACTTTTAAAATCCAATATATGGCCAAATTATGCATTATGCTAAATGTGTTGTTGTATTTAACATGACTATATCTTTAAACCAAAATAGAGCTGATTGGAATAGGGACTGTGGGGTGGGGGAGTTTAAGCCTAAGACTCCCTCCTGCAACCCCAATCCTGCTCCATCCTGACTGAAGCTGCTATTTGCATTGGTAGGATTGCTTCTTGGAAGGAGGGTAATGATGATGATGATTTATATATTAAATTTCTACCCCACCCTTCCTCCCAGAAGGAGCCCAGGGTGGCATTTTTGTACACCATTAATGGGACAATAAAAATAAAAATGGGGAGGCATGTTGGGTTTTTGCAGGAGGGATTTTGTGGCTCTGGAGGCATGAAACTCAGTGGCATTCCTCCCAGCTCCCCACTGTGGCCAGTGCTATTTTTCTTCCACAGAAAAGTCCAGAACAGTACTATGTCATGGCATAATGTCATTTGGAGGCGCATTCTTGGGGGGGGGATGACAGTTTCAACTGGCAGCTGCCATTCCCCCACTCCCCTGAATGACCCTTCAAATGATGCTGTGTCGTGATATGGCATCATTCTGGGCCATTCAGGGAAGAGAAAAATGACAGCCTGCTCCAGTGAGGAGTCAGAAGGAAAGCTGCTAAGATTCTGTTCCCTGAAAATGCAAAAAGGGGAGTTGATGAGCTGTTTTGTTGTTGACTATCCTCTCCTAATTTGAGCTAAATGGTCCAGCACTACCATGATGAACATTTCTTCAGCTGAAATGAAACAAGCCATTTGTTCTTTTATTTTGGGGTGGACATTTAGATGTATGGTAAACGAGCACCTTGGGAAGATCCTTCAAAGTGGATCGCAGATACTTGTCCATGGAGTTCATTGCAGCATGATTGGTCATCATTACTTCAGTTGAGACCTGAAGATGTTGGTTATGAAAGTTATGCATCTGCCAAAGAAGGAACCACCTCAAAACACATTCCACAGACAGATTCAGAGGGGGATCCTTTGGTATTATTATTATTATTATTATTATTATTATTATTATATGGGTGACATCCAACATGTAAGAGGGCATCTGCTGACAACAGGGCTTATCCTTCGTGTCCTTTCCCTTCCAGCCCCCTGCACACCACCAATATCTGCTCCAGAGGGTTAAGGGACCCTCCGTAGCATATTTTGTAACTGAAGAGGGGAAGAAAAGTGGAAATCCCATTGTGCAAGCAGATTTGCTTTGCCCTATTGGGTAGGCATTGTTGGGTGTCACCCTATGTCTTTCTTCTTTGTCAATTAATATGTACAATTCACATATGTGGTTGCCTGTTTTAATCAATATATGACATTTAGTCCATTAGTCTCATATGCCTCTTAGCTCTCCACTCAAATACCACACTACTCTTCCTATTCCTAGATTGTATGAGGTATGGTTTTCTGCTAAATCCCTTTTTGACTCTCTTCATTCAACACCCTGTCTTCTCCACCTCTTTCCAACATCCCCATCATTCTCTTGGGTCCCTTATTCTCAGTTCACTGCTTACTCTGCCCTCTTTACTTAGCTCACTTGTTTTTGTGGTGGCCTAGATTTCTTCCCTAGAGAGCCAGTGTGGTGTAGTGGTTAAGGTGTTGGACTACGACCTGGGAGACCAGGGTTCGAATCCCCACAGAGCCATGAAGCTCACTGGGTGACCTTGGGCTAGTCACTGCCTCTCAGCCTCAGAGGAAAGCAATAGTAACCCCCTCTGAATTCCGCTTACCATGAAAACCCTATTCATAGGGTCGCCATAAGTCGGAATCGACTTGAAGGCAGTCCATGTCCAGATTTCTGCCCATTTATTTCAATATAATTACTTTTCTCTAGCACCTTTAAAACTGAGGTGCAAGTTTTAAAATTACCCCAAGTAACTTGCCCAGAATCATTATGAGTATCTATCTTTACATGGCTAAAGTTTGAAAAACTATTTATCCAAGATATGTTATTCAATTTTGTTCACATGAGAGGAAATCCTAGTGTATGTGTCTTTACTCAAAAAGTCTTCAGTTATCGTATGGCTTCATTAAATTACCAAATCCATCCACATAGTGTACCCAAGATATAATACTGATGCTTATTCACATGTTCCCGTATACTGAGATAAAAAGGATTTAATCAGGACTTTCTCCTTAATGTAACCCTCCATGTTAGCTTTGCATTAACTCCATGAATGTGTAAATAAATCATGCGAAGGAGTTACCATCTCAGGATATTAGTCCATCTGTCTCTATGCTAACTGCAAGCATTCTGACCCATTCTCCTAAAATTCCATCACAATTTAGAGTGAAAAAGAAACAGAACAAAGGATAGGGCGGTGCAGAGAGGAGCAGAACTGGTCCGTAATGTCCCGGAGTCATCAGTGGCTGAGAGTCCTCCTAATGGTGAACCTGAATACATCTCCGTACTTTCACTGACATAAGTGAATGGCTGCCATTTATTTCGATGGGGGAAATTACTCTAGTTTGTGAGGGGAGAAGGGAGAGCTTGAGGAATATTACAAAAAGTGGTTGGAAAGTCTGGGAGAACATCAGAGATGGCAGAGAGAGCCAGAGGTTGGGCAGAAAGAGCACCATAGAGGCGTTGTTGAGGGAGAGGGAACGAAGCATCAGAAATCCAGAGAAATATTAGAGGTGCAGTGAAGAGAGATCCTGAGAACCAGGGAAAAGGAGCTGGATTGAATAAGAGGTTCACAGGCTGGAGCCCTCCCTTCCATCACAGCTTCCAATTTCACAGGCCTTTTACTTGTATTATTTTATTTATGTTTAACTACTTCTATCCCACCTAAGTTTCCAAAGAAACTGAAGGCAGCTAATCAATCAATAGCAAATATAATATAAAATAAATCAACAGCCAAATTAACACCCCCCATACACAATCACAATAGTAACATATAAACAAGGTTCACAACATTATTCAACTCAAAAGATGTGTGACTGGCAGTCTGTACCCTGCAGAGTACTGTATGGATGTGGCTACTTGAAAGCTACCTTGATTTAATGAGGCTTGAATAAATCTGAGAAGGTACCAGGACAAGAAAAATCACAGAATCTACCTTCTCCTTTAACACATTTTTTTGGTCAGCGAACTGTAGCAGTTCATTTTATAAATGCACCATTTTAAAATGCTATCAGTGTAAATCAGTTCCCTGAACACTATGGCAAGAGGGATGCTTTATAAATACCAACTATAATTACGGTAATTTTAGGCACTGAGCATCTTAGAACTCCCTGGGGCTCTTGATGTTAAGTCAGATGTGCTTAAAGGCTCCTCTGGAAACTAGCTTTGCAGCTGTGGTATGCTATTTTCTCTCGCCAAGGTCAGGCCCTGGACAGCAGATGGTGCTCTTGTATTCAGCAGCTGGTTTCAGTCCCTCTTCAATCCCCCTCCCTTTTCTAAGACAGTGTGGCAAAAGTGGTCACATATCTTTTTTTCCCTCTCTCCCCCCACCCTCCAACTGTCCAAATGTATTCTTATACCAAAAGCCCAGTCTATTTTTACCTTAGATAAGCCTTGGCATTGGGAAAATGGATCTGGGCTCCTGGCTCAGCTCAAGAGCTCCCTGTCCTTTACACACATTTGAATTACTGTATCCTTTGATTCTTTCCAAAGGTTCAGTTGTTCCCTGCTTTTGAGACTAAATAATTTTTAAAAAGGAGGACTTCAAAGGTTTGCCCTGGAGAAGCCATCTCAGTCAGCTCTGATTTTTCAAAGTGCTGCACCATTGTAAAGTGCTATGGCCATCACATCTCTGTTGCCTATTCCATTGCTTTAAAAAAGAGCCAATGTTGCATTAATTTGTACAGCAATGACACCCGCATTTCCTTCTGTCTTTCTCAGATGAATATGCTCATGAGGCTCAAAGAAGCAGCCAGTTACTCAAGCACACAGAGCTGCGACAGTGATACTGCTAGTCACCATGATGAAATTCTGGACCCCTCACTTGACTCGACTCTCTAGAGGGGTCGGGCCTGGTTATAGGATCCTGGGAAACCTATTCCTGCAGTAACTGCTGCAGGTGTTTTTTTTTTTTTTTTTTTTTAATTTTATTTTCTATTTATTGATATTTTCTTAGTCCAGAAAGACACAGCACCTGATTTTCTTTTTATTACTATTATATCTCTTATTTTAATCTATATGGATCCTGGGAAACCTATTCCTGCAGTAACTGCTGCAGTGTTGAAGCAGCATGTTCGGGGTGGCCCAAAAGAAAGAGTGTGAGTGCTGTGTCATATATGGGCAGTCGACTTAATTCTAGAAAGTCAGGAAAGCAAAGCAAAGTGGAAAGCTTGAATTAGTTTAATTTCAAGAGATTTCAGTATCAATGGAGCTGAGTGGGACTCCATAAATCAACTGAAAAGGGCCTTTAACAGGGTGGGGTTGGGGCAACTAAGCAGATTGCACATGTCTTAGCCATACTGGAATCTCTTTGGGTTTGTTGTTGTTGTTTTCTTCCTGTCTCAAAAGTTTACAATGCAAGCCTTTTATTTTACACTTCAATTTACTATGAGGTGCTGCATTAGTGGTCTTCTTGATCCTCCTCCTCTAACCTCTGTTGTGCCCCATGGCACTCATTACAAGGCTCCAGTAGTGTTTGAATTGTACACTGCTGCCCATTCCAAAATGAGTTGGAGAAAAATAAAATAAAAGCAAACTCAATAAGCACAAACAGTTTTGTGCAATTGCCAGGAAAACACTACTGTGATATGCTGGATAAGTGCCAATTTGATACTAACTGCCAAGTTTGCAGTGATGTGGTCCACCAAGGTTTCTGGGTTTTTTTCTGTACAAATCATCTGTTTTATATAAAACTTGTTTTTAACCTCAAGGGTATTTTTTAAACACCTGCCCACCTCTTAACAAGGTTTTTTTTTTTTTACCAATTCCTATCTGACACTGAATAAAGGCTTTCTTAGGGCTTCATTTGTTTCGAGCCTTTTCAGTGGGGAGAAAAAACAGAACATTTCTTATGGTGCTGTCTCACTGCCTTAAAACCGATTTCTAGAACAGTTTTACAGTTGGTTTAATTTGTTAAACCATTGATTATTTACACTGTTTTCTTTCTTCATTTACTAACGAGAGAGCATCAGTGAACACAGTAGCCTCATCTCTGTATATCCTGATTTTTTAATGAAGTGGCTAGAAGAACGAACTATTGACATAGATATATAGATAGATAGATAGATAGATAGATAGATAGATAGATAGATAGATAGATAGATAGATAGATAGATAGATAGATAGATAGATAGATAGATAGATAGTATTTTTATCTTGTGTGAATAAGATTACCTACCATCTAAAATATTCAAGTGACCCAGAAGCCAATCCCAATTAACTATGATTAAAAACAAACCTGAGACAGTTGGCTCAAATCTATTTGGTCCTGTGGAAAAGAGCTTATTAAAAGAGAGATGTTTGGAAAAATCTTATCCAGCAGAGCTGGGTACACTTGATGCAGCATGAGCACAAATATTTCTTTATTTTTCTCTTCCTCTTTTTTTTTTGCTTCCTTTCTAGTTTGAAGCATGCTGTTTTGATTGCAATTGTTGTACATGAAGAAATTCAGCATTAAAGAATACTGACACAGTGATGTCCACTGTGGATAAGAGAAACGTTTATACTGTAAAGGGGGAGGGGGTTGGTTTTGCACAGTCTGCTGGGAGGGTCTTGTAAATATTTTTTTAAAAGCCTTGCACAAATGAAAGCAAACAAACAGCGACAACAATGACAAAAATAAAAAACCGTATTTTATCTTGTTGGTGTTAAGAGATGTTTCATTTACTGAGATTACCTGTATGTTGCAAAAAAAAAAAAAAAAATCCAGAGCGCAAACTGTACCATCTGGGTTTTTTTAATTAAAAAAACTTGGTGTGTTTGTCCTGTATTTAGAATTGTTATGACTATGCAGGAGCTATCCATGCTAGAGTGAGCATGTTTCAAATTATATTATAAAGCCAATACATCTTGGGAGAAAACAAAAATTATGTGTCTATCCTGGCAGACTGCACCAATTTGACTGAAAAATTATCAGAGTAATTAGATATGCCGATTCAAATAAATAAAAATAATCCAAGGTTTGTGACATTGTGCAGATGTGCACTTGCACACATGAAGCCACAGTCCTGAAACTCAGCATGTCCAGTTCACGGCAATAGGGTATGTGCCAGTGGAGGGCTTTCAGGATCCAGGTAGCCAATGGATATATTCAGGACATGTAACTGGTGCTACAAACTCCTGTGGACCATCTACTTTATAAAACAAAGACAAGGAAATCAGTGCAGTTTTCTGCATCGCTGAAGCTACAGGTCCCCCGCATGGTGCTGTTGCCCTAATAAATGACACTCTGGTCTTATGCACAAAGAATGTAGTCTGATGTCAAGCACCAAACCCTAGATTACTTTCTCATATTGTTAAATGACATGCTGCTCTCTGGCAAATGACTAAAAACAACAGCTGTTTTTTATGATATAAGTGGTCTGAAACATATAAGCAAACCCATGAATTCCTGCCATTTTCAACACACACACATACAATACCTGTATGTATGTACCACATAATCTGAATTTCCCTGCAATACATCTCAGTGAGTCCACCTAGTTTACAACTTTAAAATGTTTGTGAAACATTTGTCTGTATACATTTTATATTTTGTACATTTTTGATGTAACATATCATGTAAATAGACAGAAACAGTGAGATAAATCATCTGAAAAGTTTTGTAGTCTTTGTAAAGCCCTAATAATAAGTATTTGGTGTCATCAGACTTAACTGGATGATGTATTTTCTATTGATTTATTGTTCTTCTAGCTTGTAAACCAGCTTGCACATATTTTTTGCAAGTGTGCACACTGTATCTGTCTAAATTATTACTTTGCCATTAAAGTGGAATTATTTATTGACAACTGAGTCTCTTGTCTTTGCACTCAAGATAATAGTGTGAGTAGATAGAATGTGTGTCTTATTGTGGCTTTAGAAACAGCGAAGCCCAATACTGATTATAAGGACAAACAAATGTTATCCTTCTTCAAAAACTGTTTCCATGACAAAACCCCTTTTCTTGTGTAATAATACTAAATTAAAAACTCTTTTGGGAGCAAAACAATATACATATTGTATATATTTCAGGTATCCTGGTCCCAAGCTGTATAGAGCTTCGTACATCAAAACCAGCACCTTGAACTTGGCCCAGTAGCTAATGGGCAGCCAGTGCAATTCTTTCAGCAGGGGGGGTGAAATGTTGGTGATTCTCTGCCCCAGTCAGCAGTTGCGCCACTGCATTTTGTACCTGCTGCAGCTTCCGGATCAACCTCAAGGGTAGCCCCACATAGAGTGCAGTACAGTAACTCACCCTGGAGGTTACCAGTGCATGGACAACAGTGGTTAGGCTATTTGGGTCCAGAAACAGCTGTAGCTGTTTTACACCAAAGCTGGTAAAAGGCACTCCTAGCCACAGAGGTCACCTGGGCCTCTAGCAACAAGGATGGATCCAGGAGCATCCCCCAGACTATGGACCTGCTTTTTCAGAGGGAGTACGAACCCATCCAAAACAGGTAACTGACCAATTACCCAAACTTGGGAACCACCAACCCACAGTGACTCCGTCTTGCTAGGATTCAGACTCAGTTTATTGGCCCTCATCCAGCCCACCACTGAGTCCAGGAAGCAGTCCAGGGCTTGCATGGCCTCTCCTGATTCAGATGTTACAGAGAAATAGAGCTGGGTATCATCAGCATACTGCTGACACCTTGCCCCAAATCTCCTGATCACCGCTGCCAAGGACTTCATATAGTTAAACAGCATCAGGGACAAGATGATACCCTGCGGCACCCTACAGCACAACTGCCAGGGGTCCGAAAGACAATCACCCAATGCTATTCCCTGAAAATGACCCTGGAGGTAGGATCAGAACCACTGCAAAACACCACCTCCAATATCCATCTTGCTAAGTTGGCTCAGAAAGATACCATGGTCAATGATATCAAAAGCTGCTGAGAGATCAAGTAAGAATAACAACGTTGCTCTCCCCTGGCCTTCTCCTGATAAAGATCATCCATCAGGGCAACCAAGGCTAATTCAGTCCCATAACCAGGCCTGAACCCAGACTGGAATGGGTCAAGATAATCTGTTTCATCCAAGAGTACTTGCAATTGCTGCACCACAACCCTCTCAATCACCTTCCCTAAGAAGCGGGTATTTGCGACCCAGCAGTAGTTGTCACAATCCAATGGGGTCAAAACTGATCAGATCACCGCCTCTTTCAGGGTGGCTGGGACCACTCCCTCTTGCAAAGAAGAGTTGACCACACCCTGAATTCACTTGGTCATGTTATGTTATGTTATGTTAATGTTTATTTATACCCCGCCTTTTGGCCAAACGGCCCTCAAGGCGGCTTACAGAAAAAGTTAACACAAATATAAAAATACATCAACAAGGCAATAAAGCAATACATTGTACAAAAAATTAAATAGAATACCAAATAACATTAATTAAGAAAAAATATCCAGGAAAGGCATTCCATCTCGTCTGAACTTACAACTATTTCAAAGGGCGGTACACCAGTCCGAAACAGCGACGGCCTGTGGCTCAGGCCAGGAGTAGTGCAGCTGGGGGTCTCCGTCTGCATGCCCTGGCCCAGGACACCTTGCAGGCCAACCAACTGGTCTGGCCTGCGGGCCTTCCAACACTACAGCGGTAGCTCCCAGGCCTTGTAGTCTTGCAGCTCTTCCGGGGCGGTGGGTGCCACCATAAATTCCTCTTGGGCTGGCCGAACGACTCCCCGGCGGCGTCTGCGGATGGAGCGAATAGACCGGGTAGATGTAGACCTTGGTTGGCCAGTTGTCATCGGCTCGTTGTCATCGGCGGGCAGCCATGGGATCAAAGAAGCCACAGGCCACGGCACGGATGATGGTATAAATGGGGCTAAGATGGTGCGCAGGCGTGCCTGCTGGGGCGGCTTGCTCTTGCCATCGCAGTTGTAATAGTGTAGCGGGTGGTAGCAGAGTGGGTAGTCCAGGCAGGGCCGGTGCCCAAACTGCTGGTGGTATTCCCGGCAGGGCGGAAAGCACTCCTAAAATACCATCTTATCAGGAGGCCTGTTACAGGAGGCTTGCAGAACAGGAACATACTCAGCGCAGTCATACCCCCTCGACAAGCTTTAATAAGCCAAGAAGGACAAGGGTCGAGAGGACACGTTGCTGGTTGCATTGTCGCAAGCACCTTGTCCACATCATCAGGCTGCATCAACTGAAACTGATCCCAAGCAATTGCAGCACACATTGCACTGGGGACATCAGTAGATGTGGTTGGGGCATCAAGATTGCTACAGAGACAAGCAACTTTATCCTCAAAATACCTTGCAAACAATTCATAGTGGGCCTCTGAAGGGTCTAAAATTCCATTTCCTGGAGTTAATGTCAATAGACCCCTGACAATAAGAAAAAGCTCCACTGGACGGCTACTTGCAGATGTGATGGAGGCAGAGAAGTGAGTCTTCTTCACTGCCCTCATCTCCACATAGTAGGTGCAGTTATGAAGGTTTACTTGTGTCCAATCAGCCTCACAGCACGTCTTTTGCCACTTGCGCTCTAGCCGTCATCCAGCCTTTTCATTGCCCTTAATTTACTGGTGTACCAAGGTGCAAACTGGGCTCTACAATGTCAGAGAAAGCACTCAGGGGCAACCATGTTAACAGCCCAACGTGTCTCATTGTTCCACAGTGTGACAAGGGCTTCAACAGAGTCACCTGCTTTATCTACTGGGAATTCCCCCTTGGCATTCAGGAATCCAGTGGATTTGATTAGTCTTTGGGAGTAGACCATCTTAATCTGGCCACCACCCCTGCAGGGGAGAATTAGAACCATAACTCTAAATTTCACCAGGAAGTGGTCTGACCATGACAATGAGATGACATCCACCCCCTTATCTCCAGACCATGTAGAGGGTGTGCCCTGCCCTATGCGCCAGACTGGTGACAACTTGCGACAGCCTCATGGTCATCATGGAGGCCATGAAGTCCTGGGCCAGAACACTAGTGGCAGCCTCAGCATGGACACTGAAATCAGCTTGCACTATTGTTCAGGGCTCCTCCAATACCACAACCGAGATGCCCTCTGCCAGCTTGGTCAGAGAAGCTGCTGGGGAGCAGGGTGGACAGTACACCAGCAGCAACCCTAGGTTACTGCCTCTTTGGCCAGACCCTCACAGCTAGCTCCAAAACAGAGTGGTTTCCTGGGGACAGAGATTTATTTATTTATTTATTAGATTTTTATACCGCCCGACTAGCAATAGCTCTCTGGGCGGTGTACAACAGAAAATATTACAAAAACGTATGTGAATGTTCTATGGACTACAGCAACCCCTTCCCCCGCTGTCCATGCAGCCTGTGCTTGCGCTTTACCGAGTATCCAGGTGGGCAGAGCTGGGTCAGATCAACTCCTCCCAACTTGCCCACCCAGGTCTCAGCAATGCACGCCAAATCGCACCCTCATCTATGATCTACCGATCTGCCATTAAACAACAGCACACACAGGCCAGTGGGCACAGCAGATGAGCAACCAGGAACCTGTCCATGGGAAGAATGGGAGCAAGAAACAAGCCTTGCTCTTGTCTTCTATGGTAGCCCATCATCTCACCCATAACTATAGCTCCCGCTACCCATGATCACTGAAATTGGGGTGGCATCACCCATGTCCCTCCTTTCCAAGACTCCTTCTGAACTGAACCAAATTCCCCATCCCTACCCCTGTGATTCATTTGCACATATTGAATCCTCAAACTCTGTCATCACATGGGCCCTACATGTTGTACTGTGCCTAACTGTGCGGATCCAGAAAGCTCCTAATGTGTTCATTACTTCATCTCCACCAAATTGTAGACTGCTTTTGGCATTTGGGTGAATTAAAATACAAAGGCAGGGGAGAGAGGGAAGAACTGATGTGTTAAGTTGTATTAACCTACATGGGTGAAGGGGTTGTTTGCTGAAAAATAGTTAAGACAAACATTGGGTGTGTGTGAAGCAAGTCAAAATTTAAGCAATTGAAAATGCCGTAAGTGGAGTAAAACCTATTTATACAAGCTTTTTTCCATTGCTGTGAAACTCATTCTATTTGAAAAAGTGGTTACTACAGTAAGGACGTACTTCCTCAAATCATGTTTAAACGGTAAAATTATTCAGCATGCTTATAAATAATGTGCTTGATTGAATCTCTTCACCCATTTATATTTTGCTGGGCAAAATGAGGAGGAGGCATAGCTGCATGCTACTATTTAGGCAGCTAATTAATTATTAATTTAATAAGGACATTATTTTCAAGAGTGAGCTTCCATATGAGTTTGGCTGTTCTGACTGTTTTCAAAATCACTCTTTGTTTGATGTGTGGCTGGAGATTCTGGTGCTTAAAATAGTACTTTTTGCATTCTAGCTTAATCAGATATAATTCAAGCTTTTTTATATTTTTAAATGAAATGCAAAAATCTTACCCATCCTCTCTGCTCTCCCAATATCTCTGTTAAAAACATGTCAGTGTAAATTCAGCTTTAGCAGAAAGAAGATTATTCAATAATATTTAGCACATTGCAAATTTTGACAAAGATCTAGTGAAGGACATGCTGCATATTGATTTAGAGAGCAATCCACATGGCAAGCCCAACAGACGGAGAACTGGCAGAAGCCTGTGGTAGCCTTGAAAATGGGGCATGGTGGGGGAGGAACTGCAGGGGGGCCTTAAACAGCATCCTAGTCCCCTTCCGAGTGTTCCCTTGGGTCCCAATCCACAGGAGAATTCCACCAGCAGAAAGGTTGGTGGAGGAAAACAATTCCATTGGTGCTCTATAGGGACCGCTTACTCCCCAGTAAGGCTATTCATAGGAGCCAGGTCTTCCCTTCCGGCTCCCACACACAGCTCCTGACGGGGCCTGCATTCAGTCAGGCTGGCAGCTTCCAAGCAACAAGTGGCTGCCCCAGAGCCACCGTCTCCTCCTCCTCCAGCCCCCCTGCTTCTGGCTACCCCTGAGTTGGACTGCTCTGCCCATAAAGACTTAAATTCTCCTCTTGCAGAACCCTAAGATACTTCTTATAAGAAGTATATGCTATGATCCATCCCATATATATAAGCCTCTTATTTAATAGCAAAGGATAAAGCTGACCCTTCATTATTTTCAGAATGACATCAAGCTTCTGTAATGTTTACTTCACATATTTCTTATTAATTCAGAGAGACATGATTCAGTCTTGAGCTTACATCTCTGGTTTATTGTTCTATTTTCCTGGGAAGTAGTCTGTTGGTGCTGATTGCCACATAGAAGAATTGCCAGAAATGTTTCTACTTTTACATTGGCCTTTCCCCATGTCATAGTGTGCGTGCACAAAGGAAGCCACCAGCTGCTCCCGCACCACTGTCGGTGTGGCATGGATTCGTACAGGATATTGTTGATATGGTGCAAAACTTGCATGGGGTATACTATGACTAGCATGGCGTTTTCTGTGACAAACCCTAATCCCCAGAGTTCTTGCTGGGTGTCTGCTTGCCAAGCTTCACTACATACTCATCCCCACCTGATCAATTGCCTTTCTGGTCATACCAGGGCAAGTGCTCCTCAGATGCTGATCCAGAATGCCTTTGCATTGCTTTGTACGCTTTCTTTGCAAGTGTGCATTGTGGTCACTTCCTACTAAATGCAGTAAGGCTGAACTGAGTCTGGTTCAGTCACTCTGACCAAGCAGCCTCACCATGGCTTTCTTTCTTCCCTCTCCTAAGACTGGGGAAGTGACATTGGTCAAGATGTTCCTGTGGCCATCAGGACTTTGTGTAAGGAAGAGGAGTTGTTTTACAAATATTTTATTGAGCACAACTACTGCTCTAGTGTGGTTAAAATGTGGTGATTGTTTGATGGCACTTTTTCCAAACATGTGGACCATTCCTCTTAGTTTGATTTACTCTCAAGCACAAGTTGGAGCCAATATATGAATATGAGTTCAGCCAGAGGCCTCCCCTTGCTAGCTGTGGGATTACAAAGAGTTATTTGCCTTCTGTAGTTGCCTTCTGCCAATTATACCAAAAGCCACTGTTTAGATCACCTCACAGCCAACAAATGCATCCAGTTTTGCATGCATGAGCTATAGCAGCTATCATGAATGAAAATATATCTTACTTATTAGTCCTCATGCTTTCTCACAGGCATTACAGTACACGATTTAATTGCCAAATTGCCTTTGTGTGACTGTGTCAACACTGTCAGTTATTTGCCTTTGTCTGGATGTGTGACTGATGACTCCCAGGTCTGCAGTGACACATATTGGTCGTTGGAGGCTCTGGATAATGACAGTATATTTCCCCGAAAACAGGTTTGCCATTGTTTCTGGTTCTCAAAACTGCTTCTTATGCCATAATTAAATAAACATAGATCCTTAGAGGGTGGCTTATTTTCCTTGATAACTGAATAATATCATTCAAATTAAATGTTGCTACCATGAAGTTAGCTTGTGCTGCAGCTATGAATGCACTTTTACCATACAAATGGGTTTCTATATAATAATACCACCAGCAGAAAATGGAATCTGTCATAAAAGATAAATTATGCAAGGACTGGTCCATGTGGGATGTTTAGTGCATTAAATTGCTTTTTGTTTGTTCTTCATTCAAGTACATTCTTAAATAAACATTGATAAATAGTATTGAGTGATCAAATTGTTACCAAGAGCAACCTTTTACCAGCACTCTGGTTTATTAAGCAACATAATATTTAGACTGCCTTATGGCTGTGTGTTTCCTTCACCTTTAACGCTTGCTTCAGTTAGATCTGATTTATGAAAGGGAAATATACCAGTATAATTTAATGAAAAACCTAAAAATAAAGAAGGAACTGTAAACACTATAGAAGAAAAAGAAATATGGCCACGTGGGCATCCTCTGGCCCTTTGGGAAGCTTGTCTTGCCACTTGAGATGATAGATCAGGAGTGGAGAATCTTTTCCAGCCCAAGGGACACAGGCGCTTCTAAGCAATCTTCCAAGGGCCACGTAAGAGTGGTGGGTGAGGTCAGAGGCAAAAGCGGATGGAGCAAGGAATGTGAATTTTACCTTTGTACACTAGGCTAGTTTCTACACACACTCACACACCCCTCTCTAGCCTCCCTCCAGGCAAGCAAGAGTTGTCGTCAGAGTTCAAAAGACACATTCCAGCCAGGCATAAAAGCGTGGAGGCAGACTAGTGAGGGCTGTGGCTTGGGAAGAGTTCCAAGGAGCAGATACGGAGCCCTGGAGTCTACAAAAAGTAATCCTCTCCCTGAAGCCCAGCTGAGTTCCTAAAGAGGCATTATCCTGGGGTGCAGTGAGCAGATTAAACATTTCTTGTAAGAAAGAATCCATCAGAATAAGCTAGCTCTTGAAAGTACTATTCAAGATGACTGCTGCAAGACTAATTGTTTATTCCGTTCAAGCTGCTATTTGTCATGTTTTGCATATCTTCAATATGCTTTTGTAGCCAAAGTTTTTATAATGTTAATTGATTCTGTTATGTACACCAATAAAATTTGCATTCAAAGTATTTATTAGCTTTAATTGTTGTTTAGGAAAACAACTGCATTCTTTGCAGAAGAAAAGGCCAAGAATTAAAGTTGTAGAAGCTAATCCATATTTTTAAGTCTCTGCATCCACATAGGGATGGATCAGCCTATTTCCAGTCCATGTCGTTTTTGCATGTTCATTCCATCCTGTTTCCACATCAGTCTGTGCGTTTTTTTAAGGTGCATGAGAATGTGCATTATTTTTGAACATACTTTTGCACACAATACACATTTTTGTACATATTTTACCCTATTAGGTATTTTACTCTAAAATTCACATAATGCATTTTGGAGCCAAGAAGTGCACCACAAAATTCAGAGAAGTGTGAAAAGTGAAGGATGTCTGAACCACATATTAAGGAACATAAGAAGAGCCATGCTGGATCAGGTCAAATACCCATCTAGTCTAGCATCCTGTTCTCACAGTGGCCAAACAGAGGCCCATAAGAAGCCTGATTATTCAGACGTTACTGAAATCAAACTTCTTGTCCCAACATGAAGTTCTCATTTATTTAGTTAGTTATTAGATTTATATTCCGCCCTTCCTCCCAGTAGGAGCCCAGGGCGGCAAACAAAAGCACTAAATAAAATAAGCACTAAATAAAAGCACCACAGTGTGGTGTAGCAGTTAGAGTGTTAGACTAGGACCTGGGAGACCAGGGTTCAAATCCCCACTCAGCCATGAAGCACACTGGGTGATCTTGGGCCAGTCACTGCCTCTCAGCCTAACTTACCTCTCAGGGTTGTTGTGGGGGTTAAATTAGGAGGGCGAGAACCATGTTCGCCACTTTGAGCTCCTTGGAGGAAAAGTGGGATATAAATACAATAATAAAATAAATAAAAACACTTCAAAGCATCATAAAAGCAGACTTTAAAATATATTGAAACAAAACATTTTTAAAAACATTTTTAAACTTTAAAAAATCTTTTTTTAAAAAAGCTTTAAAAACATATTACAAAGCAACTTTACCCTCACAGTGCCTTGCAAACAATTCACAGTGGGCCTCCAAAGAGGGCAATACAGCAAAGCTCCACTGGATGGCTACTTCAGGATGTGATAGCGGCAGAGAAGTGGACCTTCTTTACTGCCGCACAGTAGGCATGGTTATGATGTTTTACTCATGCCCAATCAGCCTCACAGCACATCTTTCACCATTTGTGCTCTAGCCATCATCCCGCCTGTTTCGTTGCCCTTAATTCACTGGTGTACCAAGGTACAAACCAAGCTCCACAATGCAAGAGAGGGTGCTCAGGAGCAACCATGTCAAGAGCACGACGTGCCTCACTGTTCCACAGTGTGAGAAGGGCTTCAGCAGGGTCACCTGCTCTATCTACTGGGAACTCCCCCAGGGCATTCAGGGATCCTGTGGATTCCATTAGTCTCTGAGGACGAACCCTCTTAATCTGTCCACCACCATTGCAGGGGAGGATAGGAGCCATAAGTCTAAACTTCACAAGGAAGAGGTCTGACCATGACAATGGGGTGACA
The DNA here is from genome assembly GCF_030035675.1 of Rhineura floridana. Taxonomy (NCBI): domain Eukaryota; kingdom Metazoa; phylum Chordata; class Lepidosauria; order Squamata; family Rhineuridae; genus Rhineura; species Rhineura floridana. The sequence continues at coordinate 67,053,283 of NC_084487.1, read as the reverse complement.
TCCACCCCCTATCTCCAGATCACCCTTTCCTCCATGTGGAGCAAAATCCAAGTCAAGGGTGTGCCCTGCCCTATGTGTCGGGCCGGTGACAACTTGAGACAGCCCTATGGTTGTCATGGAGTGCCATGAAGTCCCGAGCCAGAACACTAGAAGCAGCCTCGGCATGGACATTGACATCACCGAGGACTATAGTTCTGGGCTCTTCCAATACCACAGCTCATAAGGCCTCTGCCAGCTTGGTCAGAGAAGCTGCCGGGCAGCAGGGTGGCCAGTGGGCAAAGCAGATGAGCAACAAAGAACCCATCCATGAGAGGAGTGAGGAACAAGGCGTAGATAGCCTTGCCCTCATCTTCTATGGTAGTTCACCATCTCCTCATGGCTATACCTCCTTCTACCCATGATCACTGAAACTGGGGTGGCATCACCCATGTTCCTCCTTACTAAGACTCCTCCTGAACACCTGATATGGACTCAACAAGAGCCCACCAACAAAACTGACCTGAACCAGTTTTCCCAGTAGGCCTCTGAGAGAATTGGGAACAGTCAAATCCACTCAATATCTTTCACACAGCACACAACTACTCCTCACTGTATCACACCCAGGGAGGGCCAACCTTCTGCCAGCTGCAGACTCTCACTCTGAAGGCATCTGTCAACTTTCTCCTATCATTCAGTTCACTGCACAGGCTTTCACCCTGCACAGGAATTACATATGTGCCATACGCCCTCCCCACTACCAATCCCCTCTACATTGGTTTAAAAAAATAGAAGGGGGTAGTGCCCTTGCCCTCAGGAATCGCCAAGGGACTCCATCCTTTGGTGTCACCCTTTCGGTGGTGACCGTGCCAGCGGCAGACCCACTGCCCAAGGGCAGCTGGGCTTTTATGCCCCTTGACTCAACCAAAAGCTGATGCAAGAGGCTGCAAGATTGACTACAGCCTCTTTCTGGAGTCAGGAGTCAGACAGGGGGTCCCAGTCCTTGCAGCACTTACCAGGGACTTCAGCTATCTCAAGAGACAGCAACCCAGAGGAGTGAGCAGGCAAGCACCCAGATGCTCAGGTACTCACTCCCAGGGCAGGTCTTCTCCACTCTCCCAGTGCTGCAGCTGTTCTCATAACCCTGGTTAGACCTTTTAGCACAGGAGTGGGGAACCTGTGGCCCTCCAGATGTTGCTGGAATACAATTTCAATCCCTCCTGACTATTGGTCATGCTAGGTGGGGCTTATGCAAGTTGGAGTAGAACATTTGTAGGGCTACAGGTCCCCCACTCAGCTGTAAAACAAAACAGGTGCAAAATTAATCCCTTCCCTCCTTCTTCCCCTATACCCTACCCAAAATGTTTGGGGAGTGATAGTTCTTTTTCCCATGATGACTATGTCACCCATGGTGCTCTCCTTCTTCCCTCAACTGAACTACTGGAGACAGGGGAACTTAATATTAAAGCACATGACTATTACACACCTCTTTATCTATGCTCTGTGCACATGGGCTGGAAAGCCATGCTTGACCACAACTTCTCAATAGGCAATGAAATATATATAACAGTAGCACAAGTCTCTATCTATGCACAGTTGTGTGGTGGCAAGGTTTTCCACAGAGGCACTTTTAGTGCACCTGTGTAATAATATGACCCTTGATTTGGGATGCACACAGATGTTGCAACACCTGAGGTTTGTTTCAGTAAATTGGTGCATCAGAAGTTAAAATCATAGGGATAATTGTAAGGAGAAAATTTCAGAGATGCAGAGGGAAAGGTCTCAAATCACTGAATATAATTGCTACATACATAGAAGAGCTGTCAGTTCCAATTACTGTTTTGGTACATTTGTGAATCAAACAGTTAACTACTGAATAAGAGTCCAGCTACTTCTTAGCACTCTCCCACCCCTAAATAGAGGGGTGGGCATTAAAACAGTACTAAAAATATTGGAATTTTCCATTCCTTCTGATGCAGGGAATTCTAATCCTTGTTCAGGTTATTTCTGACATTCCTGTCAGGAAACATGTGGGGAATGCATCCTCTTGATTTTCTCAACTCTCTCTGTAAACATTCAGTGCTATTGCCCATTGCATCCTTCCCTGCCCCCTGAAAGGTTTGTGGACTGATTTGGTGGCACTGTTTTACAGTCGTTCCATTCCATGCATATTGGCCTGCTCTTCAAACGTAGCCCGAACTGGAACAGGAAGTTACTGTGTGGCATGTATTTTTGTGTCAAGGTAATTGTTCCCAAGGAAGGATACACCTGTTATACCAGCCATTCTTAGGGAAAGTGCTCCTTCCTACCTTTGAATGAAATAATAGCAGTGGTTGAGGGATCAACTGAAAGCCATTTACAGGTTCTAAACATATTCCAGATACATTCCAGATCAGAGCTTGGAAAAGTTACTTTTTAAAACTACAACTCCCATCAGCCCCAGCCAGCATGGCCACTGGATTGGACTGATGGGAGTTGTAGTTCAAAAAAGTAACTTTTCCAAGCTCTGTTCCAGATCTGCATCTTGTTTGGATTCAGATTGGAACAATATATGACAGCATTCAATATTTTCATACTAGTTGTAACTTCAGGTAAATGTTAGTCACTTTCCCCCTAATGTTTCATCAGGAGAAAGACAGCTAACAAAATAGCAGGCCCTGAGCTTGGATCATTCTGGCACACTGTTAAAGCATGCCTCTAACTTTAGTTTGCTTTGGAGGCAATATGCTTTGAAATAACTGGATAAGACATTTCCTCCTTGCCTGTAGGAGTCATGGAAGGCTAATCACCCATGTCTGCTGCTGTTAAGAGGCATGTGAGGAAATTTTTACAAAAAGGACACGCCTAGCCCTGTTTTGGGCAACAACATCCAGCTCTGAGAAACAGTCTTAGCAGCCAACTTTGTAATTAGCAAGCTCCATTTTTATGAGAAAATAGAGGCCACAGGACTACCAAGGAAACAAGCAACCTACTGCTCTCCTCTGGAGATGGCAAAAGAGGATTGGCAGGATTTAGAGAGCCTTTGGTGACTTTCTAGTTATTATGAAGACATGAATAGTGATCCTGCTAAAATTATTATCATAAGCTTTTGCTTGGATCATTGCTCTGCATGTCAATATCTGCACTAGATCCTGCAGCATGAAGCAAAGTAGGCGTACCCTGAGATAATCTCCATTTAGATGCCATTGCCATATGCCTCTGCAAGCAGGCAAGCAGCGCTCAATACAGACTGAATAGTACATCCGTGTAGACTGTAATCTATGCATACTTATGAAGGAGTAAATCCCAGTATGTGCATTGATAAACTGCTAAGTAAATAGATACATCAATAAAAGCAATCTTGATGTGATTGTATTCTTTATTGCATCTAGATACTTTTTCTTTGCTGTCTTGATGCCTACACACACTCCAGTGCATTGATAAACCAGCATAAACTTGACAGGATTCACCTTCACCTTCTTGAATCATGATTCTTTTCGCGTAATTTTTTACTGATATTTCCAGAATCAGCAACTCTGCTTGTGAATATGAACCTTACTCCCAACCCAAACCTGGATTAAAGCTGTTTTATGTACTTATGCAGTGGATACCCACTTTCCTCTGGTGATATTAAAGCAGTGGAGGGTGATGGCTCCAATGTCTGTGGGGCAATTAATCCACTCTAGGTTTTAGTCTAAACTTTCAAGAAATGATCCAAGGTGCTTTCCTCCAAAATTTGGACTAAAAGCCAGAGTGGATTCACTGCCCCACCAACATCAGAGCCACCAGCCTCCACTGTTTAAAATAACTAAATAGAGTGCGTATGACTGACCCTCAGATTTTTAAGATGTCACATGGCCTAATCCTTGGGACTTTCTTCTGGGAAGTTCTTCAGCATGTACCAATTTGAAGTTAATGGAACTTGCACAAGAGTTCACATGCTTTTCCACATCCCCAACACATTTCAAAAGGGTTTGTATAACAGAACTTCCCAGTGGATTGTGTTCATTGCTTACTCTGGTACTAATTAGTGTCAGCTAGAAGAGGTGATATAAACAGCTGGATGGGGATCACCAGCTCATTTTACATAGGTCACTGAACAGCCCTCACTCCTTAATGATGTTCAGTTACTGTGAATTTGTTAACCGAATCAGACAGAACAGAAAGGATTTGATGCCAAATATATTTTAGGTACGAGAGGAAAGATCTCTCAGGTGGGGAGTTAAACATATTAAAAATACTATTCAGCACATAGCATAACAGATGTCATGATTAAATATTCAGAATCAATAGAAAAACTGAAATAGTTCTGCAATACGAGAAAACAGAGAATGCTAAATGAGTGAAAAGGTAGGCATTAACTTTTTGCCCCCCATTCCTTCATCCTGTATGCTTGACAGTCTTAGGGCCCTTAGGAACATCTGGCTGTGCAGCTTTAAAAAAACACAGAGAGAAGAAGAATTGGCAGAGTTACGGATGTGTAATATTTTAATGCCAGAGGGGTAGATTTTTAACATTTGCCATCAAATGCTTCCCCTACATCATTTCCCCCCTTAAATATAAATTAAGATGACTTTAGTCTATTCACCTACATAGGTGTTCATTCCTAGAAATGCCTCTATCAATAATTGCTAGCCTCGGATTCACATCTGGGGTTTTCTGCCCTCTTAAGCTATTCAGACTGCAAACCTAGACACACAGTTACCTGGGAGTAAGTGTGTATAGGATTACAATGTCAGAGGCAGATGCAAAGGTGAAAGGAGACAATATTCTCTGACAAATCTTCCCATGTTTTCATTGTCCACCCCCCTTTCCAAAAAATCCTCTAAGATTGGTTCTTGCTTAGAATGGACCCTTTGTTGTAGGGTTGGGTTTTTCACATAAAAGCCTGTCAAACAGAGGTCTAAGGTTGCTACTGTAGCTCATTTGTAGACTACGGGCCTATAAGAGGAAGGCAAGATGCCACCTGACTCTCTCAGAAGTGGTGGCAGTTGTGCTTCCCCAAAGGCAAAAGGTGATGGAAGAAAATGGAAATGGAAAACCCAAAGCTGGTGCCAATGAATCACAGGTGTGCCTAGGGGTTTTTCCCTTCTCTGCAGTTCTTGAAATAGGCATGAGGGATTTCCCAACATAATTTTCTTATTTAACCCTTTCCTTGTCATTAACTTGCCCTCTCCACTGCCCTCTGTTTCATGAAGCCTCTGCTATTCAGTCCAGTTTGCTATGCCAACCTGACACTTTTCTGTCCGTCCTGTCTCTTCTCTCTGAGCCCTACATTTCCTTGATCTAGGCATGAGATTCTTCAGCAGCCAGCGTCTGTTTTAAAGAACAATAGTATATGAAGGAGGAACCAAAGAACATCTAAACCCAATCTATATTGTGGCGCCCCAGAGGGGCGTCACTACCGGGGTGCAGAGGGTGCAGCCCGCATCCGGGTGTCACCATGAGGGGGTAACACCCAGAGCCACCCTGCCCAACGCCATTGCCCAGCAAGGCTGCTCCAACTCCTCCTCGGAGGCGGGTGGCCGGGCGGGCGAGACCGGGAGCAGCGTCGGTGGGGCGAGGGAGGCACGCCGGCGTTCCCAGGCCTTCTCTGGCTGGGTGCCCCTCCACTGCGTGCCCTCCCAGGGGCATGGACGGGGTGGTTGGCCTCGAGTGCGCATGCGCACGTGCACACACACAACCCCAGCCACCTCATCCATGCCCCTGGGAGGGTATGCACCAGAGGTCCGCACCGGAGGTCCGCACCCCCCCGCACTCCCACTAGTGATGCCACTGGCACCTCTCTGGGGTCCCTGCACTTACCCAGGGTTTGGTTTCCTTGGAAAGAAGGTCAGCAGAGACTGTGGTGTCTTTATGAAATACGGTTTATTTATTACATACGTTCCAACCTGAGCTTAAGATGAAGGGGTTCAAGGCACCAGCAGTCCAATCGATCATGCATTTTCCATCAGACTTACAGGAGGTACCCTTAAGCCATGGCGCAGAGAGCCAGCCTCTCTGCCTTACTCTAGTCCTCAACCTTTCCTCTGACTCTACTAAAAACACAAGCCTCTCCTTGGCCTCTGGAATGGGGGGACTCTCCTGCAGAGTTTTCAATAACAATAGGATCTCCCTGGCTCATTTGCCAGTTAATGGGCACTTGATAGGCCCATTAACTCACCTGGCCACACTATTAGACTAACAAAGGGAGATCTGGCCAGCAGAGCAGATTTCTCACCTCCAGGTGCAGGGTTCCAAATCAGAGGCTGGAAGGGCACTCACAGAAATCATCCATCTCAACCCCAAACCCATAACAATATTAAGATTAAGGTCTGCTCTTGGCTTGAAATTGGTAATGTGCCTTCTGAAATCTATGGGATCTCAGCAGAATTCATTGTCAGCAGTGTGGGAGTTTTTACTATTTGATCCAGGTCAATCATCTCATTAAAAAACAAACTTTTCCCATTGCCTACAAGCAACAGTGCATGCATGCAAACTGCTTCTCTTGCTCTCCTCTGCCACATGCTTTTATACACCGTCTGCCTGCCCATCTGCTCAGACCACATTAACAAATCTGAATTCATCCCTACTTTTTAACTGATCAGAATATTCCAAAAGTGTGTAAAATGTCAAGATCATAGTCAAGTGGCACAGTGCTAGTTTAAATTATGGAATTACATATATAGCCATCTTACATTCCCTGAGTTTTGTGGAAATTGGATTGTCAATATGTTATTTCCAATCACATCGTTGCTGTGACTGCAAGAGCTCTTGTAATATGCCCTATGTGCATATTCTGAGACTCTTCATCAAGACTTCCTGGCTTGGATCTAACATTTGTATGATTTCTATGCCACTCATGCTTGCACTTCTAATAAAAGAGAAGGTATAGTCAATACAAAACTGCAACCTACCTATTCAGTCTAAAACTAGACCAGAAAATGAAACCAAATTAGTCTGTTCTCCACAGAGCCCACTGAATGTACCCTTGTGATTTATTTAGAAACTTCCCTGGACCATCCACAGTTCCCTCCGCTTCTGACTTTTCTACTATTTTGGAAACCAATGTTCAGTATAATTTACATTTTATGGGACATTACAAAGAAGGGCATTGATTGCCATTGACATAAATATCACAGCAGCACCTGAAAGCATTTTTTTCAGTCATTTATCTTGCAAGAGGGAGAAATGGCTAGTTTCAGAAGGAGAGTCTGAAAAATCTACTCTTTGAACATACCTGTCTGAGGTTTAATTTTCTAACACACCTCTAAAGTATGGCAGTAGTTTTTTTCTTGAGTTATCTGCAAGAATAGGTTCACTGCTACAAGATGTGAATCAAAAAAAGATTCAGCAAGTTCATAACAAATCAAGCTTCCACATACCGAGGCAACATACCCAGCATCTGGTGGCACACATCACAAGATGGCTGTCAGTGTCATGTCCTACCTGGGGGTTTCCTTGAAACACCATGTTGGAGTCATGGCTGGAAACAATGTGATTCCATGTTGGAAACGAGGATAGCCAATGTGGTGCCCTCTAGATGTTGTAAGACTGCAACTCCCACCAACTACCAGCCCCAGTCATATCGTAGGAATTGTAGCCTAACACCATCTGGATAACATCATGCTGGATACCCCCTGGTTACATACAGCTCCCATTAACCCTGACCATTGGGCATCCTGGCTGGAGCTGATAGGAGTTGTAGTCCAGTGGGTTTTTTTGTTGTTGTGATGTTGTCCAATACCACCCAATAGGCACCAGGTTGGGGAAGTCTGATATAAGGGCATATGCCTAGCGTTAGAGGTCTTGATAAAGTCATATAAGACACAAGGGGGGGGGAAACTAGGAAGAAAAGGTTAAAGGAAGAAATTAGGAAATAATAGGTATTTTGATGTTCCACAGGAAATAATAGGGTTTTCAAGAGCTGCTCTCCTTCTTCCTCACCTGAGTGACAGTTGCATTTGGAGGTAATTGCTGTGTTTTGGTAGTAGAGTGGTATTAGGGGGAAATCGCTTTTAGAAATGACTGGCTGTTATTTGGGTAAAGAGTGCAACCAGTGGTTTTTTTGTTGTTGTTGTTGCTGTACATTTCATTTTTAAAGGAGACAAATTTTGGGAAACTTTTATAGTTCTGTTTTCAGTGTGCACTTACGATTGGATTTCAAAACCCAATTGCTCCATTCAAAGGGGCTATTGTTCTATGCCTTGCACTGCTGCTAAATTTACTCTGATAAAGCAGGATGCTAGGAAGCATAACCTGATTCATTGTGTTTGTTTGTAAGGTGCTTCCTATGAAGGACAAGCAGCGCTGACCCAAGATGTTTTGCTGCTTCAGACAGAACAGCAAACCCCCCCCCCAAAAATCCACTGGTATATAGAGCCCAAGGCACCTTTCCCCAACAGTAAGAAGACAACAACAAAGCCCTTTCATGATTGTTGTGGAAATATGTATATATACACAGAATAACTCAGCAGTCTGGGTTTGCAGTGTGCCAATATGTGTATTTACCTAAGTAGCAGGTTTTTGCCCTGCATTTAGATCACTGAGACAAGACTTAGTAAAATAAGAAAAAGCTACTTTATTTATAGAAATACATAGCAAATAGGAAAGGCATACCTAGTTCTAACTAACTAAGTTGGTGGCGCAATGCACAGACTTGCGTACAGGCATACCCCGCTTAACGTCGCTTCACTTAATGTCGCCTTGCTATAACGCACATGCTCCATACGTCCCCATACCCAGCTTAATGTTCGCGCGCTTCGCAATAATGTACATTTTATTGGCATGACGCTGCTGCCATCTAGTGGTGATTGCGTGCAGTACAAGTGAAGACAATTGCTTCACTTAAAGTTTATTTTCGCTTAAAGTATACTCTCCGGTCCCACGTTCAAGCGGGGTATGCCTGTATTGCCCTCATGGCTCACGAGAGAGAACAGAGACAGAGATGTCTCTGTGATGTTCCTATATTAATGTATATATGGTAAGTGTTGGTTGTTTAGAAGATACATGGTAAGTGGAGTGAAAGAGGAGGGGGAGTGAATGGGCAGTAGAATGCTAGATGATTGGCTGAGTGTTTAAAATGGCTGAACGTATAAAAGGAAGAGTGAGAGTGGAATCTGGGGGGAGAAGAGAAAGAGTGGGTTGTTTGGTGGGTTTGAGAGAGTGGTTTGCCAGGAGAGAGTGGAGAAGGAGGGGGGTGGAGTTCGGATTAGTATTGAGTAAAACCATATGCTTATGTGCCTTAAGAAGAAATCTTGTTAATCTTGTTAGCTTTGTTATCTTTAATAAATACTTAATTTGGTTTACCAAAGGCCTGTTCCTTAGCTGGGGTTTCACAGACCAGAAGGGAGGGTGAGGTAAATACCAAGGCTGAAGGGAAACTGTAACAAATGGTGGCAGCGGTGAAGAGAATAACAATACCAGTATTCAGAGTCTCTAGGAATACTAGTATTAGGACGTGACTGGTGGTTGCCTAGCAGGGGGATCTGTTGAGATCTGTGCTAGAGCGGGGAGAGAAACAATAAAAAAGGACAGTCCGGACTGGTGGAGTCCCTGGTGGTGCCTAGTGACAGGCAGTAGCCACGCGCAGGTAGGAACCTGACAGGGAGAGCCACGGAAGGGCGTCACAGTCTCCTCTCTCCTTGAACAATTGAAGAAGATGACAAAGGAAGGAGGGGAAATAAGCTTCCCTGAGCATATAAGTCTACAATGGAAGGAAGTTAGGTAGAGAAAAGTACAGGTAAAGGTAGGCAAGCCTAACCAGCTGGAGGACTCTAACTATCTTTCTTCTGGAATACAAACAAAAGAACTCAAACAGGAGTTGCTCTTGCCCCGCTTCCAACAATGAACATCTACCTGAGGTGGCACCTTACTCTGCCTCATGAGACTATCAGGATGGTAAGGATGAGCAAATCTGTCAATTTCAGTTTCACTCAGTTTCTCATTTTTCCAGTCTCAAGTTCGGTTCTCTACATTTCCGCATGTTTGCATTTTTTAAAAAAAGTCCTCATCAAAATTCATAAGCATTTTTGTGCAAATTTATTCTAACATACACATTTTGCATGAAATTTTGCCCAATAAACACATTTGCAAAGCAATTTCTCCTTATATACTGTATTTTAGTATGCTGTTTTCACTAATATATGCATTTTATGTGCACTTTACCCAAGCATATGCATTTCTGTAGGCATTACTTCACTGGAGAACTGCACTGCAACATTCAGAGAAGTGCGAGTTTTGAAGAATGGCTGCGTTGTGGTTCTCATATTGTTGCAGGAAGTGCAACGCAAACAGATTCAATTTTAAATGTGAAGTGAATCAAATTTTGTCCCCATCCCTACTTGCTTGCCCAGTAGAATCAAACTGGCATCGTCTGTAGTGAGTTTTAGGCATTAGTTTAAGACCTGGTTATTTCACAAACTCTTTGTATGAAAGCGATTTCCCATTTATATAACCTTCTGTCAGGTGACCACAACTCTGTTTCTTTAATGTACTGTGTGTCGTTTCTAGTTGTTGTTTCGGTTTGAATAGAGATCTTGCATACTGCATAGATATATTTTCTACGAATTGGCAGTATAAAACTGAATAAATAATAATTATAATATAAAGTAGCTTTCTAGTACAAGAACAGGGAAGGAAAGAACCCATATTAAAAATCAGGAAAACAAAACAAAAAAGCTATTACTGTTCAATTAATATCGTTGTTTTCCATTTATTGCTATTTAATTCATTCTTATTAGCAAGGCTGCTACGATAGTAGTTCAGAGAACTTTCTCCCCCATCTCAGCAACAAATACATTATAAACTTTCAAATGATCACTGATATTGGTTCAAGCCAGAGAAACATTCCAAGTCATTACAACAAAAGCCCATGGCAGAGTTTATGAGAAATGTATCTATTGGACTCCACAATTTATGGAGAAAACCAAGTCTGTGATCATTGATTTTTTGTTGTTGGTGGTTTGGTAGCTAAGAACATTTCAAGGACAATATCTTTTAAGTTAAAGGTACAAGCTTCTGCTTCAGCTTCCTGTTCTTTTGTGAAAAGAAATACTTGAGAACTTCCCTGTCAATATTCTGGTATTCGTACTTTCTCTAAGATGTTGACCTACTTGAGGTGCTAGGCCTACTGCAGAAGCAGAAATGTAATAATTCTCTTAGAGATTCTTTTTAAATCCAATTTGGAACATGCCTTTCAGAGTATAGCTCAAGAGTTTTAGGGGCTTATGAATCTGAGCTCAAATGATAACTACCAACTATTTGTAGTGCTCAACAGGAAGTAAGAACAGAGATATCGTTATGAAGTGGCTTCACTAGTATGGTCACTGATCCGGTCTCTTCTCATCTGAATTGACTTTGCCACTTCATTTAAGTCATTTTCACATGTTAATTTATAGGAAAACAAAAATACCAGGAAAGGGTGTGCAGTATCTCGGCAGCGGAATCCTTCCCCAACTCACAGACAGTCATTAGAATATGTGCAAACTCACATATAGAGAGTTCTCCATGCATCCAGCTGTATGTGCTGGATTCTACATATTTTCTAGTAAATGCACATAGAGGAAGGGAAAATCCTGCTTCCCTCTGCCTCCAAAGCATATTCTTTTTGCCCTAGATTAAATATCTGAAAAGGGCTTTAGGATCTTGTATTTCACTTGCATTATTTCACACTAGGGTTGCCAGGTCAGAAGTATCCCAAACCCTGAGATTTCAGGGGCAGGCCCCTGTGATGTCAGGGGGTGGACCCTAGTGATGTGACGGGGCAGGCCTGAGTAGGGTTGCCAGGTCAGAAGCATCCCAAAACCTGAGATTTGAGGGGCGGGCTCTAGTGATATCATGGGGCGGGCCCTACTGATGTCATGGGGCGGGCCTGAGTGATGTCATGGGGCGGGCCCCAGTGATGTCACGGGGTGGGCCCCAGTGATGTCATTAAGAGTGATACATTAAGCATCAATCACAGTTACTTGGAGCATACAATTAAAAAAAATATCTGATTGGAAATTAAGATAGAAATCTTAGCTAAAAGATGGAGCCTGGGTAGGGAACATTTAATCTAGCTAGGGTTGCCATATTGCCCAGTTAGTCGGGTTTTACCTGGATTCTTTGCATGCCACCCAGCGCCCGGCTAGCCCCTTAGGTGGCCCAGATTCTCAGCTTTAATTTTTTTTAAAAAATAAGTTTCTAGGTGGTCCAGTTCTCAAGATATACATAAAAACATCAGCCGCCCCCACTGTTAAATCTTTCTTTAAACAGTACTGTATACAGTACTATAGCACTTCGTAGCTTAACCCCGCCCGTTCAGGATTGCAGCCAATCAGTGAAGCCAGGATTGTTTCAGTTTCATTGACCTAAGGCAGTGTCTAGAAAACAAAATGGTGGTTTCCCCCCCATTTATCTGAAAATCTCATAAATTGGGTAAGTATATACATTTCAGGTTTTTTTCCCTCTTGTGTGCAGGAGTCAGATCCTGGGCAGTGTTTTGAAAACCTTCCCAATACTTGCTTTTGTAAAAGCAATGCTAATCCCATATGCCCAGAGTAAATCCCATTGAATTCAATAGGACTTACTTTTGAGTAGACATGGTTATGAATGTGCTGAAAATCAATGGGACTTTGGAGTGAATGTAAAAAATAATTGTGTTTGTGTTCTAACTCTTTCTCTGCCCCCTCCAGTCCTATTTGAAAGCAAGTAGGCAGGGCTTACTTAGGTATTACAGTTTTTATTCTGTAGGAAACTAATACTGATTTTTTAAAACTAATACTGATTTTTCTGCAATGACCAACTGGTTTGACAATAAACTTTTATATGGGCTATATGTATTTATACATCTGCAGTGTGTGCGTGTATGGAGTCTTTCCAACAACCCTGTGAGGTAGGGTTGGAAACCAAGGCAGCTCACAACAAGAAATAAAGCCATTTAAAATCCAATAACCATAAAAACAAGTATAAACAATTGCAAAACAGCGTAAAGTGGCATGATTCGGAATTTTGGGTTGTGTGAATGAACTTGCTTATCACTTGAGGTTGCAGTTCTGCCCCTGTTTGAGTAAGCCCCACTGGGACTTGCTTCTGAATAAATAAACCTAGGATTGCACTATAAATATCTTTACAGTTTGTGTAAATAATAAATATATTTGATAGTCATGCTTATATAAATATTTCTTCATTTATCATATTTTTCATTTTTGGTTAGGAATCCTGACTGGTTGTGAGATGCTTAGTTTTCTGCCTTACTCATAGGAATCTTGCTGTGGTTGGTAGGGTATTGCATTTAAGAAATCATGGTACGAAATGGCCTGAATCAGTACAAGGCAGATTCCTTGGTTCCTAAAAGTGGGAAGAGACTCAAGGGCCACAGTGACTCCAACATTTATTTATTTTTATTTACAACATTTATATACCGCTTTATTGTAAAAAATCTCAAAGCGGTTTACAGAAAGAATTAAAACAATAAAATTATTGGCAAAAGCGTTAAGGACAGATACTTAAAAACATTCAAAATAATAAAACAAACAATGAGTTAAAAACAGATTTTAAAAAACAATAGCTTCCACATGCCTGGAGAGGCTTGCCTCAAGAAAAATGATTTTAGCAGGTGCTGAAAAGAGGCGTCTGCCTAATGCCAATAGGCAAGGAGTTCCAAAGCGTAGGTGCTGCCACTTAACAGGACTGATTTCTTACAAGAGCAGAACAAGTACTATGTGGCACCCATAACATGGAAAGCACAGCTTGAACTTGGCCTGGTAGCAAATCAGCAACCAATGCAGATTTCAGAGCAGAGGTATTATGTGCTGATAGGATCTCACTCATGTCAGCAATTGTGCTGCAACATTCTGCATTAACTGCAGTCCCCAGGTCAGGTTGTGCTGCATGGGGATTTCTGTGACCTTGGCTGACTGCTAGGATTTTTTTAGTTTGGGTTTTTGGTTATGAATCCTGACTGGTTGTGGGATGCTGAGTTTTCTGCCTTACTCATAGGAATCTTGTTGTGGTTGGTATGGTATTACATTTAGGAAAGTGATACTGCCTTTTGTGTTGTTGTTTTCCTATTTGCATTTCACTTATCTTTAACCTCACTCCGTTAAAGCCATAGAAGCAACAGCAGCATATGCAAGATAATTAACTCCCATTAGTGATAAGAGCAAGAATTTATAATTATTATTTCAATTAAAACAGGAGGCTTATCAATACTTTGAAGAGGACCAGATATTTATTTTCTTTCTGAGCCCAGGACTGGGTCTTTCATGATGCCCGGGGGGGGGAGCAGGAGAGTAGTTGATAAGACAGACATCCTGGCATTTGTAATCTAATTAGCAAGGTATGTGTGGGGTTGTTGAACACTTCCAGGCCCAGTTTCATTTTGAGTATGGAGATGAAACCTGTGTAGATATGGTTGATCAAAGGGAGAAGAAATTTTGAGTTAAGCAAAGCTCTGCTTTTATAAAACCTAAGAAACATACAGATACTTTGAATGTCTGAGTGCCTGCACCAGTGGAATACTGGAGGAACTTGTAAAACTTGATGCAACAGTATTTAGAACTGAGCATGTGGTGTGAAAGACTCCTTTTTCTAACATTTTGGCTTCTTGTTTTTCTCCACCCACCACATCTTTGAAATATATCGTATATAGTTAACTGTACTGCTGCCCTGACTTAATGTTTGTTGCTATTTTGTGTTTTTATTATGTTTTTATATTGATTGTGTATTTTTATTGTTTTTATTATATTTGTAAGCTGTGCTGAGCTCTGTTTTTAACAGCAGAAGGGCAGGATATAAATCCTCTTAATCAATCAATAAATACTCCATAGTGTTGGAAATTAGAGTCTAGGCATTTAAGGCTGAAAATGTTGCTTTTAAAAAAAAAGATTTCACACATCTTTCTCCAGTTTTTGGTGGTAATTCCTAGGCACAAAAACAAAACAACTGGCCAATCCAAATATTAATATGCAAATATTTGCATAATTTGCATAATATGCAAATTAGCACACCCAGATTTGTGGGACTGGAATATGGCAACCCTAAATCTAGCCTACTTGCTTTCAGCAAGAAGGGTTAAGTGCCTTCAGGCCAGGGCAGTCACCAGAAGGCCACAGCAGAGACAAAGGAGCCTAGTGTTGTAGAGATGTTAGATGGGAGCTTTGGGGAGTAAAGATGGAGGCTCCTGAAGGCTGCAATTCTAAACACACTTACTAAGGGATTAAGCCCCATACAACTCAACAGGACTGACTTCTAAGTAGATATAGTTTGGACTGTGCTGTTGGTAAACCTTGACTAGGGTTCTTCTGCAAAGACATCCATATCCAAGCAGGGTTGGCAACCCCCTGCCTGAAATACCCTGCCCTTTTAACATGGCTTCTCCAAACTTTTTTACAGATTTGACCCTTTACTTCAGAAAGAGGTCTGAGAAATGAGTAAGAGTAAGAAGTATCTTTTAAAATTGTTCTTTTCAATTCACTCTTGAATGAACATCATACCTAGGGCAGATCCACACCATTACTTTAAAGCACATTCAACACCTATTTGAAGCACATGAATCCCACCACAGAATCATGGGAACTGCAGTTTGTTAAGAGTGGTGAGAACTATAACTGTGAGGGGGAAATGACACTTCCCAGAATTCTTTAGGGGAAGTCATGCGCTTTAAATGCAAGTTGGATGTGCTTTACACGTATTGTGTGAATCCACTTAATAAATTTTGCCTGCATGTAAATTGTTTTAATTAATTTTTCAAAATGGAAATGAGCTATAAACTGTAGTGGGTGACCATGGGCTACTCACCATCTCTCAGCCTATCTACCCCTCAGGATGAAAACAATGGAGAACCATGACTACCCCCAAGGCATACTTAAAATGTAAAGGAAGTATTGTACAACCATAGTATGAAATCGGATACTTATAGGGACACAGCATGACAAAACTGGGTGGAAGTAACGAGTGGGGTATCACAGGGCTCAGTCCTGGGCCCAATGCTCTTCAATATTTTTATTAACGACTTGGATGAGGAGGTACAGAGCATGCTTATCAAATCTGCAGATAAAACAAAACTGGGGGGCACAGCTAATACCGTGGAAGACAGAAAGAAAATTCAAAGGGACCTTGATAGGCTGGAGCATTGGGCTTAAAATAACAGAATGAAATTCAACAGGGATAAATGCAAAGTTCTACACTTAGGAAAAAGAAACCAAATGCACAGTTATAAGATGGGGGATACTTGGCTCAGCAGTACGACATGTGAGAAGGATCTTGGAATTGTCGTTGATCACAAGCTGAATATGAGCCAACAGTGTGATGTGGCTGCAAAAAAGGCAAATGCTATATTAGGCTGCATTAACAGAAGTATAGTTTCCAAATCATGTGAAGTATTACTTCCCCTCTATTCAGCACTGATTAGGCCTCATCTTGAAAACTGCATCCAGTTCTGGTCTCTGCACTTTAAGAAGGATGCAGACAAACTGGAACAGGTTCAGAGGAGGGCAACAAGGATGATCAGGGGACTGGAAACAAAGCCGTATGAGGAGAGACTGAAAGAACTGGGCATGTTTAGCCTGGAGAAAAGACTGAGGGGAGATATGATAGCACTGTTCAAGTACTTGAAAGGTTGCCACACAGAGGAGGGCCGAGATCTCTTCTTGATCGTCCCAGAGTGCAGGACACAGAATAATGGGCTCAAGTTACAAGAAGCCAGATTTCGACTGGACATCAGGAAAAGCTTCCTAACTGTTAGAGCCATACGACAATGGAACCAATTACTAGAGAGGTAGTGGGCTCTCCAACACTGGAGGCATTCAAGAGGCAGCTGGACAGGCATCTGTTGGGAATGCTTTGATTTGGATTCCTGCATTGAGCAGGGGGTTGGACTTGATGGCCTTATAGGCCCCTTCCAACTCTACTATTCTATGAAAATATTTATATAAGCATGACTATCAAATATGTTTATTATTTATACAACCTGCAAAGATATTTATAGTGCAATCCTATGTTTGTTTACTCAGAAGCAAGTCCCAATGTATTCAATGGGGCTTACTCAACCAGGGAAAACTGTACCCTGAAGTGATAAGGAACTTGTTCTTTTAACAAGTCTTTTAAGTTGAGACCTTACCCCAGTCTACGTCTGTGTTGGAATTGCTTTTTAATATGTTTTTAAACCTTTTCTTAAAAAAAATGTTTTTAAAGCTTTTTAAAATGTTTTTAAAGATGTTTTGTTTTAATATATTTTAAAGTCTGTTTTTATGATTTTTAAAGTGTTTTTAGTGCTTTTGTTTGCCGCCCTGGGCTCCTACTGGGAGGAAGGGCGGGATATAAATCAAATAATAAAAAAGTAAAAACAAATAAATAAACTTCATTCATTTTTTTAAAAAATCAGTATTAGTTTCCTACATAATAATACATAATAATACTGTGATAAACCCTGCCTAATTTCTTTAAAAATAGGGTTGGAGGGAGAAAGATTTACAACACAAACACAAGTCTGCACTATGTTTACTCAAAAGTCCCATTAATTTACAGCACAATCCTAACCATGTCTACTCAAAAGTAAGTCCTAATGCAGTTTCATGGGGTTTACTCCAGGTACATGCTTTACTCCCAGAAATTGCTTTACTCCCAGAAAAGCAGATATTGGATTAAATACTTTCATATTTCATAGCCCAGGGTCTGACTCTTGGACAGAAGAGGGAAAAAAACATTAGGCCATATTACTTACGCAAACTGCAAAAATCTTAAAGCCACAATTTTCTGACGTTGAACCTAGGCATGCCTGGATCAACAAGTCACAACCCTGGCTTCATTGGCTACAATCCTGAAATGGCGGGGTTACAGCCAGAGCTTTGAAAAGTTACTTTTTAAAACTACAACTCCCATCAGCCCCAGCCAGCATGGCCACTGGATTGGGCTGATGGGAGTTGTAGCTAGAGCAAGGATCTGTAAAAAACAGTCGTGCGGGGGGGGCAGTTGACGTTTTGGTGTATATCTCGGGAACTAGACCACCTAGAAACTTAATTTTTTTAAAAAATTGAAGCTAGAGTCCGGAGATTAAGAGGTGCTAGCTGGAGAGCTGGAGGACCCCCCCCAAAACCGGAGACTCCAGCCGAAAACCGGAGATTAGACAACATGGAGGCAATTGTGGCCGGAGGTGAGAAAAGCAAGGGCGGGGCCGGAGACTCCATCCGTTTGCCGGAGATCTGGCATCCCTAGGCCTGAGTGATGTCACAGGGGTGGGCCCAAGTGATGTTATTAAGCATGATACATTAATCATCAACCAGGGTTTAAGTGCCCTCAGGCTACACCAATCACCAGAAGTAGTAAGAAAGCCTAGTGTTGTGGAGAGGATTATATGGGAGCACTCAGGAGTAAAGATGGATGCCCCTGAAGGCTGCAATTCTAAACACACTTACTAAGGGACTAAGCCCCATAGAACTTAACGGGACTTACTTCTTAGATAAAGTTAGGACTGTGCTGTTGGTAAAGCTTGACTAGGGATCCTCTTCAAAAATATCCATATCCAAGTAGGGTTAGCAACCCCCTGGCTGGAATGCCCTGCCCTACCTTTTGACATGGCTGCTCCAAACATTTTTACAGATTTGACCCTTCACTTCAGAAAGAAGTCTGAGAAATGAGTAAAAGAAGATTCTCTACCATTTTCTGTCTCCCCTGTGGGCTGCTATAAACTCACTTTGACAGCCAACACAATTCCAGTGAGTAATAATTGACAGAGAAAAAACACACTTGGTTTGGTCTACCTTCACAGGAAGCAGCTTGGGAACAACAACAATTGCAGTCACACTTCCCAGTGTGTGAATTCTCTTTTACCACTATTGGACAAGAAACAAACCTTCATGCAACCATGGAACGCATGGAACTACTGTTGTTGCTTCTATGGATGTAAGGGAGTGAGGTTAAAGGTAAATGAAATGCAAATAGAGAAAGAAAAACAAAAGATAGTAATGATTTCCTAAATGCAATACCATACCAATCACAACAAGATTCCTATGAGTAAGGCAGAAAACTCAGCATCCCACAACCAGTCAGGATTCCTAACCAAAAACCAAAACTAAAAAAAATCCTGGCAGCCAGTCAGCCAAGTAACAGAAATCCCCATGCAGCACAATCTGATGTGGGGGCTGCAGTTAGTGCAGAATGCTGTGACACAATTGCTGACATCAGTGGGACCCTATCAGCACATAATACCTCTGCTCTGAAATCTGCACTGGTTGTTGATTTGGTACAAGGCCAAGTTCAAGGTGTGCTTTCCATGTTATGGGTGCCATATAGTACTTGTTCTGCTAATGTGAGAAATCAGTCCTTTAGTGTGGCAGCACCTGCACTTTGGAACTCTCTGCCTATTGACATTAGGCAGATGCCTTCATTGTGCTCTTTTCATTACCTGCTAAAAACATTTTTGTTCAGGCAAGCCTACCCAGGCATGTAGAAGCTATTATGTTTTTTTATCTGTTTTTAACTCATTGTTGGTTTTATTATTTTGAATGTTTTTAACTGTTTTTGGCAATAATTTTATTGTTTTAATTCCTGCTGTAAACTGCTTTGAGGTTCTTTACAATATATAAATGTACTGATATACATCAGCTAGTACTGATAACATGAACTAGTGTTGGGTCTCCAAGATTCCAAGCAATAGTCTTTTCTAGAGATTGGATTTTGGACCTTTGCATACAAAGCATGCGCCCTACCACTGAGCTATAGTCCTTCCCATTTAAAATTGTTCTTTTCAATTCACTAATGAATGCACATCATACCTAGGGCAGATCCACACCATTCATTTAAAGCACATTCAACACACATTTGAAGCACGTGAATCCCACCACAGAATCATGGGAACTATAGTTTGTTAAGGGTGATGGGAACTATAACTGTGAGGGGGAACTACATTTCCCAGGATTCTTTAGGGAAAGCCATGTGCTTTAAATGCGAGTTGGATGTGTTTTAAATGTATTGTATGGATCTACTTAATAAACTTTGCCTGTATGTAAATCATTTTAATTATTATTTTTAATGGAAATGAGCTATAACGTTTACTGGGTGACCATGGGCTATTCACCATGTCTCAGCCTAATCTGCCCCTCAGGATGAAAACAACAGAGGGTAACCATGACCATCCCAAGGAAGAAGGGCATACTTAAGATGTAGAGGAAATAATCATGTACAATCATAGTGTGAAATCAGATGATTATCGGGGCATAGTATGAAGAAATATTTATATAAGCATGACTGTCAAAGATGTTTACACAAACACAATTCTTTGCTATGTTCATTCAAAAGTCCCATTAATTGACAGCACAATCCTAACCATGCTTATTCAAAACTAAGTCCTACTGAATTCAACAGGGTTTACTCTGGGTATGTGGGATTAGCATTGTAGCTTTATTCCCAGAAAAGCGAGTATTAGATTAAATCTTCATATTGGGAAGGTTTTCAAAACACTGCCCTCTTCAACAGCCCAGGAAAATTTAAACTTGTTTGACAAAGAGAAAAAGATGGGAAGCTATATACTAACTCAATTTATGAGATTTTCGGATAAACTGGAAAAAACAACAGTTTTCTGACCTTGCAATGAGGTCTAACTACAGCCTGGAGATCAACAAATCACAATCCTGACTTCACTTATTGGCTACAAACCTGAAAAGGCAGGGTTAGAGCAACCAGCTACGAGCTCATTAAACAGAAGCTGTGGGGGGTGGCGGCTGATGTTTTGATGTATATCTCTTGAACCAGACCACCTAGAAACTTAATTTTTTAAAAAACAAAAGCTGAGAGTCCAGAGATTAAGATGACTCACCCAGAGACCTGGAGAGGGCCCCAAAAATCCAGAGTCTCTGGGTGAAAACTGGAGGCCCGGCAACCCTATTTCACATAGAATTTCCTGGGACGATGAAGTTTCCTCCTAACCTAAGGCTATGAGACAGAAACAGGATAAGTTCCAAAAAAACTGAATGTATTATGTATTACATTAAATGTATTAAAACAATAAAGTTTTGAATTAATTATGTCCATATAACTTGTGATGTTTTTCATGCATTTCCAGTAAATCTTTTATCAGATAAGGGAAATCTGAGATGGGATCTCCCTCTTTAATGCAAATTTAGAATGCCTGAGAAAAGTTGTAAAGCAACATAATTCCAATATGTATCAAGACAATTTTATCAGAGTAAAGTACACAGTCATTATTACTTTGTCAGCATACTAGAGTTACATGAATATCTATTGGGACATAGCAAAAGATTTTTTAGAAAAAGTAGGACAAGAGTTGAAAGGGTTATTGGAGGATGAAGGAGTAGGACACGGACAGTTCTTTGGAAAGAGGAGGAAAGCAAGCAACTAGATTATTAAGCATGGAACAAGCAAATAGGAAGAATAAGCTTAGGTGGGATGATAAACTTTTGGCATTCAGTCAGTTGGCTACCTAAAGTCCTTAAAGCATATGAGGCCATAGAATGGATCAGAGACTGCTTCAGAACAGAGGCTTTTTGAGGGTACCAAAATTCAGATCTCTATTCTTTGTACCATCTAAATTATAAAATTATTTCCTTTCACTTCCTTACTTTATTTTTCTTATAATCCCGTCTCCTAGGAATGTATCATTATATACAAATCACTTTATTCTTATTGAGCAAAACTGAACAGCTTTTCCTTTTATATAGTATTGCTCAGCTTACAAATCAAAGTTAAGCAACTGAAACCTTGTGCTTTGGCAGAAAAAAATAATCACACTAAGGCTACATTAGAAAATTTCTGAACGCAGGCTGTTCTTAACTGAGTCAGTTGGGTCAAAGTACTCTGAAAAACAGAGAATTTTTAACGACATCAGAAGAATATATACGATTTCTATATAGAAAAGTATAAAGGGCAATACTGTTTTTACTGTATGGAATTATTTGGTGGATTGTCACCATCCAGAAAATGAAATCCAAGTGTTTCTACCATAGCAAGATCCCATACTATATTCCTATGGAAAATATTAGTTTCTTACCGTCATCTTCAAAATATTTCGCTATAAAATAATGCCCTGGAAAGCATTAGTAGTACATTTAATAGCCTAGTCCAGGAGAGGGGAATGTCAGGGCTGGGAGACAAATGTGGCCCTCCAGGCCTGTCTGTCTGGCCCTTGGAACTCTCACGAGGCCACATATCCTTCCCAGGCCACATCCCTCGCTGTAACTGCTCCACACTCTCCTCTGGTTCTTTTCCTAGATGGAATGTCTCTTCGAACTGTAATAACACATCTTGCTTGCTTGGATGGAGAGATTTCAGTGCAGAAACCTCAGACTTCTGTGCAGCTTTATAGCCTATTGGAGTCACATCTGATGCCCACCCACCAACTGGCATGCAGCCCCTGGCAAGCTGCCCGTGAGGAAATGCACCTAGGTGCTCATTCCCACTTCCTAGGATGGTATAATGTTATGCTTGCAAAAGTTAAGTTAAAGCATTTCCATTAACACCAAAGAAGAGCACCAGACAACTGTCACTCATCACCAAACCTATAGCTGATGTGGAGGATAGGATTCCAACCATCTCATGACACACTCTAAGGCAGACTTCATCAACCTGGTGCCCTCCAAATGTTTTAGACTACAACTCCCATCAGCCCCAATCAACACAGGTTGGCAAAGGCTGTTCTGTCTAGGGTATATAACTCCCTCCAGGAACTGAGTTCTCTTAGATGCAGCAGCTTGAAGCTGTAGGTCGATACCATATTCATACACAGAGAACCTAAGTGGGACTTTTATTATGAGTACATTGGTGAAATTACTGTGATCCTTGACTCTTGGATATCTGTGTGATTGGTATGTGTTGGGGTGACTTATTTACTGGAGCTCGGGGGGGGATGGGGCTACTATTTGGATTTGATGATATGCTGACTCTTCCCATTTTTTTCTTTTTTGTTTCAAAGCTGCTCTGATTTTTAAAATCTCTGTGTGACTTTGGTGGGATTTTGATGATTGTGGTCACATCGACACCATACATTCAAAGCACTCTCATACCACTTTAAGAGTCATGGCTTCCCCCAAAGAATCCTGGGGATGGTAATTAAGGGTCTCCTAACAGCTCTCAGAACCCTTCACAAACTACCCTTCCCAGGTTTCTTTGGGGTGAGCCATGACTCTTAAAGTGGCCTGAGAGTGCTTTAAATGTATCGGAGGTGATATGACCTGTGTTCTGTTGTATTTTTTTTTGATAACCTTTTGATTGTGAGCTGCTTTTGAACTCCAAGTTGCAATATAATAAACAAATTGATGACAACGACGATGACGACAGCAACAATGACAAAGATGATGTGGAGAGGTATGGCACTCCATGCAAGTAAGCCAGGGAGGGAGACCCTATACATAAAAATGGAACTCCCAAATACACAAATCACTTGCCTCGAGCACCTTGAGCTGTGGAGTGTATGTAAATGTCTATGGCCAGAGAATGCTTCCTCCTCCACATCAGGGGTGTAGTCGTCCAGTGCCTCAGGGAGTCTAAGACCCCTTACTTTTTTGGAAGCAGGGTCCAGTCTCCAGGATCTTGCAAGCCAATCAACATGAAAGTGAGTGTTAGCTTCTGAGAAGAGTCTTCTAGCATGCTTCCTTATCCTGTCCTGGTGATTGGAGCCAATCAGAGTGAAAGAAGATGAGTCACGTACTGAGAAGACTCTTCTCAATAGCTAACACTTTCCCCTTTCATGCTTGTTGGCTCTTAGAAGGCACTAACAATGATCTCATTCTAAACCCAGCAGCAAAAAAAAAGGAGGGACATAGCTGTGACTAACATGAAGGGACTAAATAGAACTTCACTGGTCCAAGCGCTTATGAATTTGCCACCACACTGCTGCTCCACATTCAATATAGGGAAATGTGCTTAAACCAAACAGCCCTTACATACTCTACAGGTTGTGGTAGCATCTCCCACCAGGGACAAGTACTGACCAAAAGCAGGTAAGCTCCCACTGTGCACTGGTGAAGACAATGGGGAACATAACCACCAGGCAAACCATTTCCAAAATGTTGCTACAAACAGGAACACAGGTAGGTGCCCTATACCGAGTCAGGCCACTGGTCCATCTAGCTCAGTATTGGCCACACTGACTGGTGGCACTTCTCCGGCATTTCAGACACAGAACATCCTCAGTCCTACCTGGAGATGACAGGGATTGAAACTGGAATCTTCTCCATGCAAAGCAGATGCTCTACCATTGATTTCCAGCCCTCTGTGCTCTAGGGGCATAGAATTATGCTGACATGACTGGTTTTGGGGTAGTACCAGTCTGCCAGAGTGTCTTTATGTATTTATTTATTACATTTATACCCCTCCTTTCTTTTCATGATTGAAACCCAAGGCGGTTTACATATGGTTCCCAGGTGGTCTCCCATCCAGGCACTGACCACACCTGACCCTGCTTAGCTTCAGTAGGGAGCTGGCTTTATGTGCCTTCAGACCATAGCCTGGGACCAAGTCCACTTTACCAGTCCACTCCCAATCCACTCCCATACCTCATCTGCCAGTAGCGCTGGTAGAACTGTAAACACATACTAATGCCAGCCCTAATTTTAACTCATTGGATTCTGTTTGTCCAGCGCTTGTTCTCCTAATCTGCCAGAGAGGCATAGGATCCAAATGATTGTGCCTGCTATCCATACAGATCCTAACGAAATTGGGAAAACTAAGCCATGTTCCTCAGTCACAGAGAGCTTATACAGCACAATCTACACAACTTAAATGACTCTGCTGTTTAAAGCTAAAGAAAGGAATGCCATGGAGCACTGGAAATGTCAGAGGCATTTTTAATGAATCCAGTTTGTTTTAATCAATACTGGAGTCTCCTTTCCACGGTCTTTAGATCACCATGTTTTGCAAAGAGATAATAGTAAAATGTCATGTCTAGACAAAGCAAGCGCTTTCGCTTCTGCAAATCAATAGGAAGCATTGTTCTGCTAAGTGTGACAGATATCAGAGACACAAATGCCATCTTTCCAAGAAATCACTATGACAATATTTGAGCCCAAAGTGAAGGCTGGCTATTGTCACCAATAGGCCAGGTCATGGCTGAAAAACCCTGTGCATGGCACTAAGGACAACTCTAGCAGGAGGTAGTACTGGATACTGGGCATGTAACCTGAATAAAGCAACTTCAGCACATACACTGTGTTTCCCAGCTGTTGTTGACATAACAGTTTTGGAGACCCTCCACTTTGAACTTCTACCGTGTTGCTTGGAAAAAAATAGTTTATTTTGCAAATCCCTTGCTGAACCATTCTAGCTATAAAAGTTACTTGAGACAATTGATAAGATAAAGATGTAGCAAGCAATCCTGAAAACAGAATGAATTATAAGAGCGGCAAAACCTGCATAATACATTTCTGCCACTCAGCCTGCCATAAAGCAGTACAGCTGGAAAAGGCAGTGACCCACTCTGGCCACACTGGTGAGCATGCATCCAATACTCCACCAATCACTTGTGGGTAACAGACTGTGCAGTCAACTCCACAGTCAGGCATCTACACAGTCAGGATGATTGGGCATCCTGGTGGTATCACAAGTTAATTCTGTATCGTCAACAGGATCACAACTTAGTGATATTTTCTAGAAATTTGCATTGTGTTTGTAAGCATGGCTCTTCATCCCCACATTTAATTTGGAAGGCCTTTCATTCGTAAGGGTGAAAAGATTCCACTTACTTTCTACAGTGGCAGAAGCTGTACACTTTCCCCTTTGAAACAAGAGCTATGAAGACACCTATGAATTAGAAATATACAAAGAGAGAGGGGGGGTTTCTGCTCCATTGATTGTGACTATGGTGGATCATAGACAAAGATGTCTAAGTAGATGATCACAATATATTGGGTACAAGGAACAATGAGGTAGAATTGTGGCAAGAGTTACCTGCAAGAAGGTCCAGGCTCTGAGCTTTCATTTTAAAAGGTGAGTAAGATGGCCTTGTATTAAGGAAGTTAGGAAGCAAAATGTGCAGACATATGAGCCAGTCTTACTTTCCCTACCTTTTCAGTGTTTTAGTCAGTGAGTGAAGTCAGAGCTGTGATTGACAAGTCAATTGTTTCAACATGAGGATACAGAAATCCCTGGGTCCTAAAGAGCAGTTATTTCCTCCTTCCCATTAGTTTCTGTTTCCTAGTCTTATCTTTGTAGTTTGCCCAGGCTCAGCAACAGCCATCACTCAGGTCAGAGAACACTACCTACATTTGTAATCGATATTGTACAGCCTTGTTTATCCTAAACAAACATCACCTAGTGCAGTGCTGAGAGATCATTTTCAAAAATGGCACATATAAAAAATGAACTGAGGGCAAGCATGCTGAATGCAAGATTGAAAAGCTTTGGTGCTGGTGAGTGCAGAAACAACTCTCCTGCCCAGTGTAGATTTTGAGGACATAATCAATGACTTTGCAGCAGCAAAGGCAAGAAAAGGTCAGTTGTAAGGAAAGGCTCTTGCTTTGTAGAACTCATTGTCATTCAGCTGAAATTAGACACATACCCAGTTTTAATTTGTAGGCACTTAAAACATTTATTTTTATTTGACCTTTTCTAGTGTATCAGCTGCCATTGTTTTATTATTTCTGTTTTATTAGTGGTTTTTCAGAATTCTACACCATTCAGATATGAGCATGCATGTGTTGCAATATACAAATACAGCTAATAAAATAAATTTAAAAAATAATTCTTTTTTAAAAAAATTATGCATTCTTTATCTGGGGAGGGGGGACCCTCTTGGGGAATTGCACAAGGGCCCCAAACTACCTTAAATTGGCCTTGTCTGGAGGGCACCATGTTGGCTACCCTCTGGTCGAGCATGTCAGGCCCAGGATGTGACTCAGGAACCAGACCAACGATTGTAGTTAATTCGTGTTTTATTAGGGTAATGTCCAAACAAAGACTGCGTTTTCTCATGAAGCAATACAGGGATACAGGTCCTGCGGCATTGGGAGAAAGTTGACAGAGCAAGGGACTTCTTCCCGCCTGTTCTTTAAGAAGGGGCCAAACGGGCGCGCAATCTTTCGCTCCTCCTTAACTGCCCCTCAGGTACTGCCCGCCGTCCCCCCTTCTCTCCTGTCTTTTCAGCTGTCTGCGTGTGCGCGGTGAGGGGGGAAGCATCACCCCTTCCTCTTCTGAAGTTTCCGATTCCAGGATGGGGGATAGGGGAGGGGCTGATGGTAAACTGCCTCCCCGCTTTTCGGCTGTGAGCAGCCCTCCCTTTTCCCCCTCTTGCTCTGAGCCTGAAAGAGGGGGAGGCGTGACAATGTCCAGGAAGGGCTCAGGCTCCCCGTTGCTAAGCGACCTTATCACTGGCAGTTCCTCTGTTTTGTCTTCGCTCCAAAGGGGGGAAGTTCCTCCCCCTTCCCTCTGCCATCCATCCGAATACTCTTCTCCCAACTCTCCGGGATCCAGCTCCCCAGGATTGGGACCCCAGCTCTGCCTTCCAACACCATCCCCCCTCCCAGGCTGTGCCCCCCTCCCCTTGTCTGGCTTGGGACGGTGGGGAAAACGTTGATGGAAAAGTTTTACCAATTCTGGAGCATGCACATCAGCTGCATCTTCCCATGATCTTTCAGCCACCCCATAGCCTTTCCAGTGAATCAAGTACTGCAGCTTGTGGCGTCTGATCCTGGAATCTAAGATCTCCTCAACTTCAAACTCAAGCTGCTCATTTACCAGGAGTGGAGCTCCGGGAGGTTCCTCCGGCCGTAACTCACTGGGAGGGGCGGCTTTCGTTAAGAGGGATCGATGGAACACAGGATGTATTTTAAACGTGTCAGGCAGCTTCAGTCGGTACGCCACGGGATTGATTTGAGTTTCTATTTCGAAAGGACCCACCCTCTTGTCTCGTAATTTTCTACATTTGCCTGGCATCTGGAGGAAGCGGGTGGACAGCCATACCTGGTCTCCCGGTTGAAGGGGGGGGCCCTCCTTCCTGTGCAGGTCAGCAACTCGCTTGTACTCCATTTTGGCTTCGTTTAACTGCTGTTTCAGTATCTGTTGCACCGCTTGCAATTCCTTAAGGAAGTTCTCAGCTGCCGGTACCAGCATTCCTTCTGAGCTGCTTGGAAAGACTTTAGGATGGAATCCATAATTAGCGAAGAACGGGGTTTGTTGAGTGCTGGAGTGCAGAGAATTGTTGTAGGCGAACTCTGCAAAATGCAAATATGATACCCAGTCAGTCTGTTGATAGGACACATAACTTCGTAAATATCTTTCCAAAACGGCGTTCAAGCGTTCCGTCTGCCCATCTGTCTGGGGGTGATGGACGGAGGAGAGTTTTAATTCCGTCTGCAACTGTTTCCACATTGCTCTCCAAAATTTGGCTGTGAACTGAGTTCCTCGGTCTGAGACTACGCTGTTTGGCAATCCATGCAGCCGGTAGACTTCTTTGATGAATAACTTGGCCGTTTCTTTAGCCTCTAAGGCCCCTGCACAAGGAAGAAAGTGTGCCATTTTGGTAAGTAGATCCACCACTACTAAGATGGCTGTCATTCCTTGGCACTTGGGTAGATCAGTTATAAAATCCATGGAGAAGTCCTTCCAGGGTTCGTGTGGGACAGGCAACGGTTGTAACAGTCCTGCTGGTGTCCCTGTTTGTGTTTTTGTCCGCAGACAGAGCAGGACTTTACATAACTCTCAATATCCCGATGCATTTTAGGCCACCAGAAGTCCTTGGCCACGTTCTGAATGGTCTTGTAAATCCCAAAGTGTCCCGCTGTGATGGAATCATGACACTGGCGTAGGATTCTGAGCCTTAATTCCCCTTCTGGCACATATCTGGCAGTTTTGAACCATAACAGTCCATTTCTCCAGTGAAAGGTTACTTCTGAGTCTTGACCTTGTCCCGTCTCCTGCTGATATTTTAGCATGTCTGCATCTTCTTGTTGTGCCTTTTTGAGTTCCTCTTCCCATGAAGGCTGGCATACTCCCAATGTTAATTTCTCTGGCAGGATTACGTACTGAGGCTGGTCCTCGGATTCACTTTCTTTGTATTGTGGCTGTCTGGATAAGGCATCCGCTCTCTGGTTTTTGGCTTGGGCATGGTAAGTAATCTGGAAGTTAAACCTAGTGAAGAACTGGGACCATCTTATCTGTCTCTGGTTCAGCTTTCTGGCTGTTTGGAGGCTTTCAAGATTCTTGTGGTCGGAGCGCACTTCAATTCGATGAGAGGTCCCCTCTAGGTATTGTCTCCAGTTTTCAAAAGAGTCCTTGATGGCCAGCAGCTCCTTCTCCCAGACTGTGTAGTTCTTCTCTGCAGGCTTTAACTTCCGAGAGAAGTACGCACAGGGGTGCAGCTCCTTCCCTTCTTGGTCTAATTGTAGCAGGACCCCCCCGATGGCAAAATCTGAAGCATCTGCTTCCACTACGAAAGGGCGGTTCGGATCAGCAAAGCGCAGAATGGGCTCAGTAGCAAACCTTCTCTTCAGCTCCTCAAAGGCCTCGGTGACGTTCTCTGTCCATTGAAACTTCTTCTTCCCCCTTAAGCAGTCAATCAGAGGAGCTGTTAATTTGGAAAACCCTGGAATGAACTTTCTGTAATAATTGGCAAACCCCAAAAACCGTTGTACATCCTTTTTGGTGACAGGTTGGCCCCAGTCCAATATGCAGCTTACTTGCCCTGGGTCCATCTCCACACCTTCCGCTGAGATTCGATATCCAAGGAAGTCTAGAGACTTGAGGTCAAATCCACATTTCTCTAATTTAGCATACAGGTGATTTTCTCTCAGTCTCTTCAACACCGTCTTCACATGCTGGTCGTGGTCTTCCTGGTTCTTTGAGAACACCAGGATATCATCTAAGTAACAGATTACATACGTGCCAACAAGTCTCTAAACATGTCGTTCATGAATTTTTGAAAAATTCCTGAACTTCCACAAAGCCCGAACGGCATGACCAGGTATTCATACTGTCTGTAAGCGGTCAAGAATCCTGTTTTCCATTCATCTCCCTCCTTCATTCTGATCAGATTGTACGCTCCTCTCAAATCCAACTTCGTGAAGATTTTTGCAGAGCGCAGTCGGTCCAGCAACTCTGAGATCAGGGGCAGCGGGTAGCTGTTGGGGATGGTGATCTGGTTCAATGCGCGATAGTCGTTACAGGGTCTGAGTTCCCCCCCTTCTTTTTCACAAACAATAGTGGCGCTCCAGCAGGGGATTGTGAGGGGCGTATGAATCCTCACCTCAGGTTTTTATCCAGGAATTCCTTCAGGGCCTCCCTCTCATTCTCTGTGAGAGAGTAGATTCTACCTGATGGGATGCTGGCTCCTGGCATTAGATCAATCGCACAGTCGTAAGGGCGGTGGGGGGGTAAAGTTTCTGCCTCTTTTTCATCAAACACATCTTTGAATTCTTCATACTTTGGCGGCAGGGTCACTTGCTCGATCTCTTGCACTGCCCCCGCTAAGGTGTTCTTGATTCCTTCAGGTTGACAGTTCTCCTGGCAATACTGTGAGGTGAACCACACCACCGCCTCCTTCCAACTTATTTTGGGTTCATGCTTTGCTAGCCAGGGCATTCCCAGAATCACCTCAAAGTTCGAGAGATCTGACACGTATAGCGAAATGAACTCTTCGTGCCCAGGGATTTGAAGTTTCACTTCCTCCGTGGCTTGTGTCACCCCTCCTGACTTCAGGGGTCTCCCATCGATAGTCTCCACAGCTAGGGGAGCGTCCAGTTTCCACCGGGAAATTCCATGATGCTTGACTAACTTTGCATCAATAAAATTTGTGGAGGCTCCACTGTCAATTAAGGCAGTGGAATTAAACACCACTCCTCTGGAAGTTGTAATCCGAATAGGCAAGACCAACACCCCTTTTGAGGGAGGTTGGATCGTTGGGGGGCCTTTATACAACGCTGCCCCCAGTCCACTGGCCTGCACGTGGACTGGGTGTTCTAGTTTCCCAACGGCTCGGCTTTCCCCCCTTTCAGTCCACAGTCTCTGGCCACATGGCCAGGCTTTGAACAATAAAAGCATAAACGTTCCCGGCGTCGTCTTTCCTTTTCTTCTTCCGACAGTCTTGGCCTAGCCCCTCCCTGTCCCTCAGTTGCATTACCTGCCATCCCTGTAGTGGGAAGGGTCTTGTTGCAGGATGCCGAGGCTGAGTATCTCGGGACCTCCTGCTTCCTTTCCAGGCGCCTTCCTTCCATCCGGTGATCTATCTGTAGGCATAGCCGGATGAGCCCTGGTAGGTCAGCGGGGGGGGGGAGGTCCTGGCCAACTCATCCAGGATTTCAGCATTTAATCCACTCCGGTACATAAACATCAGGGCGGCGTCATTGTAACCAGTTTCCTGGGACAGAATTTTAAAAGCGTTATTGTACTCGGAAACAGTCCCTTTAGCTTGCTTCAGAGCGCCTAGTTGCCGCGCTACTGTTTCAGCCCTTTGCGGGTCTTGAAACATCTCGGTCATCTCCTGTATAAATCCTCTGTACCTTCCTAAGACAGTATCCTTTCTCACGAGATACGGAGTCACTCATTTTGCAGCTTCTCCCTCCAGGAGCCTAACCACGAAAGCTACTTTAGCCCCATCGTCTGGAAATTCCGTGTGCCTGACATCCAGATATAACTCACATTGAGCCACGAAGGTTGCCAACTGATCACTTTGTCCCGCGTATTTTGGGGGCAATCCAATGGGAACCTTTACTATGGCAGCTGGAGGGGCTGTTCGCATCTGGTCTATCGTGGCCTTCAAGGTTTGATTATCCGTCTTCAGCGCCTTGACTGCTGCTAGCAGGGCTTGAACATCCATCTGCAAATCAGCTACCTTAGTCCTCAGGAGTTCCACTTCTTCTGTCTCAGAAGTGGGGTTCGTCCCCCCCGCTGCTCCCTTTGACATCTTGTCCCAGTCAAGTGAAGAGAGTGTTGAGGGTGATTTAGGTGGCTCTGTCAAGCTGTCAGGCCCAGGATGTGACTCAGGAACCAGACCAACGTTTGTAGTTAATTCGTGTTTTATTAGGGTAATGTCCAAACAAAGACTGCGTTTTCTCATGAATCAATACAGGGATACAGGACCTGCGGCATTGGGAGAAAGTTGACAGAGCAAGGGACTTCTTCCCGCCTGTTCTTTAAGAAGGGGCCAAACGGGCGCGCAATCTTTCGCTCCTCCTTAACTGCCCCTCAGGTACTGCCCGCCTTCCCCCCCTTCTCTCCTGTCTTTTCAGCTGTCTGCGTGTGCGCGGTGAGGGGGGAAGCATCACCCCCTCCTCTTCTGAAGTTTCCGATTCCAGGATGGGGGATAGGGGAGGAGCTGATGGTAAACTGCCTCCCCGCTTTTCGGCTGTGAGCAGCCCTCCCTTTTCCCCCTCTTGCTCTGAGCCTGAAAGAGGGGGAGGCGTGAGAATGTCCAGGAAGGGCTCAGGCTCCCCGTTGCTAAGCGACCTTATCACTGGCAGTTCCTCTGTTTCGTCTTCGCTCCAACGGGGGGAAGTTCCTCCCCCTTCCCTCTGCCATCCATCCGAATACTCTTCTCCCAACTCTCCGGGATCCAGCTCCCCGGGATTGTGACCCCAGCTCTGCCTTCCGACAGATCATGGTTAGCTTAATGGCTTACCATGAATGTACAGATCACTCCTGCTTCAGTCATTCCTCCCCACTAGCAAATGGGAGCAACAAGCCAAGAACTTTGGCTTAGTGACACTTCTGATTGTGGCCACAGAGGTCATATTTTGTTTTGCTCAAACAAACCACAGCTGGGAAGCCAAGAGCAAGCCTTGGCTTCCGATACTGATTTGTTTGGAGCAGGGCAAACCACAATATCAAGTTCAGACAGAATGCTAAGCCAAGGGCAGAGGGTTCTTGTGCTGAAGTCCTGCTTGCAGGCTTCCCAGTCTTGGTTGGCCACTGTGAGAACAGTATGCTGGACTAGATGGGCATTGGCCTGATCCAGCAGGCTCTTCTTATGTTCTGAAGGATCATGGTTGTTTCTTCCACTTGCTAGTCGTGTGGAGTAAAGCAGGAGCAATCTGCATGTTCATGGTAAAGCATTAAATATGGCTTACCATTGTGTGTGAATGCTTAACTGGATGTCTGTGCTACTATTCTACATACAGCAACTGAAGTATTCAAGAAGAAACAACACTTCTGTTTCCGAATCTTTCCAGACCTAGGGAATCAGCTTTCCAGTGACCAACCTATTAAGGATCCTATTGGTGTAGACTTTGCTGCATTTTTCTTTCTTTCAAGACTGCTCCCTTTTCAAAGCTGTTCAAAGATAACAGGAACCCCCCAGGCAATACAGATTTTACTGACCTGTTTCTCTAAGTGCAGGACTGGCAGCAGTACTAGTGCTGGGATTAAAAGGCAATCCTTAAATTTATTTATTTATTTATTTCCATTTCTATACCGCCCTTAGCCAGTGGCTCTCTGGGCGGTTCACAGCAAAGAATAAAATACAAAACAGTGACATAAAACTCAGGTAAAATCAGTAAAAACATACAACTTGAGCATTTAACCACTTGGTATAAAATTAACTTAACAATAAACATTAAAGATTAAAGATTAAAATGCCTGGGAGAATAAAAAGGTTTTAACCTGGTGCCGAAAAGATAGAAGAGTAGGCACCAGGCGTACCTCATCAGGGAGACTGTTCCATAATTCGGGGGCCACCACTGAAAAGGCCCTGGATCTAGTAACAGCCCTCCGAGCTTCCCTGTGGGACGGGACTCGGAGGAGGGCCTTAGATGTTGAACGTAGTGAGCTGGTAGGTTCATAGCGGGAGAGGCGTTCCGCAAGGTATTGTGGTCCCGCACCGTGTAAGGCTTTATAAGTCAAAACTAGCACTTTGAATCTAGCCCAGAAACAAATAGGTAGCCAGTGCAAACGCGCCAGAACAGGTGTTATATGTGCGGACCGTCTGGTCCTCGTCAGCAGTCTGGCCACTGCGTTTTGCACTAGCTGTAGTTTCCGAATTGTCTTCAAAGGCGGCCCCACGTACAGTGCATTGCAGTAGTCCAATCTCGAGGTTACCAGAGCATGGATGACTGAGGTGAGGTCATCACTATCCAGATAGGGGCGTAGCTGGGCTACCAGCCGAAGATGGTAGAACGCATTCCGTGCCACCGAGGCCACCTGAGCCTCAAGCGACAGGAATGGATCGAAAAAGACCCCCAAGCTATGAACCTGTTCCTTCAGGGGGAGTGTAACCCCATCCAGAACAGGTTGAACATCCACCACCTGGGTCGAGAAGGCGCCCACCAACAGCGTCTCAGTCTTGTCAGGATTGAGCTTCAGTTTGTTAGCTCTCATCCAGTCCATTATCGCGGCTAGGCAATGGTTCAGCACATTGACAGCCTCACCTGAAGAAGATGAAAAGGAGAAATAGAGTTGCGTGTCATCAGCATACTGGTGACAACGCACTCCAAAGCTCCTGATGACCACTCCCAGCAGCTTCATATAGATGTTAAAGAGCATAGGGGACAGGACCGATCCCTGCGGGACTCCACAATGGAGAGTCCAGGGCATCGAGTTATGTTCCCCAAGCCCTACCTTCTGAAGACGATCCACCAAGTAGGAGCGGAACCACCGCCAAGCGGTACCTCCAACTCCCAATTCCGTGAGTCTCTCCAGAAGGATACCATGGTCGATGGTATCAAAAGCAGCTGAGAGGTCAAGCAGAATCGACAGGGTTACACTCCCCCCGTCCCTCTCCCGACATAGGTCATCATACAGGGCGACCAAGGCTGTTAAAAACATCCTGAAAGAGAGACTGCTTGATAAATACCAGGTTCTGCATGTATGCCAATAGCAGGTGTGTATACTGTTGATTTCATCTGCATCAGCCTTATGCATCCAGAATTGGCATACCCAAGACCCAAACAACAAACATAAGCTTACTTAGCTTAGCTTACAGCTGTTAAAATATTTTTCCCACTTGCACAGAAGATTGTCAAGGGACATACTGCTTGCACAGTGACCAGGTGACTGCTTGTCAATGAAAATTTCCCTGCTGGTACTTCTCCTAACAGGGAATAAATGAAGACAGCAGCCCAGAGACATGCATTGAAACTGATGTCACAGAATCAGTGACATTACACCTTTCATTAGGATCAAGAAGCGTTCCATATGAAAACTTACAATGTTCACAGAAGTCCTTGGGTTAGAGGTTCAAGGCTTTTTCAATAAAAAAAAATTCCCCCAAATATGAGCATCGTAGTAAGTAAGCCTGATGTTTAGAAAACTGTCCAAAGTCTTAGAATGGGAGGACTTGCTTGCAAAAAAAGGTACACAGAAGTTCCCAAGTAGCTCCTCAGGGAGACAAATATAAAAACTCAGCCCTGACAAGATGGAGGCACTGTTGGTATGTGGTTCATCTGTCCAGAGGGGTATTGTTCAACCCCAAGTGGTCTTGGTGGCACAGAGCACCTGTCACCAGCTAAGGCTTTTGCGCAAACTGCGACCCATGTCATACTCTGGTAACCTTTACATAAGACTCCTGCAATGCATTGTATGTAGGGCTGCCCTTGAAGACCAACTGGGGTTAGCTCAAAAGACACCCAGTAGGACGCTAACTAGGACTGTCATTAGGTACACGTATTGCCAAAGCTGAAGAGTTTCTAGTATGTTTTCAAGCACAATTTTAAGTGCTATATGGCCTGGGACCTGGATACTTGAGGGAATATCATCTCACTCATCAGCCTGCCCATATGCCAAGATATTCTTCAGAGGCCCTCCTTTGAATGCCATTGCCATCCGAGATGAGTCTGGCAAGGAGAGGACCTCTGTGGTTGTTGCATCCCACTTGTGGAATTCTCCACCAAGGGAGGCTCACATGGTGTCTCTGCTAATGGCTCTTTAGATTTAAACCCACATCTCCCCAAGTTTCTGTCCACTATATCAAATAGGCTATTTTGCACAGTACAGAAGCCATGGCCATATTAAGTCTGCTTAAATATATTGATATAACTGTGTTGCATTGTGGCTGGGGTGTACACAAAGAACCTTTATTGTAATTAAGTGTGGATAAGTATTAAACTTGGACTTGCCTGCTTTGCTTGCTTCCAACGACATTACCCACTCCACCCCACTATTCAGCAGGAGGATGTCTTGGAAATGAGAGACTGTAAAAGCTTTTCCTACTCACAAGTCCTTTCTTGTAATGCAGGTAGCTGTAAATATAACATGTCAAAACATCCTTATTCCACCACAGGAGCACTCGATGTGCAGCTACCTCATTTTGCCCTACACGACAGTATATAACAGCTGTCAAAATGCTTCATTAAGTTTTTTGTACAATGTCTGTCTTGTACAATGATCTAAGCAGTACTCACATTTGTATAAAGGTAGATTACCAGAAAGGAAATACTGGCATTGCCCTGAACGAATACATAAGTTTAGCACCATCACCAATGGAAGGGCATTCTGAAGTATTGGATTCTGTGCTGTATACAACACTCTTCATAGGGGCAGCATGTACATTTTTTCTCTTTGTCAACATGTCCAGGCTTGTTTGGAAGAAACACTATTACAGAATTCTGGGAAATCCAAGAAATGTGCTTGCTTAGAGCAGAACTCAGACACTAGTTTTAGCAAATCATTTCTAACACTTGGCTATTAAGATCTTGGCTGTTATGTAATCTTTATATATATAAAATATGCTTTTCACCACAACATGATGTGCAAAGCTCTCTTTCTATGAAAATGGTGATAGGGAAAGCTGCACCTGGTAGATTTCTGCCTGTCTCACTGCTTTTAAAGCACAGAACATCTGTTTATAAAACAGCAACTTTGGGCTGAGCCTTGGCATTCAAAAGCACATTTTCTGTAATGGGGCAAACTTTCTGTTGTGGGGTGATTAATATAATATAATAAATAAATAAACAATGGATGTGGTCATATGATTTATCGATGGATGGCAACAAGAAAGGTGAGGAAGAAAAATGACTTAGTAGAAGGAGAAAATTCTTGTACTTGATTACCAGGACCTATTGTATCAATGCATTTTGGCTCAGCAAAGTGACTTACAGTCTTGGTGCAGTCCAGCTTAACAATCACCATACCGATTTGTGATGGTACCAGCACCTCTTTTTTTGCTGCCATGGCAACTGTTTTGTGCCAGCATCCATTACACTTTTCTCAAGACATGAATTCTGGCACCTCATTTTTTACCAAAAATATGCACTCATTGCTTTTATTTATTACGTTTATTAGTCACATTTTTGCACCCAAGCGCCTCTAAGTGACTTACCCAGTAAAAATAGGTCACTACCATTTCTGTTTTCTGAAAGAAAAGGAAAGCTAAGATTGCAACTCTATCCATAATTACTTGGAAGCAAAGCTGATTGAACTCCATGAACTTTCTTCCAAAGAAACACACACGGGGCAAGGTCAGGTGACTTGTCCAAGGCAACAGGATGAAGCCAAAGCAAAGACCCTTACAGCCAGATCTCCTTCCCAGTAGAAATTCCTGGACGATATCAGCCAACTCTGGATATTGATACACAACCACATTATAATAAATTAAAACCCTTAATTAACTCTTCACACTGAGGCAATAAGAAAAAGGGACCAGGTGCAACTACAGATGTTCAAATCATAAGCTATAGTCTATGAATGCTCAGAACCACAACTGTCAAAACATATACACAGAATGGACATTTAAATACATAGTGCTTCTCTCATGATATCCCTGCAGCACAGACTACTTACAATGCAATCCTATTCATGCCTTCTTGAGTTAAATGGGATTTACTCTTGGATAAATATGTGTATGATTGCAGCCTTAATTACTTAGCAATTCAACTGCACAACTGTAAAATAGGGCATCACTCCTGCTGTGCTTCAAAAATGCATTGTGCAAAATAAGGGGATGCCTGCATTGCAGCTATTTGTACTCTGTCAGCAGAAAGAATAAATAGTACAAATGATCCCTCTTTAAAAAGAAACAATGAAATGGTGAATACTTTGGATCCTGATAGAGAATCTGGTCATGAATAGGGTTCCCAGGTCCATGGCCTGAGACTGATCCAGTATCTTTAGGAGAAGAGAAAGTCAGCCAAGTGCAGGTGTTCTTGCAACTCTGTAATGGGAAAAACCACAAGGTGGAATTCTCCCTTCCCCCTGCACAACTTTTAAAGATACAGAAGTCCTCCTGGAGGTCAGGCCTGGCAACCAAGAGGTCTTCTGTATCTTTAAAAGGTATGCAGGGGTAAGGGAGAATTCCACCTTGTGCTTTTTCCCATTACAGTGTTGCAAGAACACCTGCACTTAGCCGACTTTCTCTTCTCCTAAAGATACAGGATCAGTCTCAGGCCATGAACCTGGCAACCCTAGCTTATGAAACATCTGGTCATGGAACATATTTCCTGTATTGCTGATGAATGTTAGACAGGTATGTGCTGATCTGGTTGGTTAGATGTGCATGTGGATTGCATCCAAAATAGTAGCAATGATCAAGGAAAAAAGAGTGAAGAGGTGGACAAGGTTCACAAGCCACAAAATAAGATCAACCATAGTCAGACTGAAGTAACCCCATGTTTGCACCCAAATCCTCTGTATTCAATGGGGCTTATTCCCAGGCTGGTTTGAATAGGATCGAAGCCTAAGAGCTGCCTTTTGACTTACACATTAGAGAGAGAATGTTGGGGGAGGTGGGCCTCCCCAGGGAAGTTTCGTTCTGAAAATTAGTGGATTTCCCCACCAGTCACCATATTTGGGTCAGAAATAAATTCAAGATGGCTTGTGCCATAATACTACACGGTAGCCAATGTGATGCTCTCCAAGTGTTCCTGAGCTGCTCCCATCAGCCACTGCCAACATGGCCAATGATCAGGTATGATGGGAATTGAAATCCAGCAACATGCAGAAGGCACCATATTGGCTATCCCTGTTGTAGTATATAGTTGCCTTGCTTTTTTGAGTAACAAATCTTCAATAATGGAACTTGTGCTTGTGGCCAATAGCAGCCAATTTACTAGAGTAGTCAACACTATTAGTGAGTGGCTAAGGATGAGGGGGAAATTCAATTCACATTTAAAGGTGAAGCTACCCAGTTTACACTTTCTGAAATGCTACATGAACTGAAATACAGCCACCCTTTGAAATTCAAATTTCTCCAAATTTTGCAAAACAATTCTCTAGCCAAGTAATGTGTATAGACATGCATATACTGGGGTAAAGTATGCAAACATACAAAAATGCATTATATTAGGATAAAATGCTTGTAAAATATTTATATTAGTGAAAACTGAATTCAAAAAATTATTTATTAAGAGAAATTCACACTAAAATGCTGAACAATTTTCATGAGGATTTTTTTTAAAAAAATAGCATACTGTTGAAGAAATGTGGAGAACAGAATTTAAGACTAGAAATATAAGAAACTGGGAAAACCAAAACTGGCAGATCCTTCCATCCTTAGCCCTAGTTGATCTAATGTTACAACTAGCACTAGATGCCCCCCAAAAGATAAAAAGTGCCCAGCAGAGTGTCTGTCATCATGAGAGCAAGCGCAGTATAGTGGTTAGAGTGTTGGACTAGGATTTGGAAGACCAGGGTTCAAATCTCCACTCAGCCATGGTAAGTGGAGGATTCCATCCTGAGTGGTACTACTTCAAGAGGAGGGACACTGGGACAGGAAGAAGGAGAGACTGGGTGGAAAAGCCCATACCCAAAGACATACCACATCCAGAGGTATCTACTACCTTGTCCTGGGAAGACACAGCTAGTCAGATAGGTCCTCCTAGTCCATTTTTGCAGTTTCTTCTTTTTCTGGCTTGACACCAGCCTCTGCTTCCTGCCTGATACAGGCTGCCTTGACAGCCCCAGATTGCTCTGGGCCACTCTACAGTGATCCAGGGCTGCCTCACCCTGATTTGAACAATGTCCGAATCCCCACAAATTGCCCCAGTTTGGTTTTGGATTCAGCCAAATCCAGGGCACAGCCCTAGGGTGAATTCTTCACCATAGATAATTATTAGAGGCAGTCCAGTTCCTTGTTGCAGAGCTAGGTGCCTCTTTATAACAGAAAAAACCCAGGGGCCATCTGCTCAGATTATTTACCTAGGCATTCAGTGGGAACCAGTGGCTTGCCTGCAGGGGTCAGACTGGGGGCCTTGAAATGGCTGATCATCAGTGTGTTAGGCAGGAAGAAGTGCACCCTCATGTAAATGCTGGTATTGCTGGCTCAATTCTCATGCAGGGTGGTGGCTCCAAAGCTAAGCTTTCTGCACCTGTGTGGTGTGGTCCACAGCTGGCCTAGCATCACTACACTACCACTTATACCTAATGAAGTGGAAGGAGGACTTCAGGGTCTGTGAAGGCAGTGAAGGAGGACCCTGGGACTGTATACTTTGGACAAGTGAAAAAGTACCTCAGGGCATTTACTTGTAGAACTCCAGAAGTGGATCCACTTCTGGTGTGATGACAAGGCAGTGATTACTGGATTAGTAATGGCCAGTCGGATGGTTGGTAGCGAATGATCTTCCAGCTTGTCTCATCCCAAGTATTAATAATCTTAACAACACTGGTTAGGAGACAACTCCACACATCTTCTTCAAGGGCATCCTGCAACCATCCCTGGTTGCGCTGCAAGGAGTACTGGCCGATCTCCCTTTCACTCATATCCCATCTCAGCGGAGAGTCTGTTTCAATTCCCCATTGACCCATGGGGACTCTGGAACTTTGGTCCATTAACAGAGGCCAGCAGTGCCTGGCATCCCTAAAAGGAATAGGGGTTTGTCTTCAGTACTGTAGCCAGTACTAGAAAACCAAATGATTTGCCGCCTAATGTAATAGGCACACTGAGCAGGGGAAGGCATTTGAGCTGCTGGCAAGAACACACTGCAGAGTCGAATGTGTGCGTCAGCCTGACTTGAGGCAACATTACACAGCACCATTCCTGCTGGTTCCCTGTGCATTTACAGCGGATCTCAGGTCAACAGGTTGACCAAGGCCCTTGCCAAAAGTGAGGAGGCTTTGCAAGGGGGTATTGTGCACTGTCATTCCAAGACCCATCTGAAAGGGAAGGATAAATTACTCTAGCTGTAGGCACTCCCCGTAGAGGCTCCGTGCCTAGAGAAAGACCTTCAGGCCCACATGGACATTGGCCAGTCTGCCCTGTCCAGAATGGCTTCCTCTTCATGAGACACCAGATTGCAGGGGTGTTCCATTACTGCCTTGCAGACCTATGATGGGCAAGTATAAGGGCTTACTCCTGCCAGATTGGTGCACCAAAAAGTAGCTGCTAGTGAGGGCACTGGACAGGATCTATTGCTTATGAGAGGATCCACATAAAGGGTCTTGGGTGGATCCCATAAGCTTCTGCCCCAGTTGGGAGGGGTAAGGCAACATCCATGATCCTAGGTTGTTAGTGGGACCCACTTGACCAGCCAGTGCCA
Organism: Rhineura floridana; assembly: GCF_030035675.1. Classification (NCBI taxonomy): domain Eukaryota; kingdom Metazoa; phylum Chordata; class Lepidosauria; order Squamata; family Rhineuridae; genus Rhineura; species Rhineura floridana. The sequence continues at coordinate 67,012,028 of NC_084487.1, read as the reverse complement.
TGGTTAGACTTGCTTAGCAATTCCTCCAGTTATCCCAGCAGGCGGGTGGACAGTGACATCGGTCAGCAGGTGGGGAGTCTGTGGGATGGATCCTTGCCTAGGCTGTGTCAACCCAAGGATGAAGTTAGGGTCATGTTTAATACAGACTGGTCTATGGCTCATTATTGATCTCATATCTTTGCCCCTGCATGGATGCACCTGGGACACAACAACGACACTGCACACGTGCTTAAGTGTTTCTGGTGAAGGTGGATAGAAAAGAGGAGATACAAGTCTTCTGTTAAAAATTAAATTGCTAGCATATAAAAAGACAAGAAAGTATCTGAATCTTACTCAACATTATGAGAGGGTTGCAATTTTGCTGCCTATCATATGGATGGATCATTACTGCATCATTGTGTATTCTCATATATAAGTGAGCAACAGATTTATCCATGCAGTATAAATTAGAATGCAGGTCTTGGAATGAATAGGGCAATAAACGTAACAAGATTTTAAAGCTTCCGATTGAGTCTAGGGGAATACACTTGCTGATTCAACCAA